>NC_134688.1:459733704-460333704 GCF_050947455.1 Rhinoderma darwinii
TTTTTTATGTAATATTGTCCCCAAAACAGTGTCAACCAGTGCTCTAACTCATTGCCAACCAGTTCCTCCATAATATTACCAGCCAGTACTAACAACATTGCCAACCAGTGCCCAATAATAGTGCCACCAGTTCCTCCATATTGCCAGTCAATACTTATAAGGCTGGATTCCCTGCCTCTCCGTGGAACTACTGTCCCGTACTGAAAACATGATTACAGTACGGGACAGTTGTCCTGCAGCAAGGCAGGGACTCCTAGCATCGTACATAACTATGATGCTAGGAGCCCGGCTCCCGGCACTGTGTTCGGTCCGGGACTTGTGGCCGAAATACGTTCCGTCCATTACGGACGTAACATGCTCGTGTGAACCCAGCCTTACACTGCCAACCAGTGCCCAATAGTGCCGACCGGTTCCTCCATAATATTACCAGCCAGTACTTACAGTATAAGACTGCCAACCAGTGCCCCAAAGCATTGTCAGCCAGTATATCCATATCAGTGTCCATAAGAATGTCAATCAGGGCCCCATAATAAGGCCAACCAGTTCCGCCATAATATTGTGAGCCAGTACTTAGAACGCTGCCCCATAACAGTGTCAACCAGTGTACCCAAACCAAAGGCAGGTCTGACATACAAGTTTCATTGTAGTCACATCACGGCTGAATCGAGTTGTTCACAATATGCTACTCCATGCGTTCCGATTGGTTGTAATGTTGGGTGACATAATGTACACCGTCCTAGCACAAGGGGAAAAGGACGCTGAGTAGCCCTTAGGGTACGAACACACGGCGTAAACACTGGATTTTCCGCAACGGATTAATTTCAGAAAATCCGCAGCCTATTACAGTTGCGGCAGTGTGGGTGATAGTTCAACAATTCTCGTCCCCACACAGCGGAAAAAAACGGCTAAAAAACGCACATAAATTGACCTCCGGTGCGGTTTCCTCAACCGCAGCATGTCAATTAATGCAGCAGAATCGCAGCTCTTCTGTTCCTGGTTTTCTCCATTGAATTTAATGGGGTGCTTAAACCCGCAACAAAGTGGTGTGTGTTGCAACATTTGCGGTGGAATCACAGCGATTCTGCCGCTAAAATATAATAAAAGTAATAAAAAATATAATAAAGTTATACTTACCCAGAGTTCCCTGCTTCTCCAGTCCGGCCTCCTGGGATGACGTTTCATCCTAGGTGACCGCTGCAGCCAATCACAGGCTGCAGCGGTCACATGGCCTGCAACATCATCCCAGGAGGCCGGACTGTGCAAAGAGAAGAGGGAGGGGGCAAGTATAAACATTTTTTTTTATTTTTCCGATGCTGCTTTCAGCAATGTGGTGCGATTTTTCGGACGGCATTTCCTGCGGTGTTTAGGGCAGATACGCTACAAGGCTTGACGCAGCGTGTCCACCCAGAGAACGCTGTGTGTGTTCGTACCCTTAGGCCCCATGCCCACTTCCGTTTTTTCCTTCAGGGTGCTAGCCATTTTTTTGACGGCTAGGACCCTGACCCATTCATTTCAATGGGGCCATGCACATTTCAGTTTTAATGACGGTCCCGTTGTTCCGTTTCCGACAAAAGTAGAGCAAGTCCTACTTTGTTCCGTGACCGTGGGGCCCATACAAGTCAATGGGTCCGTCAAAAAAACTGAATGCACACGGAAGGCATCCGTGTGCCGTCCATGTGTGATGGAGCCGTTGCCTAGCAACGGGCAGACAGAAGTACACGTAGAGAGATATATTGCACTGCACTAATCGGCAGCCCCTTCTCTCTATCCAGCACTGATAGAGAGAAGAGGTTGCTGATCAGTGCTGGATAGAGAGCGATAGCAATTGAAAGAAAAAGAAGTTCATACGTTCCCCCGGCCGTTGTCTTGGTGACGCGTCCCTCTTTTGATATCCAGTCCGACCTCCCTGGATGACGCGGCAGTCCATGTGACCGCTGCAGCCTGTGATTGGCTGCAGCGGTCACATGGGATGAAACGTCATCTCAGGAGGCCGGACTGGAGGATGAAACAGGGAGTTCTGGGTAAGTATAAACTTATTTTTTTCTGAGTTTGGGTTTTTGAAGGAAACATTAGAAATCTATATTGTGGGCGCTGCGCATGGTACTCACTGTCCAGGGTGCTGAAAGAGTTACTGCCGATCAGTTCAGCCCCTTCTCTCTATCCAGCACTGATCGTAACTCTTTCAGCACCCTGGACAGTGAGTACCATGCGTGGTGCTCGGAAACACGGAAGTATACACGGAGTACACACGGGAACCACACTGATCCAATCACGGACACACGGATCCGTGAAAACGGTGATGGAAGTGTGCATGAGGCCTTATAGTATAAAATGAAGGCTATAAACTTCAGATAACAATGAACAACCATTTGTGAAAACCGCTGTCAAAATCTTTTATAGGGCTTCCTTGGTACCCCAAATACCTCCCCATAATGGGGCTGCTCTGCCATAGGCTCCCACTACACATCTGGACCTGTCCGCTCGACACTAGTGTTGGATCCTTCTTATTGGATCTCATAGGAAACGTGTCCCATTCCCTAAATCTTCTTCTGTAACTCTGCTAGAGGTCTAAGCCCCCAAAAGTACCAGCTGATAAACTTTCACACACAATTTGCATGGCTGCATTATAGTGGAAGACCTGCAAGCAGCGCTTGGCTCCTTCTATATCCCCCAATTGGCCATTTCCCTTTTAAATTCTATGGGGACTGCAGCCGCCAGGAATTCATGAACGGGGAGATCACGGGACTCCCGATAGGTGAGCGTCCCAGGGGTGGACTCGCACCTATCAGGCAGTTATAGCAAATTCTATGGAAATATTCCTTTACTTCAGCAGAGAATACTGTGAGATTTCATCCCTGAAGCCCGCATCATTGTGAATGCAGCTCTGGACTCCCGAGTCTCCCACAAAGCTGGAAGTCTGTTGGAAAGGAGTGGTCAGTCACCGACGGTGTCAATCTTGACTGCAGGTAGAATTATTGTCTTGCTATATGCTTATATATATATATATATATAATTATTACCTGCTGTGTCCTCCACCTGTTGTATTTAACCCGTCTTGAGGGCACATGTTGTGTCTGTGCAGCCGTGTTTTTAGAATTGTCTTTAATAAACGTTGTCATCTTTGTAATACTTTGGTATATTTTTTTCTCTATGGACATTATGAGCTGTCTTTAAGAAGGAGAGAAGTGTGAGGGGCCGGCTGATTGGTTGCTCACACGTCTCATGATCTGTATATGAACTCGACTGGCACTATAGGGGCATTCTTTGATGGCCACACTGTATATTGCTGCACTCTAATGGCTGCAATACATATGGGGACGGTGGCTGCAATATACAGTATATGGGGACAGTTGCTGCAATACATATGGGGACGGTGGCTGGAATATATATGGGGACGGTGGCTGCAATATATATGGGGACAGTGGCTGCAATACATATGGGGACGGTGGCTGGAATATATAGGGACGGTGGCTGGAATATATATGGGGACGGTGGCTGCAATATATATGGGGACGGTGGCTGCAATATATATGGGGACAGTGGCTGCAATACATATGGGGACGGTGGCTGGAATATATATGGGGACGGTGGCTGCAATATATATGGGGACGGTGGCTGCAATATATATGGGGACGGTGGCTGCAATATATATGGGGACGGTGGCTGGAATATATATGGGGACGGTGGCTGCAATACAGATGGGGACGGTGGCTGCAATACATATGGGGACGGTGGCTGGAATATATATGGGGATGGTGGCTGCAATATATATGGGGACGGTGGCTGGAATATATATGGGGACGGTGGCTGCAATATATATGGGGACGGTGGCTGCAATATACAGTATATGGGGACAGTTGCTGCAATACATATGGGGACGGTGGCTGCAATATATATGGGGACGGTGGCTGCAATATATATGGGGACGGTGGCTGCAATATATATGGGGACGGTGGCTGGAATATATATGGGGATGGTGGCTACAATATAGATGGGGACGGTGGCTGGAATATATATGAGGACGGTGGCTGCAATATATATGAGGACGGTGGCTGCAATATATATGAGGACGGTGGCTGCAATATATATGGGGACGGTGGCTGCAATATATATGGGGACGGTGGCTGGAATATATATGGGGACGGTGGCTGGAATACATATGGGGACGGTGGCTGCAATATATATGGGGATGGTGGCTGCAATATATATGGGGACGGTGGCTGGAATATATATGGGGACGGTGGCTGCAATATATATGGGGACGGTGGCTGGAATACATATGGGGACGGTGGCTGCAATATATATGGGGAACGGTGGCTGCAATATATATGGGGACGGTGGCTGCAATATACAGTATATGGGAACAGTTGCTGCAATACATATGGGGACGGTGGCTGGAATATATATGGGGACGGTGGCTGCAATATATATGGGGACGGTGGCTGCAATATATATGGGGACGGTGGCTGCAATATATATGGGGATGGTGGCTACAATATAGATGGGGACGGTGGCTGGAATATATATGAGGACGGTGGCTGCAATATATATGGGGATGGTGGCTGCAATATATATGAGGACGGTGGCTGCAATATATATGGGGACGGTGGCTGCAATATATATGGGGACGGTGGCTGGAATATATATGGGGACGGTGGCTGGAATATATATGGGGACGGTGGCTGGAATACATATGGGGACGGTGGCTGGAATACATATGGGGACGGTGGCTGCAATATATATGGGGATGGTGGCTGCAATATATATGGGGACGGTGGCTGCAATATATATGGGGACGGTGGCTGGAATACATATGGGGACGGTGGCTGCAATATATATGGGGAACGGTGGCTGCAATATAGATGGGGACTGTGGCTGGAATATATATGAGGACGGTGGCTGCAATATACAGTATATGGGGACAGTTGCTGCAATATATATGGGGACAGTGGCTGCAATACATATGGGGACGGTGGCTGGAATATATATGGGGATGGTGGCTGTAATATATATGGGGACGGTGGCTGCAATACATATGGGGACGGTGGCTGTAATATATATGGAGATGGTGGCTGCAATATATATGGGGACGGTGGCTGCAATATATATGGGGACGGTGGCTGGAATATATATGGGGACGGTGGCTGCAATACATATGGGGACGGTGGCTGGAATATATATGGGGATGGTGGCTGGAATATATATGAGGACGGTGTCTGCAATATATGTGGGGACGGTGGCTGGAATATATATGAGGACGGTGGCTGTAATACATATGGAGATGGTGGCTGCAATATATATGGAGATGGTGGCTGCAATATATATGGAGATGGTGGCTGCAATATATATGGAGATGGTGGCTGCAATATATATGGAGATGGTGGCTGCAATATATATGGGGACGGTGGCTGTAATATATATGGAGATGGTGGCTGCAATATATGTGGGGACGGCGCCTGCAATATATATGGGGACGGTGGCTGCAATATATATGGAGACGGTGGCTGCAATATATATGGAGATGGTGGCTGGAATATATGTGGGGACGGTGGCTGGAATATATATGGAGACGGTGGCTGCAATATATATGGAGATGGTGGCTGCAATATATATGGGGACGGTGGCTGGAATATATGTGGGGACGGTGGCTGCAATATATATGGGGACGGTGGCTGCAATATATATGGGGACGGTGGCTGTAATATATATGGAGATGGTGGCTGCAATATATGTGGGGACGGCGCCTGCAATATATATGGGGACGGTGGCTGCAATATATATGGAGACGGTGGCTGCAATATATATGGAGACGGTGGCTGCAATATATATGGGGACGGTGGCTGTAATATATATGGAGATGGTGGCTGCAATATATGTGGGGACGGTGGCTGCAATATATATGGAGACGGTGGCTGCAATATATATGGGGACGGTGGCTGCAATATATATGGGGACGGTGGCTGCAATATATGTGGGGACGGCGCCTGCAATATATATGGGGACGGTGGCTGGAATATATGTGGGGACGGTGGCTGCAATATATATGGAGACGGTGGCTGCAATATATATGGGGACGGTGGCTGCAATATATATGGGGACGGTGGCTGCAATATATGTGGGGACGGCGCCTGCAATATATATGGAGACGGTGGCTGCAATATATATGGGGACGGTGGCTGCAATATATATGGGGACGGTGGCTGGAATATATGTGGGGACGGTGGCTGCAATATATATGGAGACGGTGGCTGCAATATATATGGAGACGGTGGCTGCAATATATATGGGGACGGTGGCTGCAATATATATGGGGACGGTGGCTGTAATATATATGGGGACGGTTGCTGCAATATATATGGGGAATGGTGGCTGCAATATATATGGGGACTGTGGCTGCAATATATATGGAGACGGTGGCTGCAATATATATGGAGATGGTGGCTGGAATATATGTGGGGACGGTGGCTGGAATATATATGGAGACGGTGGCTGCAATATATATGGAGATGGTGGCTGCAATATATATGGGGACTGTGGCTGCAATATATATGGAGACGGTGGCTGCAATATATATGGAGATGGTGGCTGGAATATATGTGGGGACGGTGGCTGCAATATATATGGAGACGGTGGCTGCAATATATATGGGGACGGTGGCTGGAATATATGTGGGGACGGTGGCTGCAATATATATGGGGACGGTGGCTGTAATATATATGGGGACGGTTGCTGCAATATATATGGGGAACGGTGGCTGCAATATATATGGGAATGGTGGCTGCAATATATATGGGGACGGTGTCTGCAATATATATGGAGACGGTGGCTGGAATATATATGGGGACGGTGTCTGCAATATATGTGGGGACGGTGGCTGGAATATATGTGGGGACGGTGGCTGCAATATATATGGGAATGGTGGCTGCAATATATATGGGGACTGTGGCTGCAATATATATGGGGACTGTGGCTGCAATATATATGGGGGACGGTGGCTGCAATATATATGGGGACGGTGGCTGCAATATATATGGGGACGGTGGCTGGAATATATGTGGGGACGGTGGCTGCAATATATATGGGGACGGTGGCTGTAATATATATGGGGACGGTTGCTGCAATATATATGGGGAACGGTGGCTGCAATATATATGGGAATGGTGTCTGCAATATATATGGGGGACGGTGGCTGCAATATATATGGGGACGGTGGCGCTATATATATGGCTGGTAATATTATGGAGGAACTGGTTGACAACGAGTTGGGCACTGGTTGGCACTTTTACTGGCTGGCAATATTATGGAGGAACTATTTCCCATTATTATGGGGCACTGATTGGAAGTTATAAGTACTGGCTGATAATATTATGGAAGAACTGGTTGGCACAGTTATGGGGCAATGATTGGCAGTGTTTTGGGGACATTATGACATAAGAGTGGGAATGTGATAATGTTGTCTTTCTTCCTCATCTACAAAACTATTCATAACGAAACTGAAATAATGAATAAAACCTGTCACAGTGCGCTGTCGCTAAATCCGCGGCCATTTTCCTGGAGCCTGCTGCATACACTACAACGAGTCTGAATCTACAGACCGCTGTGATGTAGAACTCGGGAGACGCTTCTGTGGTGTGGGAGGTCCGCGCCCGGCAGGGGGTGATGGTGGGAGGGATGAGGCGAGAACAGTGTTGTGTACGGCCGATCACAGCGGAGATTTGAGGAGGATGCGGGAGGACATGGCGGGGCGGCTCGTCATCCTGCTGCTTGTTACATGGATGGTCGGTACGGCAGTGGGGACAGAAGGTCAGTCACACTGAGAGTGAATGTGGCGTTGTCTGCTGCCCCGTGCCCACTCTATACCTGCCAATCCCTGCAGCGCCACCTGTGTCAGTCCCTGCAGCTGCTTCTGGAGATCTAAAACCCAATGCAAACGCAAATTGGATTGGCTGTCCATAGCAACCAATCAAGTTATACCTTTCATTCTTCACTCAGCCTTAGAAAAATGAGAGCTGCATTCCTATTGGTTGCTATGTAGATTTACTTCAGTTCTCCAGTACTTTGCACAGGGTTTTAATGGGGTAATGTAGTTACCCTGGCTTTCTTGCGTAAAGTAATGGAGTATGTTCTGAACGCCACAGTGGATTTCCCCCCCCAAAAAATCTAAAGTATGAATCTATATGAATATATGCATCTCCCCTTAGGTTTCTACAAAACGCATGTCAAGTGCCTAAAAACCCTCCTGTGGTTTTCTTTATTGGGTTTTTATCTGCGTTTTTGCAAACACGTAATTGTTTCAGCCAGTTTTTAAGTTATGTTGAAAAGCCTATTGAATTATATGGAGAAAATGGCAGAAAAAAATACTCAGAAGTTCCTCATAGACTTCCTATTGAGCCCGTACTCCGATACATTGATTTACGGAAAAAGCCGAACAGACACAAAGCGGCTGAGCGCTCACACGAGCACTTCTACAGCTTCGTTTTAGGGATTGCTGGGTGTCTCAGTGCTTGGACCCCCACCAATCAAACCACAATGACATGTCAAAAGTTTGTCAAACATTTAGTTAACCTTTAAAAAAAATAATATATATATATGCCAAAACCAAACGCTGCATCCGTGTTCGGGCCGCAAATCCGGACTTGCGGATTCACCAGTACTGGTGAATTGTTGTGGATCTGTGAGTCCTGATGACACACTGATGCACAAATACGTTTTTTTGCGGTCCAACGGACCCGTGGTTTTGCCGAACGCACAACCAATTCGGTCGTGTGCATGAGGCCTTATGTATTTAATATAACAATAGGCAATAAAGGGCGGACAGATCCAGATGTGTGACATACCTTTGCAGATTTTTGTATTGGGTATGACTGCAGAAAGTATGATAAAAAATGTACCTTCCTCTTAGGCTTCGTTCACATCTGCGTCGGGGCTTTCTCTCAGGGGACCCATGAGCGGGACCCTGACTGAAACAAACGGAAACCATAGGTTTGCATCATCATTGATTTCAATGGTGACTGATCCGGTGCAAATGGTTTCCGTTTGTCACTGTTGTGTAAGAGTGCAGTCGTTTTGACAGAATGAATAGCGCAGTCGACTACGGTATTGATTCCACCAGAACGACCAAATCCTTACACAACGGTGACAAACGGAAACCATTTGCATCGGATCCGTCACCATTGAAATTATTGGTGATGCAAACGGAAACCTATGGTTTCCGTTTGTTTCAGTCAGGGTTCCGTTCGTTGGTTCCCCTGACGGAAAGCTCCGACGGAACCCATGAACGGAGTCCCGACACAGATGTGAACGAAGCCTAAGAGGAAGAAAATTAAACGTATCCATCAGAAAAACAAAAACGTTTTTACCTTGAAGAAAAGGGGCAGGTTGTGAACAGAACAAAAAGGAGGAGTAGGTTACCTGTCACCCTAAGTGAAAGTCTATTCCATATCATGCACCTGTTAGGGGATTTCGGGTACATTCGGTTGTATTTATATTTGCAAGCGTTTTTTATGAGCGGTATGTTTACGTCCAGTGGATACAATTCTGTCCATGGTCATGTGATGGACACACAGGTGCTGGGATCGTTAGAAGACACAGCTCTGATACACATACTGTAACTGTAACGAGCCCAGCACCTGTGTGTCCATCACATAACCATGGACAGTATTTTATCCACTGGAAATAAACAATGAAGGTTCCTACTGAATAATAACAAGCAGAGATCTTGAAGAATTAATACAGAAAGTATATTCAAAAACTGTATAACTTTTAATTATATAAAAATATAACATTAATTTGCTGAAAACAGTCAGTTTCCACACGAACATGACCAGAGGCTTACACAGGAAATGTGGTGAATAATGTTATGGTAGATACAAAATAAGGGAAGGCGAGCAGCGTCTGCGCCCAGTGTGGAAATATCGACTCAGCACTGGCACAGTGTTACGACATATATGCAATGTTAAAAATCTAGTAAACTACATGTGTGACATCTTCTCCTTCGGCTCAGCCGGTGAGCCTGCTCCATACTGCCCCCGAGCCTCCGCTGTATAAAAAGAGACAAACTCTTTAATTTGTATATAAGTAAATTTAAATATAAACATTAAAATTCCTTTAATCCGGCATAATTTGGACCAGACCATTGTCAAATTATCAGACATTCTTCATAATCAGCCATAGTAAGGCTGGATTCACACGAGCATGTTCGGTCCGTAAAGGACGGAACGTATTTCGGCCGCAAGTCCCGGACCGAACACACTGCAGGGAGCCGGGCTCCTAGCATCATAGTTCTGTACGACGCTAGGAGTCCCTGCCTTTCTTCGGGACAACTGTCCCGTACTGTAATCATGTTTTCAGTACGGGACAGTAGTTCCACGGAGAGGCAGGGACTCCTAGCGTTGAACATCACTATGATGCTAGGAGCCCGGCTCCCTGCAGTGTGTTCGGTCCGGGACTTGCGGCCAAAATACGTTCCGTCCTTTACGTACGTAATGTGCTCGTGTGAACCCAGCCTAAGGCCTCATGCACACGACCGTATTTTTTCCCACCCGTAAATACTGGCGTAAATACGGGTCCGGTGTCACACGTATTCCACCCGTTTTGCACCAGTATTTACGAACCCGTGCCCGTAAATATGGGTCCGGTGTCACACGTATTCCACCCGTATTTACGAGCACGTTTTTGGCGGCAAAATAGCACTGCACTAATCGGCAGCCCCTTCTCTCTATCAGTGCAGGATAGAGAGAAGGGACAGCCTTTTCTGTAATAAAAGTTAAAGAAATTCATACTTACCCGGCCGTTGTCTTGGTGACGCGTCCCTCTCTTCACATCCAGCCCGACATCCCTGGATGACGCGGCAGTCCATGTGACCGCTGCAGCCTGTGATTGACCTGTGATTGGCTGCAGCGGTCACATGGCCTGAAGCGTCAACCAGGACGTCGGGCCGGATGTCGAGAGAGACGCGTCACCAAGGCAACGGGCGGGAGACCGGACTGGAGGAAGCAGGAAGTTGTCGGTAAGTATGAACGTCTTTTATTTTTATTTTTTACAGGTTTATACTGATCGGTAGTCACTGTCCAGGGTGCTGAAAGAGTTACTGCCGATCAGTTAACTCTTTCAGCTCCCTGGACAGTGACTATTTACGGACGTCGCTTAGCAACGCTGCCGTAATGACGGGTGCACACATGTAGCCATCCGTCATTACGAGAGCTCCATAGACTTCTATGGACTGTCCGTGCCGTTATTACGGCCTGAAATAGGACATGTTCTATCTTTTTCAACGGCACGGGCACCTTCCCGTGAAAAAACGGGAAGGCACCCGTCGCCAATAGAAGTCTATGAGCCCGTTATTAGGGGTCGTAATTACGACCCGTAATAACGGGAGTTTTTACGGTCGTGTGCATGAGACCTAAGTATGTAAAACTGACTTGAGAACCTTTAAATACAGCCCAAAATATGATACTACAATGGTAAGACGTACACTACCGTTCAAAAGTTTGGGTCACCCAGACAATTTTGTGTTTTCCATGAAAATTCACCCTTTTATTTATCAAATGAGTTGCAAAATGACTAGAAAATATAGTCAAGACATTGACAAGGTTAGAAATAATGATTTTTATTTGAAATAATAATTTTCTCCTTCAAACTTTGCTTTGGTCTTGGAATGCTCCATTTGCAGCAATTACAGCATTGCAGACCTTTGGCGTTCTAGCTGTTAATTTGCTGAGGTAATCGGGAGAAATTTCACCCCATGCTTCCAGAAGCCCCTCCCACAAGTTGGATTGGCTTGATGGGCACTTCTTGCGTACCATACGGTCAAGCTGCTCCCACAACAGCTCTATGGGGGTGAGATCTGGGGACTGCGCTGGCCACTCCATTACAGATACAATACCAGCTGCCTGCTTCTTCCCTAAATAGTTCTTGCATAATTTGGAGGTGTGCTTTGGGTCATTGTCCTGTTGTAGGATGAAATTGGCTCCAATCAAGCGCTGTCCACAGGGTATGGCATGGCGTTGCAAAATGGAGTGATAGTCTTCCTTATTCAAAATCCCTTTTACCTTGTACAAATCTCCCACTTTACCAGCACCAAAGCAACCCCAGACCATCACATTACCTCCACCATGCTTGACAGATGGCGTCAGGCACTCTTCCAGCATCTTTTCAGTTGTTCTGCGTCTCACAAATGTTCTTCTGTGTGATCCAAATACCTCAAACTTCAATTCGTCTGTCCATAACACTTTTTTCCAATCTTCCTCTGTCCAATGTCTGTGTGCTTTTGCCCATATTAATCTTTTCCTTTTATTAGCCAGTCTCATATATGGCTTTATCTTTGCCTCTCTGCCCTGAAGGCCAGCATCCCGGAGTCGCCTCTTCACTGTAGGCGTTGACACTGGCGTTTTGCGGGTACTATTTAATGAAGCTGCCAGTTGAGGACCTGTGAGGCGTCTATTTCTCAAACTAGAGACTCTAATGTACTTGTCTTGTTGCTCAGTTGTGCAGCGGGGCCTCCCACTTCTCTTTCTACTCTGGTTAGATCCTGTTTGTGCTGTCCTCTGAAGGGAGTAGTACACACCGTTGTAGGAAATCTTCAGTTTCTTGGCAATTTCTCGCATGGAATAGCCTTAATTTCTAAGAACAAGAATAGACTGTCGAGTTTCACATGAAAGCTCTCTTTTTGTAGCCATTTTCAGAGTTTAATCAAACCCACAAATGTAATTCTCCAGATTCTCAACTAGCTCAAAGGAAGGTCAGTTTTATAGCTCCTCTAAACAGCAAAACTGTTTACAGCGGTGCTAACATAATTGCACAAGGGTTTTCAAGTGTTTTCTAATCATCCATTAGCCTTCTAACACAGTTAGCAAACACAATGTACCATTAGAACACTGGAGTGATGGTTGCTGGAAATGGGCCTCTATACACCTATGTAGATATTGCATTAAAAACCAGACGTTTGCAGCTAGAATAGTCATTTAGCACATTAACAATGTATAGAGTGTATTTCTGATTAATTTAATGTTATCTTCATTGAAAAAACTGTGCTTTTCTTCCAAAAATAAGGAAATTTCTAAGTGACCCTAAACTTTTGAACAGTAGTGTACATGTTGCGGAATTTCCGATCAGATTATCTGTGCAGGAAAACCGGAGCATTTTTTTTTGCAATATATATGAACATGCGGTGGATTCAAATTCCGCACAGCAGGTACATTTTTGCACATCTTTTCTGCTATTTTTTTCCGCAACGCGTGGATGAGAAAATATTTACACGTTATCAATTTGTTCTCCTGATAGGAGCCGGAATATAACATATTCTGGACTTACAGACAGTCAAAAGTACATTAAACTGAATCATCAGTCAGTAGAAAAGCATAAAAAACTTGTAAGGATGGAGGAGCTTTAGGCTGAGTTCACACAACCTATTTTCAGGCGTAAACGAGGCGTATTATGCCTCGATTTACGCCTGAAAATAGGGCTACAATACGTCGGCAAACATCTGCCCATTGATTTGAATGGGTTTGCCGACGTTCTGTGCAGACGACCTGTCATTTAAATGACTGCTTCGTCAAAGAAGTGCAGGACACTTCTTTGAAACGTAATTTGAGCCGTTCTTCATTGAATTCAATGAAGAACAGCTCAAATGATCGGCCGTTAAAGACGCCTTGCAAAATGCGAGGATGAGCAATTACGTCTGAAACGAGGCAGCTGTATTCTCCTGAAAACAGTCTGTCTTTTCAGACGTAAAAGACAGTTCTCGTGTGCACATACCCTTAGAACGAAAATAAATTAAAGGGGTGTCTCATCAGACTACGGCTACCGGAGCGATCAGCTGATCCTGCTACCGACATCCCGAGCAAACAGACGATTTTGAGGGGGGAAGCCATGGCCAGCCAGACACTTCCCCTGCAGCAGTCTCCGCAGTGGAAATGTAGTATTACATGGCTCTCTGTTCTGGCTCATAGAGGGGGTCCCAAGCTGGGATACCCCCCTCTATGATGTCCATATGCTGTAATTGGGCATATTGACAGGGGTTGCCTTAGTGAGACATTCTGTTACACTGCTGAATTTTTAAAGACTTTCTAGATCTCTGCTTGCATTCAGTGAATGGTATCATTCATGTTTACATCCAGAGGTTGAAAGTCCATCTTGACCTAGTCCTGCTCACACAGTTGAGGGTTTAGGAGACTGGGGGAAATCTTAATTCTCACTGTGCAAGTAGCAGCAGCTCTGTCCTCACCTCCTTGTGCGGGTAACTGCAGTTGTATATTGGAGTCTGGTGTCTGATGAATGGGTCGTGTACACTACTCCGGTTTTAGGTCGCCACTAGGTTGAAAAGTGTAGGCTAATGATTTTTTGCTCAGCCCATACTGATGACACGTCACCTGGCCACAGTGGCTTAGTGATGTCACCTGGCCACGGTGACGTCACCATGAACCGACGTCTGGTGATATGCTGTCCATATGGAGAATGGATTTTGCAGTGGGGTCTCTATATGGGTTAGAGTGCCCTGGCATGAAAATGTTTGTGAACCACTGGTCTAGGCAATCCACCATGAGCTAAACATCTGCACAAATCATGTACAAAATAAAAGTATTGAACGTAAAAACAGTGTAATTTATATGGAAACACAAATTAGGCCTTATCAAAACATAGCAACCAATCAGCACTTAGCTTTCACTTCTTAAGTGCCTCTGGAAAAATGAAAGCTGCACTTTGATTGGTTACTATGGTCAACAAGGCTCAGTTTTTAGGTTATAGACCGTTTTAATTCTATCACTCCTCCGTATACAGTAATAATAAGGAAAGTAGTTGTCACCATTACCAATTGACTTATCTCTCGCTGTGATGTAGGGGGTGTGCAGTGTTTAGATACAACGGGGGAGATATGTCCAAACTGATGCAAAGGAAAAGTGGAGTCGTTGGTAATGGCAACCAATCAGATTACACCTCTCATTTTTCAGAGGCCCTTTGGGTTTCCAAACGCATACTTTTCAAATCAAGTTATTTTCGCCACGCTCCCACTACCCTCTGGATTTTACTCTACGAGTTTTGCTCTGCACTTATCCCCTAGCCTAGATCTTTATATTACAAGATTTTATTAAAAAAAGAGGGCTAGGATAGTGGATATGTTTTGACCACTACTGGCAGTGTAAAAACCAGCGTAGATAGTGCCACACTCAGTGCTCCTTGTAGATCATGCCACACTCATTGCCCCCTTGATGATAATGCCCCCCTAACAAATAAAAAAACCGTATACTTGCCTAGCTCCAATCACACGACGAACTGAGCTGCACGGTCTCGCAGCCTCCTCAGTCCTGCAGCCTATCAGCTTCTGAGACGGGACCCTTGCGTAGGCCTGGGTGCGATCCAGTGACCATATCGTGCCAGCCTCTGCAGGGCTTCTGTCCCAGCGTCTTATAGGCTGCAGGCCTAACGTGAACTTATAGCTCCTTGCTCCGACATATTATTCAATTGTATCTGCGTCCTGAGGATGCAGATACTGTTGAATGGGGCAGTTTCCCGGGGCACCAGGACAAAAATCCAGGGCTTGGGCCCCGGATGCTAGCGATGCCACAGTAGGTAAGGGCCTTTCGACCCTGGTCACAGGGGGGTTTCCGGACAACTGGAAACCCTCCCCTCCCCACCCCTACGTGCGCCCCAGATTAAAGTTCATGGCCTTCACTGAAATTTATGAGATAAATTTAGTCACCCTGATATGGAAATATAGACACGTTATCACCATCTTTCAGCTTACACGTCCTCGGGTGCTTTTACATGCCAGCTGCTTATGACCGTATCTCTAGGAGTTCTGCTTGGGTAGATAGGAGTATGCCGTTGGCTCCTGCAAGCAAAAGTGAATCTTGAATTTGGGACATAGCTAACATGGGCACCGTCTGACTCATACCAGGTTGGTTTTAGCCTGAGGACTGTAATGTTTTGCTGCCGTTCAGTCCAATAAAATACAGATGTAGCAGAGTTGAATTTGTCATTTGGTTGCCATATAAGGCCAGAGAAGTTCAACAGATCTCATGATGTCACCGGCATCTTCTGGCAATCTGCTCATTGTGAGGGGACCTGTCAAAAAGAAAAACACTGTCCAAATGGCATGATGTGGAGGACATAAACTGGCTCGTCCGTGCATTACAGGGATGGCCTATTGATTTCAGTGGGCACCATGTTTTGCTTTATGTCCCTTGCAGTCTCACTGGACTTGTCTGCAGGAGGAACTCCAGTGATCAAGTCTTTGTCAAGGGGTTTCAGAAGTGGAAATAAGTTGTCTTAATGGCTGGTTAGGTCCCAGAAAAAATAGAGAAATCCCTGGTTCATACATTGAGCTCAATAATAATACAGCTCCCCCTAGTGTTGACTTCAGACAGAATTTTATCAATTAAAAGGGGTTTTCCTTTTTATCACTGTGTAAATTAAAAGTTCTGAAACTTTTTTTTTCTATACTTCTTGTTTCAATTCCTCACCATTTTTAAGATATTAGTTGCAGTCAGTGAATGAGAACATCGACTTACCTGCTAACGCCGATGCTGCTGCAGAATCAACTGAAGCCTCTGGTGCCGATGTGTCCTCGCTCGTCTGACACGATGCAGGACCTGTGAGTAACGTCACAGCGTGATCTGGCAGAAGCTGGGCGTTCTGAAGAGAAGTGGATGATACTTCTCTTCAGAACGCCCAGCTAGTAAAAGTAGTAAAAACGCCCCGATGTACGCACATAATACACGCCCACTTGGACTTTTACTTTTAAACACACCCACTTGGACTTTTGCAAGCCTCATTTGCATAAATACAAAAATGGTCATAACTTGGCCAAAAATGCTCGTTTAAAAAAAACAAAAACGTTACTGTAATCTACATTGCAGCGCCTATCTGCTGCAATAGCAGATAGGGGTTGCAAAATCTGGTGACAGCCTCTTTAAATAGTCCAGGGTGTGCTAGGATGGGCTGGGGGCAATATTCCTGGTGTGTGCACTGGCCCTTTAAGAACTGGGACAAGCGTGCGTGCACCCTACGGGCATCAGCCAGTGGAGGAGGAGAGAGCAGAGCGTGCGAGTGTCCCTGAGGAGGGAGACGCTGGCGATGAGGACAAGCAAGTTGGCGGCCGCTGGGGTTAGGGAGACCCTCAGCTGCCGGCGCTACTAAACCCATGTTCCTCAAGTTGATACAAATGTATTGAGTCTAGACAATGCTCGGTGAGCAGGGACACCTCTTCTAATTACTGAGTTTCAACCACAATTATTGAAAACATGTGCATAAAATCAAGCACACAGCAATGTAATCTCCATAGCCAAACGTTGCTAGTAGTATGGGTTGTACTGAAGAGCTCAATAACTTTAGACGTGGCACTTATGATGATGTCACTTATGCCACAAGTCAGTTTGGGAAATTTCTGATCTGCTTGACCTGTCCCGGTCACCTGTATGTGCAATAATTGTGAAGTGGAAGCGTCTAGGAGTGACAACAGCTCAGCCACAAAGCGGTAGGCCAGAACTCGCGGAGCGGCACCCTCAAGTGAAAAAGCATGTAGATCGTAAAAATGGCCTCTCCTCTGTTGTATCACTCACTACAGAGCTCCACACGGTCTCTGTAAGGGACATCAACACCAGAACTGGGTGTCTGGAGCTTCATGAAATGGGTTTCCATGGCCGCTGCCCACAAGACTAAGATTTTGATGCACAATGCCAAGCGTCGGCTGGAGTGGTGTAAAGCACGTCGCCACTGGACTCTGGAGCAGCGTGTTCTCTGGAGTGATGAATCATGGCTCACTATTTGGCAGTCTGATGGAGGAATCTTGAGTTTGGTGGATGCCAGGAGAACGTTACCTACCGGAATGTATAGTGTAACATTTAGTGGAGGAGGGGTAATGGTCTGGGGCTGTTTTTAGTGTTAGCTCTTTTAGTTCCAGTGAAGGGCAATGTTAATAATACGAAAACAAAGACATTTTACACAATTGTAGCTTCCAACTATATAATACGTTTTTGGTTCGGCTCTTTCCTATTCCAGCATGACTGTGCCCCTGGGCACACAGCAAGGTCCATAAAGACATGGTCGTGACGAGTTTGTTGTGGAGGAACTTGAGTTGCCTGCACAGAGGCCTGACCTCAACCCCATCCAACACCTTTGGGATGAATTGGAACGCCGATTGCGAGTAGACCTTCTCCCCAACATCAGTGTCTGACCTCACGAATGGTCTTTTGACTGAATGGGCAAAAAATTCCCACAGACACTCCAAAATTTTGTGGAAAACGTTCCCAGAAGAGTGGAGGCGGCTATAGCTGCAAAAGGGGCCTAACTCCATAGTAACGGCCATGGTTTTGCAATGGGATTTCCAACGTGCTCATATTGGTGTGGTGGTCAGATGACCACATACTTTTGGAAATCAAGTTAATATTACAGAAGGTCTCGGTTTTTACTCGTCCTTATAAAAGGAACACTCCAGAAAAAAACTGATACACAGTGCTATACCTAGTGCACAGCCTGAAGGGGCGGCGTATGACTCCTATCTTTGGTATGCTTTGAGTCATGCACTGCCCCCTCAGGCCATACTATGCAAAAACAGCGTGCCAGTTTTCCTTGGAGTGTTCCTTTAAGGGGTTTAACGCTTTTAATTCCCCATCCTTTGAGTCATTCCATTGGCACGGATCCCTCGACAGAGCAGAACCTTATTGTGTGAATGGAATTCCCCTTTTGTCATTCCCTCATTGTGTAATATTACTACATAGCTAGAACAGGCTGCGTAATATTTTTGCTATTTTTATAACGCTTACTACCGCTTATAGGGAGGCAGCCCAAAATGACATGAAGACACAAAATCGACTACTTTAACTTGGTTTTATAATCCTTGGAAACTACCTAAGTTTGTTGCGAAGTCTTCTACTGAGGCTCTGTTCACATCTGAGTTGTTCGTTTTAGTTACTCTGCTCCGTCATAGTAGCAGAACAACGAAAATGAAGTCCGTTACTGATTTGTCACATGATGGACCCCAACGGCGCCCGACTGACCCTATTGTCTATAATGAAGTCCGTTGGGTTTCCGTCGTTTTGGAAGAGGGGGGTGGGAGCAGATGGGAGAAAGGGGTCAGGAATCTCCCAATACTGGCAGCCCAGGCACTTAGAGCTTACTCAGGTAATACAATCTTGGGAACCACAGTGTAAAATAAGAACCTGACCTGTTGTGTTCCTCCATGTTCTTTATAAAATTTATTTCAGTTGTCCATTCCCGCAAGGAAGAGGTGTGTATGGAGTGTGTGACGTCAGGGGCTCTTCCAGAAGCTGAATCTCCGGCCAGAGCATCGGCAACAGCGTTTCCGACGATTCCGCCCCTGGAGTAGCCCCTAACATCACTGTCCATATAAGACGTTAGTGGTTTTGGGATGCCGGAAGCCCCAGCCAGAATCTCGGCAACGCTTTGGCCAGGGAATCCACCCCTGGAGGGAGCCCCTGACTTCACTGTCCATATATGCTATCTACAGGGGGGTCAAGTGGCACTATCTACAGCGGCGGGGGTGGTGTGGCCCTTTTACAAGGAGAGTGGTGTGGCGCTATATGGGCACTATTTGCAGGGAACACTGTGGCGCTATCTACATGGGCACTGTGTGTGGCACTATCTGCATGGGCACTGGGGCACTAGCCACAGTGGCACTACATGGGCACTGTGGTGCAATCTATGTGGGCACTATCTACAGTGGGCACAGTGGCACTATCTACATGGGCATTGTGTGTGGCACTATCTGCTTGGGCACTGGGGCACTAGCCACAGTAGGCACTGTGGCACTACATGGGCACTGTGGTGCAATCTATGTGGGCACTATCTACAGTGGGCACTGTGGCACTATCTACATGGGCACTCTGGTGTTTTCCAGGGCTTGGGACAAAAAAAAAACCCTGACTATTTAAATTCATCCTTTTCTGCCATGAAAAACGGAGGGCAGACTGGGTTATTGTTTCCGCTAAAGAAAAAACGGAAATCATACGGAACGGAGACAAATGGAAACCATTTGCAACGGAAGGATTACCGTTGAAATCAATGGAAATGCAAACGGAAGCTATGGGTTCCTCCGAAGGAAAGGTCTAACGGAACCCATGAACGGAACCCGACACTGATGTGAACGAGGCCTCACCTTGCAGTACATAATAAGATCCATCATCAGCAGATAACCTGCTTGTTGACCGTTTAGATTTTTTTGCAAACGCTACACAAAGTATAAAAAAACTGAAAAGGAAAAAAATAATAATTTCTTAATACATAGCCTTTTTATTTTGCAGGTCTGGAAACCATTGACATTTTAATCATAAAATCTATTGACAAATTTACAGCAATATTGGACTGGAATTACCAGTGTCTGGGAGAAGACGTAAAAGTCCCATTTACTGCTGTTTATAAGAAGTAGGTTCTTCACCGGTGTTCTGATGTATGTTGTGTACGGATCCAGTTTTCCGGGTGATCCAAAAACGTATGAAATCCCTGTTTTTTATGCCACACCTCCATTTACCAACCAAAAAATGTTGCAAGAGGGCGCCACCAATATATGAGCACAATTTCTACTCGTTGATAGGAGCACAATACTGTCTAAAGAAATGAGATTGTAATTATGTTGAAAAGTTTTTGGCTTTCTGGTTTGTGTTCCTTCAGCCCCTAACCTCATTAACCCCTTCAGGATGCACCATATTATTCATTGACGTTTTGTGCTTTCCGAGAGCCATATTTTTTTCACTTTTCCATCGACGCAACCATATAGGGGCTTATTTTTTGCAAATTAATTTTTATTGCCACCATTTTTGGTGGAATGGGCAAAAAATGTCCTGATTTTAGTCTTTTTTGCATTTTTTTTTTTCATGTGATGCATTTTAAATAATGGGATATCTTTTTTTTTTTCTACGGGTCGTTACTATTGCAGTAGTATCTTATATTAAAAAAAATAATTTAAACTAATATTTTTTTTTTAATAAAAAAAAAATACTTTATTTTGTGGGGGGGGGGGGGGGTTTGTTTTATTAAACTTTATTACACATCATTGCACTTTTCTTTTGACCCACTACGGACTAGTAGCTGTGATCATTTGATCGCTTACATAATGCTTAGGAACATTTAGTATTCCAAAGCATCATTGCTATTGTGTAACACGCAAACTTTTAGGCCTAATTTACACGAGCGTTGAATACGTTGAAACAACGGCTGTCACACGGTCGCATGTTTTTCAATGGGGCCATTCACACGCCCGTTGTTTCAACGGAGCGTGTGAAGGGTCCGTTGAAAAATAGAACCTGTCCTATCTTGTTCCGTTTTCACGGATCCCTCCATAGGCTCAAGTCTATGGGGATTCGTGAAAACGCGACCCGCACGGGGTCTACGCGGGCGTGAAAAACATGAAGTTTTTCACAGCCGAGTGTCCCCACGCTCGTGTGATTCAGGCCTTGGGCCCGCGCCTATGTCAGGCCTTAGCACCTTTTGTCAGGCCCCTGGCTGCTATAGAAACCAAATGGCACCTCGTGATCACTTCGCGGGGTGGCTGACATAGGGACATAGGGAGCCCCCTCGGTCAAACTACTTAGATGCCGCGATCACTCCTGTGCCCGTGCCATCCAGTGGACGTACTATAACGTCTTATTGTAGTAAGAACACCGCAATTAGGACCTAATGGTATGTCCATTTGCAGGAAGGGGTTAATGAGGTTAGACAGACAGACAGACCCTGCTGTCCTGGCTATATATGTCATGTTTATTAAGGCGTTATGGCTTCCATTTATAACTCGGCCATGACAGCTATGCTCAACCTGCATGCAACCTGATAAGGCGAAGCCCCCAAGGACCACATTGACTTTAATCTGATCTGTTGGGGATCCGGTATATTTGACAGCAATAATTGCTCTGCGGAGTGAGCTTTTCTTGCTGTCAAAAATACCGGACCCCCCAACGCAAGTGTGAACAGAGCCTTAGATAGTCCAGTCTTCCAGCTTTGAAAACAATGAAATGGTAGCACATGTAAGAGGCGATCCTATCCTATGCTTCACTGCTTTCCATTTTATATTCATCTTCAGGATTGGAGCGCCAGAAAACGAGTCGCAGGAATGTGTTGTTATAAATTGCTCTTGCAATATATCTTCTGATTTACTAGACTACAGTCATAATTATACCCTGCTGGTCTCTGCTACAACGCCTGAAGGAAAAAATCTCTCCAACTCTCAAGACTTTGATCCCAACTATAGTGAGTAGTGTATGTTCTATAGCAAAAAATACATGAGCTCATAAATGTCTCACTTGTCATATTCTACATAGTATTTCAATGATTAGAGCAGCAGTTTGTGCTCCAGAGCTGCTGTTCCTGTTGCAAATAGAGACAGGATTATTTAAATGCGGCTATCTTTAGTCACCTCGTCATTGAGCTTGCATACTTATAATTTCCCTGCTCCCTCTGCCCAAATCCACTGCTCCTCTCTCAATGTCTGACTCCTTGGGTTTGTAAAGAAGGAAAAGGCACTGCTATTTTACTTAAAGTGTAACTAAACTTTCAAAAAACTTCTGACATGTTACAGTGACGTGTCAGAAGTTTTGATAGTTTGGAGTCTGAGCACTGAGACCCCCACCGATTGCTAAAACGAAGCGTCAGAAGCAATCGGATGTGTGCTGGGCCGCTTGGTTTCTGCTAGGCTTTTCTCAGAAAGCCGAGGAGTCGGTGTACGGGCTGAATAGAAGGCCTATGAGTCCGTACACCAACTGCTTGGCTTTCCGAGAAAAGGCGATCAGAAACGAAGCGGCTCAACGCTCGCTCAAGGGCATCTGCCACTTCGTTTTAGCAATCGGTGGGGGTCTCCGTGCTCGGACCCCCACAGATAAAAACTTCTGACGTGTCACTGTAACATGTCAGAAGTTTTTTGAAAGTTTAGTTAGTTACCCTTTAATAGACCAAATGCAGAGACGGTATTAGCAATGCAAATTCTTCCATTTACATCAATGGAAAGACTTTTTGGATGGGGCTTACCTGTGGACTGACAAGTTCAATATAATTTACACCAGAAACTGGCGTAGGCTATAACACTATATATACCATTGAGGAGGTGAAACTTTGCATCGGTTTGGTGAATAAATTCCTCACTTTTTTTTTTGAGTGCTGCTTCCGTGCTCTTTATTTTTGGGATATTCCTCATATAAGGAGAAGTCACTCCTTATTTTGAAGCATCGCATCGGCCATATTGGTTTATTGCCACAGTGCTTCTCTTTTGGTCTATTTTTAGCACCGAAGAGCGACCCAAAAACAGGGTTGACAAGTAGAGCGCTCATGACAGGGAAGCGCTGTTAGGCCCTGTTCACACTGAGTTCATTGCAGGCATGTAAAAATGAGCTCCGTTTTTTTAATTGGTTTTGCACAACAGGCGTTTTTTGCCACATTTTTTTTTACCTCTTTATTCAACAGGCAAAGGAAAAAAAACACCAGCGGTTTTTGCCATAAAACACGTCCAAAAACGTGTCGGCCATTGGCAGCGTTTTTTTTCCGTCTCCCGTTGATTTCAATGGAGTTTTTGAGGCGGAAAACGCCTCAAAATAGAGCAAGTCGCTTCTTTTTCCTGTGAGCGTTTTTTTCTGCTTGAGGGAAAAAAGCGCCTCCGCCTCCCATTAATTTCAAAGCCATTTTTTCCGCGGTTTCCGCTGTAAAAGACGTGTAAATAAACTCTGTGTGAACGGGGCCCTAAGGGTATGTTCACACTGAGTTTTTTTACTAGTTTTTTTTACGCGGAAACCGCGCCGCAAAACTCGTCAAAAACCAGCCAAAAATGCCTCCGATTGATTTCAATGGGAGGCGGAGGCGTCTTTTTCCCAGGAGCGGTAAAACCGTCTCGCGGGAGAAAGAAGGGACATGCACTATCTTCGGGCGTTTACGCCTCTGACCTCCCATTGACATCAATGGGAGGCAGATAAAGCGTATTTCGCGGAGTTTTATGCCCGCGTCGTGCAGCCAGAGGAAAATCTGCCTCAAACTTTCAAACTGAGTTTTGAGGCAGAATTTCCGCCTGCAAAAAACTGTGTGAACCCGGCCTTAATGTCCCGCAGGTGAACTGTGGTCCGGTAGGAGACAGATAGGGTGGTCTGTCCCAAGATGACAGGCATCCAGAAGGGACTTGAACGAGCTCCGTGAGCGCCAAAGTGCCGTGTAGGGACCTCAGGAAAGGTATTATTTGCCCTTAGAGGATAGTTAGGGTTCAAGCAGTGAGATCGTGCCATATGCGTGGGTTAAGCTGTTTATTATCTACAATCGTTTGTATGCGGAATAAACCATTTCCTTCGGAGGGATGTTCTCCTCTGTGCAGTTTATTTGGCGGTCCGCACTATAAACACCTCCTTAGAGTTCAGAAAGCTGCTACCCTTGATGCTAAATTACCCCAAGAATCACAATGTATATTTATCATAAAATGTATTCAAGACAATCTAACCACATATTTTATTCTTGCCCATTTCACCAGCGAGTAAACCGCCGCCTCATGTCAGTATAACGTCCAGTGATGGACTGGTAATGGTTAATATTTTAACCCCAGACCCTCCAAATTTGGAAGAATATCACCTGACACTCCGAAAGAACGATTCCACTGAGCAGGTAAGTGGCTTTAAAGACTATATACACCATTGAAAAAGTTTTGTTTGTTTTTTTTAAATTAACCCCTTAGTGACCACTAATACGCCTTTTTACGTGATTCACTAATGGGCTTTAGGCTAGGCTGACGCCTTTTCACGTCAGCCTAGTCTAAGTCCTGCACGGGTCTCCCGTGCAGGCAGGAGCCGGGGCTCTGCTGTCTGATGACAGCTGAGCTCCTGCTCCAACGCCCGCGATCGAAGTTTACTTCGATCGCGGCCGTTTAACCCGTTAAATGCCGCCGTCAATAGCGACCGCGGCATTTAACTTTGTTTACAGAGGGAGTGCGCTCCCTCTGTCACCCATCGGCGGCCCGCGAATGCAATCGCGGGTCTCCGATGGGGTGTCATGGCAGCCGGGGGACTGATAAAAGCCCCCAGGTCTGCCCTGGACATATGCCTGTTAGGACGCGCCGGAGGCACGTCCTAACAGATTGCCTGTCAGATTTACACTGACAGGCAATAATGCTCTGGTATACGAAGTATACCAGAGCATTATAGCAGCGATCGGAACATCGCACAGTAAAGTCCCCTAGTGGGACTAATAAAATCAGTCATCAAAGTGAAATAAAGAATATTAATAAAAAGTACAGTAAAAAAATAAATCCATTTTTTTCCATAAAAAGTGGTTTTATTTAGTAAAAGTGTAAAAAAAAAAAAAAAGTACACATATATGGTATCGCCGCGACCGTAATGACTCCATTAATAAAGTTAATATGTAATTTAAACCGCAAAGTGAACACCGTAAAAAAAAAACGCAAAAAACTATGGCGAAATTGCAATTTTTTTCCATTGCCCCCCAAAAAAGTCATAATAAAAATGAATCAATAAGTCCCATGTACCCCAAAACAGTACCATTCAAAACTACGTCTTGTCCCGCAGAAAACAAGCCCAAAAAATCACTACATTGATGGAAAAATAAAAAAGTTACGGCTCTTGGAAAGCGACGATGCAAAAACAAATAATTTTAGTTCAAAAGTGTTTTTATTGTGCAAAAGTCGTAAAACATAAAAAACCTCCACATATGTGGTATCGCCGTAATCGTACCGACCCATAGAATAAAGGTCACATGTTAATTACGTCGCATAGTGAACGGCGTCAATTTAAAAACACATAGAACAATGGCGGAATTTCAGTTTTTTTTTATAATCCCCCCCCAAAAAGGTTAATAAAAGTTAATATAAAAATTATATGTACCCAAAAATGGTGCCATTAAAAAGCACAACTAATCCCGCAAAAAACAAGTCCTCATACAGCTATGTAGACGAAAAAATAAAAACGTTATAGCTCTTTGAATGCGACTATAGAAAAACGAATAAAATAGCTTGGTCATTAAGGCCTAAAATGGGCTGGTCACTAAGGGGTTAAAGTCTATCAGTGTTTTTGGTGCAACTTTCTAAATACTTTTTACTAAAAACTATTTTCACTTTTTGAGATACAGCTGCTTTATATCCTGAATACAGAGCAGCTGTATATTTCGTTAAGACCTCAAACCGTCAGGTCAGCGGGACTGACGGGCTCTGTGTCAGTGGGTCCTGAGACACTCCGGACCTGCTGACACCGAACCCGTCAGTCCAGGGTTTATATTCAATATTGCACTCAATCAAAAGGCAGAAGGAAAGCTAATATTATGAGTGTGATGACTAATGATTTGTATAATCGCAGTTTCCTTACCCAAGAGCATAAAGAGCACCTCTCCGCTCTCCTGACATGTCTGTTTTTGTAAGTACTGGTATTTCCCATTAACCCCTTGACTTACCATGAAGTAGCGGCACGTCATGGTGCAGGGAGAGAAGTATGGAGCATGCTCACAGGTTGAACGCGGTTCATATGCTGCGGGTGTCGGCTGTGTTTTATAATAGACACCCGGGAGTAACGTCCAGGAACAGCGATCCCGCTGTTCCTGGGCGTTTAACCCCTTAAATGCTGCGGTCAAGCGCGACCACAGCATCTGAGGCATCATAGAGAGGGAGGCGCCCCCCTCTGACAGCTCATCGGCGGCCCCATAGCACGTTCGAGGGTCGCCAATGGTTGTCATGGCCTAATTCAGACCCCCAGGACTGCCTTCACTCTGCCTCTCTTAATAAAAGCCTGCAAAAATGACTATACACTGCAATACATTAGTATTGCAGTGTATAGTACCAGCAATCTAACGATCGCTGGTTCAAGTCCCCTAGGGGGACTAATGACATTTGTAAAAAAAAGAAAGTTAAATAAAGTTTTTAGTAGTGAAAATACAATAAAAATATATTAAAAGTTCAAAAAAAGCCTTTTCCCATTTTTCCTCTATTGTAATGTAAAAAAGAAACACAATTGGTATCGCTGCGTCCGTAAAAGTCCGCTATAAAAATATAGCATTATTTAATTCGTTCGGTGAGCGCTGCAAAAATATAAAAGACCAGAATCACTGTTTTTTGGTCAACTTAGCGATAAAAAAAAATGAAATAAAAAGTGATCAAAAAGTCGTATGTACCAATAAAAACCACAGCTCGTGCCGCAAAAAATTTAGCAGTACGAGGGTTAATCAACAAAGAAATAAAAAAGTTATGGCTTACAGAATTTGGAGACACAAATATTTTTTTTTTTTTCTAACAAATAGTTTTATCTTTATAAAAGGAGTAAAACATTAAGAAAACTATATAAATTTGGTATCACCGTAATCGTATTGACCAGCAGAATAAAGTTAAATTGTTGTTTTTGACGCACGGTGAAAGACGTAAAAACTAAACCCAAAAGAAAATGGAGGAATCACAGTTTTTAAAAAAAAAATTTTTCCCGTTTAACAGTATATTATATTATATAACAGTATATTATATAGTATGTAACTCCTCCAACAAAAAATAAGCCCTCACACTGCTCCATTAATGGAAAAATAAATTTTTTTATGGCTCATAGAAGGCGGGGAGCGAAAAACAAAAATCAAAAAATGGCCTGGACTTCAAGGGGCTAAATAACCATTCTGGCGCATCTTTCCTAAGAACTCTACATTGTATTGTTGCTCTGTTATTCCTCTTTGAAATTAATGAATAAATTGACAACTTGGCATTACCATTCCTTTTGTCAATGCTGCGTGTTCCTACACATTCTGACCGTGTCCAATCAGGGCTAAAGGTATCAGATTATGTAGGGACACACACACTGTTTACATGGGGATTTGGTATTTCGTAAAATGGACATGTAAGTTAGAGCGGAGTGATCCTTTTTACTACACCACACAGGAGAGCTGACAGATCCTCTATACTACACCACACAGGAGAGCTGACAGATCCTCTATACTACACCACACAGGAGAGCTGACAGATCCTCTATACTACACCACACAGGAGAGCTGACATCTCCTCTATACTACACCACACAGGAGAGCTGACAGATCCTCTATACTACACCACACAGGAGAGCTGACAGATCCTCTATACTACACCACACAGGAGAGCCGACAGATCCTCTATACTACACCACACAGGAGAGCCGACAGATCCTCTATACTACACCACACAGGAGAGCTGACAGATCCTCTATACTACACCACACAGGAGAGCTGACATCTCCTCTATACTACACCACACAGGAGAGCTGACAGATCCTCTATACTACACCACACAGGAGAGCTGACAGATCCTCTATACTACACCACACAGGAGAGCTGACAGATCCTCTATACTACACCACACAGGAGAGCTGACAGATCCTCTATACTACACCACACAGGAGAGCTGACAGATCCTCTATACTACACCACACAGGAGAGCTGACAGATCCTCTATACTACACCGCACAGGAGAGCCGACAGCTCCTCTATACTACACCACACAGGAGAGCCGACAGCTCCTCTATACTACACCACACAGGAGAGCCGACAGATCCTCTATACTACACCACACAGGAGAGCCGACAGATCCTCTATACTACACCACACAGGAGAGCTGACAGCTCCTCTATACTACACCACACAGGAGAGCTGACAGCTCCTCTATACTACACCACACAGGAGTGCTGACAGCTCCTCTATACTACACCACACAGGAGAGCTGACAGCTCCTCTATACTACACCACACAGGAGAGCCGACAGATCCTCTATACTACACCACACAGGAGAGCTGACAGATCCTCTATACTACACCACACAGGAGAGCTGACAGATCCTCTATACTACACCACACAGGAGAGCTGACAGATCCTCTATACTACACCACACAGGAGAGCTGACCGCTCCTCTATACTACACCACGCAAGAGAGCTGACAGATCCTCTATACTACACCACACAGGAGAGCTGACAGATCCTCTATACTACGCCACGCAGGAGAGCTGACAGATCCTCTATACTACACCACGCAGGAGAGCTGACAGCTCCTCTATACTACACCACGCAGGAGAGCTGACCGCTCCTCTATACTACACCACGCAGGAGAGCTGACCGCTCCTCTATACTACACCACGCAGGAGAGCTGACAGATCCTCTATACTACACCACGCAGGAGAGCCGACAGATCCTCTATACTACACCACACAGGAGAGCAGACAGATCCTCTATACTACACCACACAGGAGAGCTGACAGATCCTCTATACTACACCACACAGGAGAGCTGACAGCTCCTCTATACTACACCACACAGGAGAGCTGACAGATCCTCTATACTACACACAGGAGAACGGACAGATCCTCTATACTACACCACACAGGAGAGCTGACAGATCCTCTATACTATACCACACAGGAGAGCTGACAGATCTTCTTTATTCTCCCCAAGAAGCATTACCTTTGACCATATGCATGAAAGTTTAAAGAGCTGTCAGCAGGTCAGACCCTATAACTTAAAGGAATTGTCCAGAATTAGAAAACATGTCTCCTTTCTACCAAAAAACAACTCGGGCCAGTTATAGCCAGTCTCCGCTTTCTGCTCTATGGGAGTAAGATGCATCAGATTTATTAAGAGGCGCACGCTGACCATGCTCCACAATTGTGACCGTGCTCCATTTACCCCCCCCCCCCCCCGCCCCCAATCGGATATTGGAGGAGGAGCGATGAGGTGAGTATACATATTTATCTATATGTATTTTTATTTTGTTTTAATGTCCAATAAGTAGTCTAATTGTGGAATTGTCTGATTGGGTAGGGGGGGGGGGGGCAAGGTACTTGGCTCAGCACAGGCCTCTACCTTGCTCTCCCCCACAGAGTGAAATCTACTGAAAATCCACAAAATAGCTAGGTGCTGGCTTCGATTTCTGCTAAAATTTACGCCAGTTTGGCGTAAATTAGGATACATTTATCAGGCCGCAGTGACCCCGTATTCTTCTTGTCCATGGACAGTAGTACCAAGCACAGCCCCAGGACAAAATTGGTGCTGTTTCAGGAAAAGATGTTTAAAGATGTTAAAAGTTTAAAATGTTTTATAACAAAACTTTTTTTTTTTTTTTATGTAGAAATTCAAATTTAGCAGATTTCGCAGTTATATAATTCCACCCAATGAACTCCTCCTTGGTCAAACGTATTGCGTGAAGGTTCAAGTATATAACCTTAAGACAATGGAGTTGAGTCAATTTAGCCCAGAAGACTGTTTCACAGCGCCACCACAAGGTAAGGTATTGATTCTCAAATGAAACGTGTTATAAACTAGACCCTTTTTCCCTTTTAAAAAGGTTGTATGTTTCCTAAGATCTTTTTGTGTTTTTTTTGTTTTTTTTCTTGTAATGGAGGCAAATTTTTTACATAATGCTTTATAGGTGTTTAACCCCTTAAGGACGTGGACTTGTTGGCACGCTCAGGACGCAGCCCCATTTTTCAAATCTGACATGTCACTTTATGTGGTAATAACTTCAGAATGCTTTTACCTATCCAAGCGATTCTGAGATTGTTTTCTCATGACGCATTATACTTTAAGTTAATGTTAAAATTTAGTCGATACATTCAGTATTTTATTGTGAAAAACGCCAAAATTTAGCGAGTAATTGCAAAAATGAACATTTTTCTAAATTCAAATGTATCTGCTTGTAAGACAAATAGTAATACCACAAAAAATAAATTCTAATTAACATCGCCATATGTCTACTTTAGATTGGTATAGTTTTGTGAACATCCTTTTATTTTTCTAGGACATTACAAGGCTTACAACATTAGCAGAAATTTCTCACATTTTCAAGAAAATTTCAAAGGGCTATTTTTACAGGGGCCAGTTCAGTAGTGAAGTGGTTTTGAGGGGCCCATACAATGCAAACCCCCCATAAATCGCCCCATTTTAAAAACTGAAGCCCTCAAAGTATTCAAAACAGCATTCAGGAAGTTTATTAACCTTTTAGGCGTTTCACAGGAATTACAGCAAAGTAGAGGTGAAATTTATAAATTTTTTTTTTTTTGCAGAAATGTATATTTAAAGAGACTCTGTCACCACATTATAAGTGCCCTGTCTCCTACATAAGGAGATCGGCGCTATAATGTAGGTGACAGCAGTGCTTTTTATTTAGAAAAACAATCTATTTTTAGCACTTTATTAGTGATTTTAGCTTTATGCTAATGAGTTTCTTAATGCCCAACTGAGTGTGTTTTACTTAAGACCAAGTGGGTGTTGTACAGAGGGGTGTATGACGCTGACCAATCAGTGACCAATCAGCGTCATACACTTCTCTCCATTCATTTACTCCGCGTATAGTGACACTGCATTATTCACTATGTGCTGTCTTATACTGACACGTTAACGTTACTGAAGTGTTTAGATAGTGACTAGACATTCCTTCCAGCCACGACGGAATCCCGACACTTCCCTAACGTTTCTGTGGTACTTACAGCAGAGCAAAGCGTAATCTCGCGAGATCACGCTGTAAATGACAAGTTACAGCGAGATTACGCTTTGCTCTGCTGTAAGTACCACAGAAACTTTACCAAAGGGTTGGGATGGTGAATAGACATCCCGTCCTGGCTGGAAGGAATGTCTATTCACTGTCTAACCACTTCAGTAACGTTAATGTGTCAGTATAAGACAGCACATACTGATCTAGCAGGATCCCTATACGCTGAGGAAATGAATGGGGAGAAGTGCATGACGCTGATTGGTCACTGATTGGTCAGCGTCATACACTCATCTGTACAACACCCAGTTGGTCTAAATTAAAGTAAAAACACATTGGGCATTAAGAAAGTAAGAAAGTAATTGGCATAAAGCTAAAATCGCTAATAAAGTGGTAAAAATGATCGTTTTTCTAAATAAAAAGCATTACTGTCACCTACATTACAGCGCCCATGTCCTTATGTAGGAGACAGGGCACTTATAATGTGGTGACAGAGCCTCTTTAATCCTTTTTTTCTGCAACACAAAGTTTTACCCGAGAAATGCAACTCCATATTTATTGCCCAGATTCTGCAGTTCTTAGAAATATCCCACATGTGGCCCAAGTGTGCTAATGGACCGAAGCACCGATCTGAGAAGCAGAGGAGCACCTCGAGGATTTTGGGGCCTTCTTTTTATTCGAATATATTTTAGGCACCATGTCCGCTTTGAAGAGTTCTTGTGATGCCAAAACAGTGGAAACCCCCCCAAAAAGAATCAATTTGGCAAACTACACCCCTCAAGCAACTTATCAAGGGGTTTTAGTGGGCATTTTGACCCCACAGTTTTTTTGCTGAATGTAGTGGAATATAGCCGTGAAAATTAAAATCTAAATTTTTTTTTTCCAATAAAACGTAGACATTTTCAATTTTTACGAGACATAAAGGAGAAAAAAGCATTTAAAAAGCAATGTCCGATTGCGGCAATACCCCATATGTGGTAATAAACTGCTGTTTGGACACACCGCAAACCTCAGAACCGAAGGAGCGCTATTTGGATTTTTGAGCTGAAGTTTTGCTGCAATAGTTTTCGGGTGCTATGTCGCATTTGCATTTTTCCTGATGGACCAAATCAAAAACTAGGCTGCGTCCTTTAGGGGTTAACCCGCTGGGTTAGCGCCGTAATTTTTTTTTATTATAAAACATGCAAATTGCTGTTTTTTGGTCACGTTGGCTCTCCAAAAAAATGTAATAAAAAGTGATCATAAAGTTGAATATACCTCAAAATGGTATCGTTAAAAACTACAGCTCGCCCTGCAAAAATCAAGCCCTCATATCGCTAAATTGACGGAAAAATAAAAAAGTTATGGCTCTGTGGTAAAACTTAAAAATCGCAGTTTTTTTCCCCATTTCACCCCACAAAATATTTATCTATGGATAGGTGATCAATATTGATTATGGTAAAACACCTTTAAGTTCTGCCAGAGACCTACATAGTTAATGCATTATGTTGTACAAGTGATCACATATTCAAGTCCCCTAGTGGGGTAAAATAAAGTGTAATATTTTTTTTTCGAAAATATATATATATATATATATATATATTATTTTTTTTAAATCATTAAAAGTGCAAAAAAAATGTTTTATGTATAAAGAGGTAAACAATAAATAAAATATAATGTGTATCGCCACGCCCGTGTAGATGCATACTGTTAAAGGGAATGTGTCGCTAGAATTTATTTTATTTTTTTTCCGTTAAACAGTTAGTATATAAATGATTACACATTGTTCTAATTTTTTTAATTTTTTCGCAAGTCAGGAAATATTATAAATTAGATTCTAATTTATAACATTTCCATGTGCTGGTCACTAGAGGGAGCAGTTCCCAAAATTGCAGCATTGGCATGTGGCATTGGCATGTGCTTTATGCTGCAAAATTTGAGAAGACACACTCACTCTAGTGTCCTCAAACAATCCCCCCTCCTTTATTCTGGCTAGTGCCAGGAGAAAGGAGGGGGTTGAATGTTCAAACCTCCTACACTGTGTGCCGCCATTTTTTGAGCGAATGCACAGTGTAGGAGGCTAGATACAGTGGTAATCACACAGTATAACACGAACATACACAGACATAACTTACCTGCTCCTGCCGCTGCTGCCTCCGTTCCTAGTCCTTGCGTCTGAACATTAGGCCGTAAGCCGCGACTGGAAGTAGTCGTCTTACTGTCCGGCCGCGGCTTCGGTCCACATGAAAATGGCGCCGGATGTCGCTCTGCCGAAGACCTTCCTTTTGGTCTGTGTGGGAGCGGCGCATGCGCCGTTCCCACACAGACGGCGTACGCTATAGTGAATGGAACGGCTCCCGTTCGCATTCTCTTTGGGGATGTATGTGCCGTATTCCATCTCTGTATGTGTCGTTAATCTACACATTCAGAGATGAAAAAAAAAATGTCAGCCCCCATAGAGAAGTAAAAGTGAGAAAAAAGTACAACACAAAAACACAAATAAATAACATTTATTTTAATGACATACTAAAAGCAAAAACATATAAAAAAATTTTTTTTTTCGTGACACCTTCCCTTTAAAATATAATGTTACTTCTACTGCTCGTTTAGCGTCGTAAAAAAAAAATATTCAGAGTTGCTGTTTTTTGGTCACTTTGCCTTCCCAGAAAATTAAATAAAATATTGTCCCCCAAATGTATTCCAAATGATGATACATTTGATATGTAACAAATAATACTGTAAAATTATTATGTTATTTATCCTGCACGGTGAACGCCATTAAGGAAAAAAAAATTATAATGTTGGAATTGCGGTTTTTTTGTTCTTCCCGCCTTCAAAAATCAGTAATAAAAAGTGAAGAAAAAGTCATATGTACCCTAATATGGCATCAATAAAAACGACAGTTCGCCCCGCAAGAAACGGGCCCTACGACAGCTCCAGCGATGGAAAAATAGATTTTTTTTTTTCTTTTTTAAAGGTATTAACTCCTTCCCGACCGCCCACTGTCTTTTGACGGCAGGCGGTGCAGGTCCCCAGCCTACAACGTCGTCTTTGGCGTCGCTGTAGATCAGGCTGATGAGCGCTCGTGTGAGCGCTCATCATCTAAGCAGGAGCTGTAACAGCTCCTGATCCTAGAGAAGCCTCCTGAATACAGCTGGGGTCAGCAAATATTCGGACCCCAGCTGTTTAACCCTTTTATTACCGCGGTCCGAACCGCGGCATAATCAAAGGGAATTCCCCTCTTTGATCGCATCACCGGAACGCTGGTGATGCGATCAAACACCGGGGAATCCCTCTGCAGTCAGCCCTGGGGACCTACAAAGGACCCCAGGGCTGTCTGTTCCGTGTGCCTTCTGTTCGGGCACACTATGTGCTGCCCGATCAGCAGCCTGTGTCATAGTGACACAGTGTAATGTATTAGCGTACAGAAGTATGCTAATACATTACAAGTAAAAAAAAAAAAGTTACAAATAAAGTTATCCCTTGATGCGATTAAAAAAAAAAAGTCCCAAAAAGAGTCTTTATTTTGCATAAATTACATTTTATTGCCCCTACACTAAGTAAAAACAGAAAACCTACACATATTAGGTATCTACACGACCGTAATAACCTGAAGAATTAATCGAATGGGTTATTTAGCGTGAACCGTGAACGGGATAAAAAAATAAACCCCAAAAACTATTCCGAGAATCGCTTTTTCCTATATTCACGTCGTAAAAAAAATATTTTTACCCCCAAACTGTGGGGAAAAAAATAATACTATTTCTCTCGCATAAAACAAGGCCTCATACAGCCACCTCAATGAAAAAATAAAAAAGTTATGGCTGCTGAAGCGCAGAGAGGCAAAAACAGAAAAATTGAGCTGGTCATTAAGGGGTTAGAACATAAGAAAGCATAAAACATAAGCTGTATAAACTTGGCATCTTTGTAATGTTACTGACCCACAGAATAAAGTTACCATTTAATTTTTCCCGCACAGTTAACACAGTGAAATCAAAACCCGAAAAACAATGGCAGAATTGCTGTTTTTTCCATTCCACCTCACGCAAAAAACTGTTAAAGATTTTCAGCACATTATTTGGTACATGAAATGATTCCATTAATAAATACAACTCGTCACGCAAAAATCAAGCACTCATACGGCTGTATCGACGGAAAAATAAAAAAGTTATGGCTTCCAAGAGGAAGGCGGGGATGAAAAAGTAAAAACTGGCGGCGATGTTAGGGCTTATTCACATGAGCATGTTAAACGACCGTGTGACGGCCGTTGAAATAGCGACCGTCCCACGGACCAATGTGATTCAATGTGGCCGTTCACACAGCCGTTGTTTCAACGGACCATGTGATGGGTCCGTGCGAATATAGGACATGTCCGTTCTTTTCGCACATCACGCATCCCTCCATAGACTCTCCACTATGTGGGATGCGAGACCGCTGAGCACGGATGCACCTCGGACGTGAAAAACGGCAGTTTTTCACGTCCGAGATGCGCAGCGCTCGTGTAAATAAGGCCTTAGAGGAACACAAAAAATGGCAGAAAAAGTCTTGCCTAAATATAGCCATAAGTTCTTTTTAATAATGGATAAGGATTTCTTTGTAAAGTCTTTGTCTTGTCTTTTATAGAACTACCGACTAATCTGAGGACGGAGGCGCTAGACTTAACATACCTACTGAAGTGGGACTGGGACTTTGACCAGTCTCCAAATGCCACATTTTCTGTGGAAAAGTGGTAAGTGCTCAAGAAACACGCCCAATGAATAAATAAAGACCATAACGTTATCTGCGTGTATTTTCAGTTTCTGAATAGGAAGTTACAGAAAAAGGTGCACAGCAGCACAGAGTATTTCTCATGCAAAACATTAAAGGGGTTGTCCAGAAGTAGAAAAACAGAACTGCTTTCTTTCAAAAACAGCGCAAAACCTGTCCACTGGTTGTGTGTAGTATTGCAGCTCAACCCCTTTCACTTTAGTGTAGCTAAAGTGCAAAATACCAACACAACCCATGGATCAGTTTGGCACTGTTTTGTGTTTTTTTTCTAATTCTGTACCAACCCCTTTTAGGGAATTTTTATTATAGATAACTTGTTCAAAGAATCAACCACCACAACATCCAATGGCAGAGCGTTCCATAGTCCCACTGCTCTTACAGTAAAGAATCCCGTCTGTGATGATGGTGAAACCTTTTTTCCTCTAGACGTAGAGGATGCCTTGTCCTTGTCACGGGCCTAGGTGTAAAAAGATCATTCGAAAGATCTCTCTACTGTCCAGTTATATGTTTGTACATTGTGATTAGAGCGCCCCTAAGCCGTCTATGTTCTAAACTGAATAGCCCCTTGTTTGATCACCTTTCTTGGTACTGTAATCCACCTGTTCCCTTAATTACCTTGGTCGCCATTCTTTGCACCCGTTCTAGTTCAGCCATGTCCTTCTTATACACAGGTGCCCAAAATTGTACCCAATATTCCATGTGCGGTCTGACTAATGATTTGTATAGAGGCAAAACTATGTTCTTGTCCTGAGCATCTTTGCCTATTTTGATGCAGGATTCTATTTGCCTTGGCAGCAGCTGCCGGGCGCTGGTTGGTAAAGGTAAATGTCCTGTCCACCAATATCCCCAAATCTTTTTCAGTAGTAGTTTTACCCAGTGTTTTACCATGTAATGCATAATTGTAAATTTGTTTCCTCGGCCCAGGTACGTGAAGTTTATTTGCATTGAGATATTCGAGAATAGCATCTCTTAGAAAACCCTCAAATATTTTACCCACAATGGAGGTTAAACTTACAGGCCTATAGTTTCCAGGCTCACATTTTGACCCCTTTTTTAATATCGGCACTACATTTGCTATGTGCCAGTCCTGTGGAATAGACCCAGTCATGATAGAATCCACGGTACTTAAAGAGACCCTTTCACCTGCCCATACATGTGCAGCGTGTAATGGGCAGGGTTGCACAAACCCTGGGGCACTTTACATTTTTTCCCTACCCTCCTCCGTTATTTAGATATCGGTGCCGTTATATTTGGCGCCCAATATTTAAATAACCCTCTGGTCTGTCAATGGGGCGTGTAATTTGCAAGGGGGCGTGTAAGATCGCTGTGACACTGTCCAATCAGTTACAGACCGTGTTACAGTGAGAGCTGGAGAGAGGAGAGCGTGTGCGCGCGCGCAGCTCGGAGCTGTGCGCACGCTCTTACTCACTCTTCACGTCTCGGCAGACAAGAATGACAAGACTGTGATCTCTCTGTCTCTCTCTCTCGCGAGAGCTCACACAGTCTTGTTGTTCTTGTCTGCCGAGAGCATGCGCCCACAGCTCCGAGCTGCGCGTGCACGCACACACTCTCCTCTCTCCAGCACTTGCTGTGGCACTGTCTGTATCTGATTGGACAGTGTTACAGTGATGTTACACGCCCCCTTGCCAGTGCACGCCCATTGACAGTTCAGGGGGTTATTTAAACTATCGGGCACCAAATATAATGGCACCGATCACTAAATAACGGAGGAGGGTAAAAAAATAATTTAACATGTCCCAGGGTTTGTGCAGCCCTGCCCATTACATGCCGCACTCCGCTGCACATGTATGGGCAGGTGAAAGGTTCTCTTTAATTCCTGCAGAACGCGGGGTTGTATGCCTATTAGATTAGCTAGGAGATTGGGCATTACTGAACTAGTTGCAGATCCTCTCTTAGCCCATGAAAATTGGCCTTCCTGAAGTTTAGTGTTTTTGTAGGTACTCTACCAAACATCTTATTAAAGGATACGTGAAAATGTATTCTGTTGCGGTCGCTATTACCTAGGTGACCCCCAACATGTATTATTGATATCCTGTCCGGCCTATTGATTAAAACTAGCTCTAGAAGTGCCCCCTCTTGTTGGGTCCTTCACCAGTTGTGAAAGGTAATTGTCATTAATTATTGTCAAAAACCTGTTTCCTTATTTTGACCTGCAGGTTTCTGCCTCCCAGTTTATATCAGGGTAGTTAAAGTCCCCCATAATATGACCGCTTATTCTGAAAATCACCTGAAAAGATCGGTACGATTTAAAGCTGACCTGTCATTTAAATATGTTGCCCTAGTTAAATGGGTTGTCTGGGTTTAGAAAAAGGGTCTGAGAATGGGCCAGTTATTGGGTAATCAGGAGTTGAAGTTATTCTCATGTTTACAGTCTTCCTCATACCCAATTTTATAAATATGGTCCGGTTCGTCATGCGTATGGTATGGAGAATAGGAGTAACGCGGTCACAATAATGGATAACGTCTTGATAGGAGTTATTAGCAAGACTGGTCATACTTCGGGCCTTATATCTCTTCTATACAAAAGTCTTCTGATAAGATTCCTAGATGACTCACCTTCCATATTGAGGAGTAAATGGGAAAGAGATCTTGGGCCCGTAGAAGAAAGTCAGTGGGGAGAGATATTGTCGCGGATTCCTAAACTTTCTATGAATGAGGCACATCTGGTACATCGGGTGTATGGAACGCCGGAATTTCTGACTAAAATTGGGGTCAGGGACTCCCCCCGACTGTCCTAGGTGTGGCGGGGAACCTGGCACGTTGATCCACATGATATGGCAATGTGGGCAGCTGCGACAGTTCTGGTCTGAGGTATCGGACACTATCTCTTCTGTGTATCCGGTATCGGTAGATTTCACTCCGTTGGTATGTGGAGAATATTTCTATTGGCCGTTGCTCGTATGCTGTATGTGGCTAGGAAGCTTATTGCACCACATTGGCTGGATGACAGACCGCCTACGCTATCGGAATTCTGTAACAAAGTCACGTGGTTAACACGTATGGAAAGATATATTTACACAGCTAGAAATGTTAAGCAATACATTCGATAAAATATGGTCTCCATGGGTGGAGAGCAGGGGCCTGGGATCATCGTCAGATGTTGCGTCTGAGATGCAATCTGGAACGTGATCGTCGGGTACATAATGTCTGATGCTTGGAGTAATCGGATCGGCCTTAGGGGGTTTTGTTAACTCTTTTTCAAACATGCAATAGATTTACAGATGGTATATTATGTATCTGATATTGATATATGTGATGTTCCTTTGTATTCGTGGGCATGCATACTTTGGAAGAAGGGGGGAGTTTTATATGTATTGCGGGGCTGTATCGCAAATGTTTTGTTTTTGATGAAAATAAAAAATTACTTGATTTAAAAAAAAAAAAAGATAAAGGGTCTGAGGTTGTCGTCCCCCCCCCTGGAAATAGCGCCACCCTTGTCTGTAGGCTGTGTCTGGTATTGCGTCTTCTTCACCTTCACTTGCATTGTTCTGTCATTGTTTGTGGCAGATTCTTGGTGCAGAATTCTTACCTGGCCTAAATGTCTTGAGATACTTTGTAGTAATAAACATGCATTTGGCAACACACTGTTTAAATTCTAATAATATAAGATAGTACTCACGTCCACTTGTATGAATGATGATGAACAAGTAATCACAATCCCCTTTGTTTTTATCTATATTAGTTATCAAGACGTCTGCACTAAGATAAAGGGATGTGAAAATATTACAAACTCTCAGTGTGACTGCTCCGTGTTGTACTTCGGGGGAAACTATATCCTCCGTGCTTCCGTGTACGACAGACAAAGAGAAGTAAAGAGCTCCAGTGTTATACAGTTTGCTCCATACCTAGAGAGTAAGTGCCATCCTCACAATACATACTACACTCATTCATTATGTTTAGACAGCCGGTTGCTGTAGCTGGGAGGTCACAGAATGTTCCTGGAACGCGCCTGGATAGTTCCATAGCAACAATCCAGGAATTTACTGGGTGACAACTGCAAATCCCCATAGCGTTGTGTATACCGCTGTTGTCACTGAATATGCTCCAGGCGGCTTCCTGTTTCCTGTAGATGTTTAAATCGTTTTTTGAAAAAAAAATGTGAAAAATATTGACGTAATAATCAAGAAAAACATCAAATTTGATGGAGTCAACGTAGTCCCACAGTACGGAGCAAAGTGGAGCACATCTTAATAAATGGCTAAATAAAGCAGAGCTGTAACCATGTAAGAAAAAGTATGTAAGGACCACATAGTGGCCTCAAAAGCAAGGCATAGAAAACATACACAGGAGAAGAGAGAAAAAAAGAAAGAGGGAAAGAAAAAAGTGGAGGAGGGAGACTGTCCCCGATCACTCCACCAATTCGGATCCTAATTTAAACGGAACCTGTCAGCAGCATTTTACCTTTTCACCTATTAAACCAGCAATACCTGGAGGAAGTGGGTTAAAAAATTTTTTTTAATGTAACCTATAATTATCTTCTAAGCAGCTCTGTACCTTTTTAGTATTCAGTTTTTATTTAGTGTTCTTGTGCCGTATGCTAATGAGCATAAGAGTCATACCTTCCTTTCCGAATTGACCCCACCTCCTCACTTTTGATTGACCGCTCCTCGACTCCCCCAGCACACACGAAATCCCGCGCTTGCGCATCGATGTCCTGTTCTGCACAACGAGACACCATAGCGGCGGCGCATGTGCAGTAACTAGATTTGAGGCCCTGATTAAGCAGGAAAGGGTGTTGGACCAAGCATGACAGACGAGATTTCGACATGCAGGGTGGGCCAGTTTTCGGGGGTGGGCAGGCATAAGAATAGGAACGGGCGAGACTGTCGGATTATTACCATAAAAGGCACAAAATGTTTGCAGACCGTAAATTTCGGTGGGAGGAGAAATTTAGGAGAGCGGATAACGGCACTGAACTTTTGACAGCAGCGGCCAGCAAGGGGGTGAGTAGAGCTGAATAGGTGAAATGCTGGTGACCTGTTCCCCTTAACCCCTTGGAGACACAGTCAATTTTGGCCTTGTGGACACAGCCTATTTTTTTTCAAATCTGGCGTGTCACCTTATGTGGTAATAACTCCGGAATACTTTTACCTATCCAAGTGATTCTGAGATTTTCTCGTGACACATTATACTTTATGTTAGTAAAAAAAAATTGGTCGATTTAAATTCAATATTTATGTGTGAAAAACACCAAAATGTAGAGAAAATTTGCAAAAATTAGCATTTTTAGAAATTTAAATGTATGCTTGTGAGACAGATAGTAACTATTTTGTGTAGTATTACTATTTCACATACCCCATATGTCTACTTTATGTTTGCATTGTTTTTTGAACATTCTTTTATTTTTCTAGGACGTTACAAGGTTTAGAACTTTAGCAGCAATTTCTCAAATCTTCAAGAAAATTTCAAAAGGCTATTTTTTTCAGGGACCAGTTCAGTTCTGAAGTGGCTTTGAGGGTCTTATATATTAGAAAGTCCCCATAAATCACCCCATTTTAAAAACTGCACCCCTCAAAGTATTTAAAACCGCATTAAAAAAGTGTCTTAACCCTTTAGGCGTTTCACAGGAATTAAAGCAAAGTGGAGGTGAAATTTACAAATGTCATTTTTTTGCAAAATTAATTTGTAATAATTTTTTCCCCGTAACACAGAAGGTTTTACCAGAGAAACACAATTTAATATTTATTGCACAGATTCTGCAGTTTTTAGAAATATCCCACATGTGGCCCTAGTGTGGCCATCAGGGTATATGTAATATGTGCAGAGTACATCAGGGTATATGTGAGCTGTGCGGAGTACATCAGGGCATATGTAAGCTGTGCGGAGTACATCAGGCTATATGTAAGCCATGCGGAGTACATCATGGTATATGTAAGCCGTGAGGAGTACATCAGGGTATATGTAATCTGTGCGGAGTACATCAGGGTATATGTAAGCTGTGCGGAGTACATCAGGGTATATGTAAGCTGTGCGGAGTACATCGGGGTATATGTAAGCTGTGCGGAGTACATCGGGGTATATGTAAGCTGTGCGGAGTACATCGGGGTATATGTAAGCTGTGCGGAGTACATCGGGGTATATGTAATCTGTGCGGAGTACATCGGGGTATATGTAATCTGTGCGGAGTACATCGGGGTATATGTAAGCTGTGCGGAGTACATCAGGGTATATGTAAGCTGTGCGGGGTACATCAGGGCATATGTAATCTGTGCGGAGTACATCAGGGTATATGTGAGCTGTGCGGAGTACATCAGGGCATATGTAAGCTGTGCGGAGTACATCAGGGTATATGTAAGCTGTGCGGAGTACATCAGGGTATATGTAAACTGGACGGAGTACATCAGGGTATATGTAATCTGTGCGGAGTACATCAGGGTATATGTAAGCTGTGCGGAGTACATCAGGGTATATGTAAGCTGTGCGGAGTACATCAGGGTATATGTAAGCTGTGAGGAGTACATCGGGGTATATGTAAGCTGTGCGGAGTACATCGGGGTATATGTAAGCTGTGCGGAGTACATCGGGGTATATGTAAGCTGTGCGGAGTACATCGGGGTATATGTAATCTGTGCGGAGTACATCGGGGTATATGTAATCTGTGCGGAGTACATCGGGGTATATGTAATCTGTGCGGAGTACATCGGGGTATATGTAAGCTGTGCGGGGTACATCAGGGCATATGTAATCTGTGCGGAGTACATCAGGGTATATGTGAGCTGTGCGGAGTACATCAGGGCATATGTGAGCTGTGCGGAGTACATCAGGGTATATGTAAGCTGTGCGGAGTACATCAGGGTATATGTAAACTGGACGGAGTACATCAGGGTATATGTAATCTGTGCGGAGTACATCAGGGTATATGTAAACTGGACGGAGTACATCAGGGTATATGTAATCTGTGCGGAGTACATCAGGGTATATGTAAGCTGTGCGGAGTACATCAGGGTATATGTAAGCTGTGCGGAGTACATCAGGGTATATGTAAGCTGTGAGGAGTACATCAGGGTATATGTAAGCTGTGCGGAGTACATCAGGGTATATGTAAGCTGTGCGGAGTACATCAGGGTATATGTAAGCTGTGCGGAGTACATCGGGGTATATGTAAGCTGTGCGGAGTACATCAGGGTATATGTAAGCTGTGCGGAGTACATCAGGGTATATGTAAGCTGTGCGGAGTACATCAGGGTATATGTAAGCTGTGCGGAGTACATCAGGGTATATGTAAGCTGTGCGGAGTAAATCAGGGTATATGTAAGCTGTGCGGAGTACATCAGGGTATATGTAAGCTGTGCGGAGTACATCAGGGTATATGTAAGCTGTGCGGAGTACATCAGGGTATATGTAAGCTGTGCGGAGTACATCAGGGTATATGTAAGCTGTGCGGAGTACATCAGGGTATATGTAAGCTGTGCGGAGTACATCACGGTATATGTAAGCTGTGCGGAGTACATCAGGGTATATGTAATCTGTGCGGAGTACATCAGGGTATATGTAAGCTGTGCGGAGTACATCAGGGTATATGTAATCTGTGAGGAGTACATCAGGGTATATGTAAGCCGTGCGGAGAACATCAGGGTATATGTAAGCCGGGCGGAGTACATCAGGGTATATGTAAACTTTGAGGAGTACATCAGGGTATATGTAAGCCGTGCGGAGTACATCAGGGTATATGTAAGCCGTGCGGAGTACATCAGGGTATATGTAAGCCGTGCGGAGTACATCAGGGTATATGTAATCCGTGCGGAGTACATCAGGGTATATGTAAGCCGTGCGGAATACATCAGGGTATATGTAAGCCGTGCGGAATACATCAGGGTATATGTAAGCCGTGCGGAATACATCGGGGTATATGTAAGCCGTGCGGAATACATCGGGGTATATGTAAGCCGTGCGGAGTACATCGGGGTATATGTAAGCCGTGCGGAGTACATCGGGGTATATGTAAGCCGTGCGGAGTACATCGGGGTATATGTAAGCCGTGCGGAGTACATCGGGGTATATGTAAGCCGTGCGGAGTACATCGGGGTATATGTAAGCCGTGCGGAGTACATCGGGGTATATGTAAGCTGTGCGGAGTACATCGGGGTATATGTAAGCTGTGCGGAGTACATCGGGGTATATGTAAGCTGTGCGGAGTACATCGGGGTATATGTAATCTGTGCGGAGTACATCGGGGTATATGTAATCTGTGCGGAGTACATCGGGGTATATGTAATCTGTGCGGAGTACATCGGGGTATATGTAATCTGTGCGGAGTACATCGGGGTATATGTAATCTGTGCGGAGTACATCGGGGTATATGTAATCTGTGCGGAGTACATCGGGGTATATGTAAGCTGTGCGGAGTACATCGGGGTATATGTAAGCTGTGCGGAGTACATCGGGGTATATGTAAGCTGTGCGGAGTACATCGGGGTATATGTAAGCTGTGCGGAGTACATCGGGGTATATGTAAGCTGTGCGGAGTACATCGCAGTATATGTAAGCTGTGCGGAGTACATCGGGGTATATGTAAGCTGTGCGGAGTAAATCGGGGTATATGTAAGCCGGGCGGAGTACATCAGGGTATATGTAAACTTTGAGGAGTACATCAGGGTATATGTAAGCCGTGCGGAGTACATCAGGGTATATGTAAGCCGTGCGGAGTACATCAGGGTATATGTAAGCCGTGCGGAGTACATCAGGGTATATGTAAGCCGTGCGGAGTACATCAGGGTATATGTAAGCCGTGCGGAGTACATCACGGTATATGTAAGCCGTGCGGAGTACATCAGGGTATATGTAAGCCGTGCGGAGTACATCAGGGTATATGTAAGCCGTGCGGAGTACATCAGGGTATATGTAAGCCGTGCGGAGTACATCAGGGTATATGTAAGCCGTGCGGAGTACATCAGGGTATATGTAAGCCGTGCGGAGTACATCAGGGTATATGTAAGCCGTGCGGAGTACATCAGGGTATATGTAAGCCGTGCGGAGTACATCAGGGTATATGTAAGCCGTGCGGAGTACATCAGGGTATATGTAAGCCGTGCGGAGTACATCAGGGTATATGTAAGCCGTGCGGAGTACATCAGGGTATATGTAAGCCGTGCGGAGTACATCAGGGTATATGTAAGCCGTGCGGAGTACATCAGGGTATATGTAAGCCGTGCGGAGTACATCAGGGTATATGTAAGCTGTGCGGAGTACATCAGGGTATATGTAAGCTGTGCGGAGTACATTAGGGTATATGTAATCTGTGCGGAGTACATCAGGGTATATGTAAGCTGTGCGGAGTACATCAGGGTATATGTAAGCCGTGCGGAGAACATCAGGGTATATGTAAGCTGGGCGGAGTACATCAGGGTATATGTAAACTTTGAGGAGTACATCAGGGTATATGTAAGCCGTGCGGAGTACATCAGGGTATATGTAAGCAGTGCGGAGTACATCAGGGTATATGTAAGCCGTGCGGAGTACATCAGGGTATATGTAAGCCGTGCGGAGTACATCAGGGTATATGTAAGCCGTGCGGAGTACATCAGGGTATATGTAAGCCGTGCGGAGTACATCAGGGTATATGTAAGCCGTGCGGAGTACATCAGGGTATATGTAAGCCGTGCGGAGTACATCAGGGTATATGTAAGCCGTGCGGAGTACATCAGGGTATATGTAAGCTGGGCGGAGTACATAAGGGTATATGTAAACTGAGGAGTACATCAGGGTATATGTAATCTGTGAGGAGTACATCAGGGTATATGTAATCTGTGAGGAGTACATCAGGGTATATGTAAGCCGTGCGAAGAACATCAGCGTATATGTAAGCTGGGCGGAGTACATCAGGGTATATGTAAACTGTGAGGAGTACATCAGGGTATATGTAAGCCGTGCGGAGTACATCAGGGTATATGTAAGCCGTGCGGAGTACATCAGGGTATATGTAAGCCGTGCGGAGTACATCAGGGTATATGTAATCTGTGCGGAGTACATCAGGGTATATGTAATCTGTGCGGAGTACATCAGGGTATATGTAATCTGGCCGGAGTACATCAGGGTATATGTAATCTGTGCGGAGTACATCAGGGTATATGTAATCTGTGCGGAGTACATCAGGGTATATGTAATCTGGCCGGAGTACATCAGGGTATATGTAATCTGTGCGGAGTACATCAGGGTATATGTAAGCTGGGCGGAGTACATCAGGGTATATGTAATCTGTGCGGAGTACATCAGGGTATATGTAATATGTGAGGAGTACATCAGGGTATATGTAATCTGTGCGGAGTACATCAGGGTATATGTAAGCCGTGCGGAGTACATCGGGGTATATGTAAGCCGTGCGGAGTACATCGGGGTATATGTAAGCCGTGCGGAGTACATCGGGGTATATGTAAGCCGTGCGGAGTACATCCGGGTATAATAATGTCGTAAATTAATAATAATCCGCAGATATGTGGCCAGTGTCACACTTAGGGCTTATTCAGACGAACGTGATATACGTCCGTGCAACGCGCGTGATTTTCACGCGCCTCGCACGGACCTATATTAGTCTATGGGGCAGTGCAGACAGTCCGTGATTTTTACGCAGCGTGAGTCCGTTGCGTAAAACCCACGACATGTCCGTTCTTTGTGCGTATTTTGCGCATCACGCACCCATTGAAGTCAATGGGTGCGTGAAAATCCCGCTCAACACACGGAAGCACTTCCGTGGGACGCGCGTGATTCGCGCAACAGCAGTAAAACTATGAATGTAAACAGAAAAGCACTACGTTCTTTTCTGTTTACAAACATCCAAACGGAGTGTCATAATAATGGCGGCTGCGCGAAAATCACGCAGCCGCGCATGATATGGTGTTGACACACGGAGCTGTTAAGTGCCTTTTGCGCATGCAAAACACAGAGTTTTTTGCGTGCGCAAAACGCAAACGCTCGTGTGAATCCGGCCTTATAAATGGTGCCCAAACTTATCCGCTTTTGGAACACTTCACATTTTGCATCGCCATATTCTGAGAGCCAGAACTTTTTTTATTTTTTCTCCACCGGAGCTGTGTGAGGGCTTATTTGTTGTGGGACAATCTGTAGTTTTCATTGGTACCATGTTGGGGTACATGCGATTTATTTGATCACTTTGTCTTCCATTTTTGGCACGCAAGGTGACCAAAAACCATAAATTCTGAAGTTTTTTTTATTCTTTTTTTTTTTTTTTTTTACAGTGTTCACCATGGGCTATAAATGACATTTTACTTTATTCGGCGGGTCGGTACGATTACGGCGATACCAGATGTATATAGTTTTTTTATGTTTTACAGCGTTTGCACAATAAAATCACTTTTGTTTAAATAATACATTTTTTGTGTCACCATATTCGGAGAGCCATGACTTTTTTATTTTTCATCAAAAAAGCTGTGTATGGTCTTGTTTTTTGCGAGACGGGCGGGCGGGGCCTAATTGGCTAACATACGTGGCAGACCAGGAGGCCATTGTTAGGCCTCTGGGTGCCATAGCAACGATCGACAACACTGCGCATCGCAGCGATGCCGATCGGCTAAAAACCACTTTAGATGCCGCAATAGCTTTTGATTGTGGCATCTAAGGGGTTAATGGCAGGGATCAGAGCTAGCTCCGTTCCCTGCCATTACAGCACGGTGTCAGCTGTAACATACAGCTGACACTGGCGGCTGATGTCACAGGCTCCGCTTCTGAGCCTGCGCCATCTTGTTTCTGGGGACGGAAGAATTTTTGACCCCGCCTCCGGGTGGGACCTTGCAGGCTTCCGTACTTGGCAGACAGGAGGCCATTGTTAGGCCTCCGGTCTGCCGGAGCAGTCATCGGAACCTCGCGATTACACTGCTGGGTTTAGATCTGTTAGGAAAACCCCATAGATATAGTGCTCGCTTTTGAGCTCTGTATTTAGGTGTTAATCGACCAGATCGGAAACTTGCTCCAGTCCTGGCCAGGCAGCAGGTTGTCAGCTGCAATATACAGCCGACACCTGCTGGCGACCATCATCATCGCGTACTATTACTTTCCTTTGCCTTAAGACCATAGCGACAGCGACATAATAGTACGTGACATGTCGCCAAGGGGTTAACCCCTTTGCGCACCCAGACGTGCTATTACATCCGGTTGCAGGGGGTGATGTTCGGAGCGTGCTCACGCGCTGAGCACGCTCCATATGCTGCGGGTGTCGGTTGTATTTTACAGCGGACACCCGAGACTAACAGCCGGGAGCAGTGATCGCGCTGCTCCTGGCTGTTTAACCCCTCAAATGCTGCGGTCAATCGTGACCGCAGCATCTGAGGTGTTGAAAAGAGGGGGCGGACCCCTCCGACAGCTCATCGCCGCCCCCCCCCGCAGTGAGATCGCGGGTGATGATGGTTGTTATGGCAGCCCAGGGGCCTAATGAAGGCCCCCAGAGCTGCCTTTACTTTGCCTCTGCTAAGACCTGTGGCAGGGCTTAACAGAAACCTGAAAAAATGACGATCTAACGATCGCTGGTTCGCGTCCCCTAGGGTGGCTAATAAAGTGTGTAAAAAAAAAAAAAAAAAGTTAAACGTTTTTAGTAGTGAAAAAAATATTCAAAGTTCAAAAAAAAAAACCTTTCCCAATTTTCCCCCTAAAGTAATGTAAAAAATAAAAAAAGGAAATAAAATTGGTATCGCTGCACCCGTAAAAGTCTGAACTTTTACAATATAGCGTTATTTATGCGCACGGTGAACACTGTAAAAAATAAAACATAAACGCCTAAATCGCTGTTTTTTGGTCAACTTAGCTCTCAAATTTTTTTTTATAAAAAGTGATCAAAAAGTTCTACGTAGAAAAAAATGGTACCAATAAAAACTACAGCTCATCCCGCAAAAAATAATCCCTCACACGCTCAATCTGTGAAATAATAAAAATGTTATGGCTCTCACAATGTGGTACACAAAACTATTTTTTTTTTACCAAAAAGTTTATCATCAATAAAAGTAGTAAAATATAAAAATACCTACATAATTTTGGTATCGTCGTAATCGTATTGAGCCACAAAATAAAGATAAGTTGTTGTTTTTACCGTACGGTGATTGTTGTAAAAACGAAACACAAAAAACAATTGAGGAATGGCACTTTTTTTCCAACTTCAGCCTGCAAAGAAATTTTTTTACGTTTCCCAGCACATTATATGGAACTATAAATGGTACCAAAGAAACCAACTCCTCCTGCAAAAAATAAGCCCTCACACCGCTCTATTGATGGAAAAATAAAAAGTTACGGCTCTTGGAATACGGGGAGTGAAAAACGAAAATAAAAAATAAAAAAATGGCTTTGTCCCAAAGGGGTTAAGGAAAGCCCAAATAGAAATAGTGCTCCTCCAACGATCAAGCAGGGGCAGAGAGAAATCTCATGTTCGCAGAGTAGATTATCCAGGGGGAGCAGATCTTCTCAGACAAGTTAACCTTACTCTAAAGAATGCAAAGTTTCTCATAGACCATAATCCAGGATAACTTTAACTTCACACGATCGAAATTAATCAAAAAAGTCTTCCATGTCCTGTCGTGTTGCGTGTCGTCCCCCCCCCCCCCATCGTGATTCTGGCAGCCAGTAACATAATTGGGATTGATTTTTGGGTATGTTTGGAGATATCAGGAACAGATTTATTTATTTTCAAAGCGGGTGCACGCCTCCTAGGTCACAGTCCAAAGGTGACCCCTCAATCAAGACAAAAGAAAGTGAGGCAGCACTATCAGATATTTGGATAAGGATCCTTTTATTCCACGTGGAATAAAAGGATCCTTATCCAAATATCTGGTAGTGCTGCCTCACTTTCTTTTGTCAAAAATAAAATTAGATGTCATGATGCTGGTGCTGACATACATCGGGACTAATGTCTGGTTGCTGCAGTTCTTCCGGCTTCAGAGTTGAAATTTTTAGAGCATACCTTGCTGGTTCAGTGTCTCCACAGACCATGCTGTAGTGATTTAGCGTTTTGAGAAGTGTCATCCTTGTAATTGGTTAATAGGAGCTCCACAAAACTTTTACCATGTGTGTTTGTTGATCAGCTTGCTGACTGTTTCCAACGGCAAACAGCAGAACTCTGAATACAGCTCTGGAGTATAGCTCGTAATTCAAAGTACATTTACTATTATTTACTGTTTTAACGATCAGCACATCATTTAATATCCGCTATAAATAGAGTCACATGCTAGATTGGCATGCTGTAAGTTGTAGTTTTCTGCAATAGGTGGAAAACCACAGGATGGAGACCACTTACCTAGAGTAGAGCGCAAAGTAAAAAATAAGCTTTTATTATAGTAACTCTAATTTGACGTGGTGGACAAGACCTTTTTGGGGCCCTGCAAAATAATTTGTAATTAAGGAATAAAAGTCAAACAAATCTGTATGAGCGTTTGATTTGTGATGTCTTGTTAACAGCTGTTCTTGGACCTCCAAAAGATTTGAAGATGCGCATTGAAAACAATGTTTTGTTTGTTGATGTGAGTAAACCCGAAGTATTTAAGAATGCAGAATTGGATTCTTTCTGCGATTGGTTGACCCACCTGAAATATTGGAACAATTCAACACTCAATGCAGAGGTAAGTTTTTACATGTGTAAGTTGCAGTCTAAGTTCTGCAACATATCAGTCAGGCAGGTGATCCTCAATCTTAAAAAATGTTGAAAAAAGAAATGCACTTATTTATATGAAGACTTTTTGGAGTCCTGCTAATGCTGGAAGCTGCAACTGCTTTTCTGACGTTGTAGGAGGGTCAGCTTCAGTTTCTATCTGTTTCTTACAGCCTCCCCTGTAGATGGCGCCATACAGCCCCCCGTAGATGGTGCTCCCAACCTCCCCCTTGTAGATTTCACCCGCCACCTCCCCCTTGTAGATAGTGCCATACATCCGCCTCCCTGTAAATAGCACCGTGCAGCCCCCTGTGTAGATAGCGCCATATTTTTTCCCCCAAACAAATAAAACCCAAAAAAATATACTCACATAGGCCCCGGTCCCGCGACGAACGGAGCTGCTCCTCAACGCCGACGGGGTCCTAGTGTAGGCTGACGTGGCCTGTAGCCTAGTAAATGGCAGAGCAGGGAGATTCCGAAGGACGCAGATTCTATTAATTTGGCGTCGCTACCACTGTAGCAGCCATAGCGGACACGGGCCCCCTCATGCCGCGGGTCCTGTAGCAGATTACATTGCTGCACTATTTTGTCTGGCAAAACAACGGACATTGTGATGGTGTCTCTAGTTTTTCGTTGTTCTGCTCCTTTGACAGGACAGAGCAACTGAAAGCCCTGATTCAGATGTAAACAGCACCTAACCGAGGTTTGACGTAAATGCATATCATAGTTGGTATGACGCAATGCGATCACAAGGTGCTGATTGTTGTCATGGGAGCCTAGTGAAGGCCCCTAGGTCTGCCATTTTTATCCTTTAGTGGCAGGGCTTAATAGGTGGATGCTAAAAGCACAATCACTTGCAATACATAATGGTACCAACAAGCTAATCATCGCATGTTCAAGTCCCATAGTGGGACTAAAAACAAACTGTAAAAAAATGCAGAATCGATTAAATAAATATTGAGTTACGTTTCTCTGTTAAAGAGGCTCTGTCACCAGATTATAAATGCTCTATCTCCTACATAATGTGATCGGCGCTGTAATGTAGATAACAGTGGTTTTTTATTTTGAAAAATGATAAATTTTGAGCAAGTTATGAGCAATTTTAGATTTATGCTAATTAGTTTCTTAATAGACAACTGGGCGTGGTTTTACTTTTTTACCAACTGGGCGTTGTACAGAGGAGTGTATGACGCTGACCAATCAGTGTCTAATCAGCGTCATACACTTCTCTCTATTCATTTTTATAAGTACTCGCAACACAGGTTGATCTCGCGAGATCACGCTGTGCAGTCACATACTCCCACATTAACTTTACCGAAGTGTCTCGAGAGTGAATAGACATCACCTCCAGCCAGGACGCGATGTCTATTAACACTCCCGACACTTCGGTAAAGTTTGTGTGGGACTTAACTCACACAGCACGGCGTGATCTCGCGAGATCACGCAGTGTTGTCATTCACAGAAACTTTACCGAAGTGTTGTGAATGTGAATAGACATCGCATCCTGGCTGAAAGTAAAAACACGCCCAGTTGTCTATTAAGAAACTAATTAGCATAAATCTAAAATTGCTCATAACTTGCTCAAAATTGATAGTTTTTCAAAATAAAAAACACTGTTATCTACATTACAGCGCCAATCATATTATGTAGGAGATGGCACTTATAATGTGGTGACAGAGCCTCTGCCGGCTGTTACAGATAATAAATTGAATATCTGTGAAACAATATTTGGATATATCTTTACACCTCCACTTTAACGTTACTTAATAATTATTTTGTCAGGCAGAGAAATTCTAATTTAAAAAAAATTATAATTTTTCTACATTTTCAATACATTTGGTGTTTTTCACAAATAAACACAAAATACATCGACCAAAACTGACCACTAACATAAAGCACAATGTGTCACGAAAAAAATAAAAAAAAAACAATCTCTGAATGACTTGGATAAGTAAAATCATAAAAAATATATTCCCACATAAAGTGACACGTCCGATTTGAAAAAGGGGTCTCTGTCAGAAAGGCTAAAAGTGGCTGTAGGGGTAAAGGGTTAATATACCGGGTAAACAAAAATGAATTTTCAGAGTAAATTGGGAGTCTAATCTATGGTTGTTTTATATGATACTATTAGGCTTTATTCAGACAACCGGGTGTCAAATCGCTGTGAAAAACTGCAGTTTTTCACGGCCTATTTGTACCTGTGCGGGACCCTTTTTATGGATCCCTTATACACTTGAGTTTATTGAGGGATCCGGGAAAATTGGCAAAAATTGGACATGTCCTACTTTTTCCCTGGACTGTTCACACTGTCCATTAAAAGAACAGCCATGTGAATAACTCCATATACATGAATTAATTTTAATGCAGCCGTGTCACGGCCGTAAACCAAAACGCCCGTCACACAGCTGACAATCCCGGTCATCTGAATAGGGCCTTACACTACTGAGGAAGCTGACCTGACCATGCTATTCAAGAGGAAAGTGTATCAGTATAAATACATTTTGCCTTGGAAGCCCTTAGAGCTTGCTATGGGGCACACACAGGCCAGTTTCAGCCTTATTAGGGCTCATCAGTGCAGGGAAGAATTTTATGACGATATGCAGTGCATAAAAAGACATCCTTTCTGAAACAATGGCAGCCATGTACAATACAAGTCCTTTAAGCGTGGCAATGGTGAGACACATCTGTTTTCTCTGGTAGTAATTTGTACCAGACGTGGCTGGCAAAACCTTACTCCACGCGCCAAAGCTTGACAGAACTGAACGTCCTTGTTACTGTAATAGTTGGGGATAAGAACTGTATGTTGAAAATTATTCAAAACAATATTCAACTTGTTTGGTCGGCTGAAAGTGACAACCCATTTTCTGAACCTGAAATGCACTTAAAGCGGTTGTCACTTCCCTTCCCCCACTCTTATTTATAGATCTTATAAAGTGCATTATCAGATGTAACTAGGTGATGCCTACAGAGGCCGATTTTAGTCCTTTATTAGGGACTTGGCAGGGTCCAGTTACCTCAGACTTGCTGGCTTTCACATCATGCCGAACATTTTTATCTGATCAATGTTTTACCCTGTTAAGGAAGAAAAGTTTCCGTTTTTCATGATTGAGTCCCTGGAAGCCTCAACAACGTATTGTGTGAAAGCAAAGATGAAGTGTCCGGACTATAATACCAACAGTCTGTACAGTGAGGTTAATTGTATCACAACAGGTGTGTAAAAAGTGAAGTGTATATATGACTGTGTAGATAGATAAGGCTCTGTTCACATTTGCGCCGGAGGCACCGTTAGGGGCCTCCGTCGCAGATCTGGCAGAACAACGGAACACACCAACGCATGTCCTTCGGCTACATTCACATGAGCGTATCGGATTCACGCGCGTGAATCTGGTCCGTGTGTGTTGCGTTACCCATCAGTGTACTTTGCGAGAGGCATGCGTTATTCACGCAGTTGCAAAGCACCTTTTTTTTCAATAAAATTGATGCGCAAATCACGTACCGCACAGGGATGTGCATCCGTGTGCGGTACGTGGTTTTCACTCACCCATTGACTTCAATGGGTGCATAAGTACGTGAAAACGCACCAATATAGGACGTGCAGTGAGTTTCACGCAGCGGACTCTCGCTGGGTCAAAACTCCTGCATGTGTGAATGGCCCCATTGAAATCAATGGGTCCGTGTGTTGCGCGTGATTTCCATGCGCAGCACACGGACGTTATTCACGTTCGTGTGAATGGGCCCTGAGAGATGCGAGATGTGAAAGAGAGAGAGAGATGTGAAAGAGAGAGAGAGAGATGTGAAAGAGAGAGAGAGAGAGATGTGAAAGAGAGAGAGATGTGAAAGAGAGAGAGATATGTGAAAGAGAGAGAGAGAGATGTGAAAGAGAGAGAGAGAGATGTGAAAGAGAGAGAGAGAGATGTGAAAGAGAGAGAGAGAGATGTGAAAGAGAGAGATGTGAAAGAGAGATGTGAAAGAGAGAGAGAGAGATGTGAAAGAGAGAGAGAGAGATGTGAAAGAGAGAGATGTGAGAGAGAGAGAGATGTGAAAGAGAGAGAGATGTGAAAGAGAGAGAGATGTGAAAGAGAGAGAGAGATGTGAGAGAGAGATGTGAGAGAGAGAGAGATGTGAGAGAGAGAGAGATGTGAAAGAGAGAGAGAGATGTGAGAGAGAGAGAGAGATGTGAAAGAGAGAGAGAGATGTGAAAGAGAGAGAGAGATGTGAAAGGGAAAGAGAGAGATGTGAAAGAGAGAGAGATGCGAGAGAGAGATGTGTGAAAGAGAGAGAGATGTGTGAAAGAGAGAGAGATGTGTGAAAGAGAGAGAGAGAGATGTGAAAGAGAGAGATGTGTGAGAGCGAGAGAGGTAAAAGAAAGAGAGATGAGAGATACCGCACATAGGTCAGCATAGGATCCTAAGCGACCTCGTTCAGCTACGATAAGTGTGTTGTCTTCTCTTTTATTCTAGATCCCCGGTCTTATTTGGTTGCATGGATTACAGGATTCACCTTTTTGGGAATAGTCGTGATTTCCGTTGTTCTCTACATCTGCTTCTGCCCCTTAAAACGTTACGTAAAGCATGTATTCTTCCCATCCGGCAAACTGCCATCAAGCATTGATAAGGTAAGAGAATAGATAGGGAGAGAAACTCTGCCCCACATTAAAAGGCATTTTAGCCCAGTTTTTGGTGTAAACAGCGACCGTACAGTCTCGCAAATGATGACCTGTGACTTTTCTCATCGCTCGCCAAGTTTCACGGTCATGGGCATGGTCTCCAAAGGAGACAGTTTAGGCCATATTTATTATGTCGAAGAGGTGGAAATGATGCAAATCTACTATAGCTCCTATAAGCATATTAATTCCCCGACTGTTAGACAGATTAAAATGCGCCAAATTTTTGAAGTCATGCGTTTTTAATTAAAGTGGTGCAAATCACTCCAACTACCTTCTAAACTTAGACTGGCGTAAGAAATGCCAGTCTAAGTAAATGGGGAAGACTGAGCCTAAAGCCCGGGTCGGCAGCCTGTTGATACAAGTATAAATACTGTACGTACACCGATCATGTACAAGTGACATAAATGCACGGGACATTACAAAAGAGAGCTCTGATACACTGCAACGAGCTGTGCACCTTTATGAGCAGCATAGGTTTTCAGCCAAGAATGTTTCCATGCACTGATAAAAAGCAGATATTTTGGAAACCATAAAAGACAGCCCCTTTAATTAACCCCTTACCGCCATATATATACTGCGGAGGTTGGATGGGGGAGTATGGAGCGGGTATACGGGCTGCACCCGCTCCATAGAACGAGCATGTCAGCTGTGTGTAACAACTGACACTTCAGTGTAATGAGCTGAATCCTGCTCATTTGACCACTTAGATGATATGGTCAAAGGCGACCGCAGCATCTTACTCATTAGAAACGGGGGGGAGGGGGGGGCCACACCACTATGACGTTGCAAATAAGCCCTCACACCGCTCAATCGACAGTAAAAAATTTTTATTTTTAACAATCGTTTTTTTTCTTGTAAATGTAGTAAAACATTAAAAAATAACGCTATAAATTTGGTATGGCCGTAATGGTATTGACCCGCAGAATAAAGTTAAGATGTTGCTTTTACCGCACGTGAAAGCCACAAAAAAAAACAAAAATGGAAGAATCACTGTTTTTTTCCCATTCCACCTCTCAAAGAATTTTTTTCTAATTTCCTAGTACATTATATAATACAATAAATGGTGCCGTGAAAATCTACAAATTGTCCCGCATAAAAGAAGCACTCGTACGGCTATATCGGCGAAAAATTTAAAAAGCTTTTGCAAGGAGGGGAGGAAAAACAAAGTAAAAATCCAAAAAATAGCTGCAGCGGGAAGGGGTTAACACAATTTTTCATGTCTGCACCCCCCCCACCAGACTTTATACCAGACTCTACACTTCTTTTATGTATACTGTTCTTACTTTATGAACTGCTGCATTGTCTGTGCTTTAAAAAATTCTTAGATTTTCCCCAGCTTTCTCTTCTTCTCTGCTTTGCTATCAATCCCATGATGCTTCAGCACAGCATCACATGACCAGCTAAAGATCATACCATTTCTGCATGCTGGGGGACACTGTGGTTATCATTCTCTATATTCTCCAAAATAAGCTGAGAAACCATAAGTTTACAGACAGGGCGGCTGCACTATATTCTTCTACACCTGTGTGACAGGAACCTGTGTAAGTATCAGTGGTGGCTGATGATAGAAGTTTCTGTCCCCCCTGTGTAATACTAGTGCGGTCCAGGAACTGCTGAAGCCTGTGATGGGTGACACATACATCTCCATAGAATCAAATAGAGAAAGTAGTCACCGAGCCGGATCCACACTGCTGCTAAACAACCGGCCCAGGCTGAAATATAGAGATAAAGAACAGATGAGAGACTGACACATGGAATACCAGAATGGAGCACTTGGGAAAGTTTAGTTTTGGCCGAAGTGCCCCTTTAAAGTGAATCTCTACCTTTTATCAACGTGTCCAAAACTTTGTGCTGATTTTTTTTTTTATATATCTATAGCAGTTTGAGTTCAGTTTTTCTGATACAGAGCTCAAAATCTCCTGCCTAGTCCTAGAGGGGGCTCACTGTGTTAATATTGAGTTCAGTATGCAGTAAGCTTCCATGATACCTCTAGTGGTGGCAGCCATCATGTTGTCCTTTTTAAAGCGGCATTCACATTAAAGAAAGTAATGACACATCTCTAGGATATGTCATAATTTTCTGATCTGTTGTGGGGGTCCGACTGCGACTGGTCCTGAGAATGAAGGGGTTGCAGCGCCTCCTTACCTCTACGCGGCCCCTTTACTGTATTATTCCTTCACTGGGGCTCCCTGCACATCCGGTGGCAGTGCTGCAGCCCCTACAATTTCAGGATCACTGGGAGTCCAGGCAGTTGGGCCCTCACCAATCAGAAGGTGATGAAATATCCTAACGATATGTCACCACTTCCTGAGAACGTGGCCTTGTTTGGGCCTTAAATAGTCCCACACTTTAACCCCTTCAGGACCAGCCCCATTTTTTTCAAATCTGACATGTCAATTCTTTTACCTATTCAAGAAATTCTGAGATTGTTTTCTCGTGAAATATAGGACTTTAGGTTAGTGGAAAAATGTGGTCGATAAATTAATTGCTTATTTGTGAAAAACACCAAAATTTTGAGAAAATTTGAAAAATTATGATTTTTCTAAATTTTAAGAGATCTACTTGTAAAACCGATAGTAACACCAGACAAAATAGTCACTAGTTAATATTACCCATATGTCTACTTTTATGTTTGCATAGTTTTTTGAATTGTTCTTACAAGGACGTTACAAGGCTTAGAACTTAAGTAGCACCAGTTCAGTTCCGAAGTGGTTTTGAGGGCCTTATATATTAGAAACCCTTATAAAATACCCCATTTTAAAAACTGCACCCCTCAAAGTATTCAAAACAGCATTCAGGAAGTGTTTTAACCCTTTAGACGTTTCACAGGAATTAAAGCAAAGTAGAGATGAAATTTACAGGTGTAATTTTTTTTTTTTTTGCAGAAATTAATTTGTAATACATTTTTTTTCTGTAACACAGAAGGTTTTAACAGAGAAACGCAACTCAATATTTATTGCCCAGATTCTGCAGTTTTTAGAAATATCAAATATGTGGCCCTAGAGCGGTAATGGACTGAAACACAGGCCTCAGAATCAAAGGAGGACCTGGTGGATTTTGGGGCCTCCTTTTTTTTTTTGGAATATATTTTAGGCACCATGTCAAGTTTGAAGAGGTCTTGTGCTGCCAAAACGGTGGCATTCCCCCAAAAGTGACCCCATTTTGGAAACGACACCCTAAAGGAATTTATGAACTGAACTCAAACTGCTATAGAGATATAAAAAAAAATAATAATCTGCACAAAGTTTTGGACGACACGTTGATAAAAGGTAGAGATTCACCTTAAAGGGGACACTTCGGCCAAAACTAAACTCTCCCCTGTGTACCATTCTGGTATTCCATGTGTCAGTCTGTCACCTGTTATTTATCTCTATATATCAGACTGGGACGGTTGCTTAGCAGCAGTGTGGATCTGGCTCGGTGACTACTTTCTCTCGTTGATTCTATGGAGATCTGTGTGTCACACATCACAGGCTTCAGCAGTTCCTGGACCGCACTAGTATTACACAGGGGGGGGGGGGGCGACAGAAACCTCTATCATCAGCCACCACTGACACTTACACAGGGCTATAGTTAGCATTTTGACCCCACAGTTTTTTGCTACATTTATTTGAATTAGTCTGTGAAGATGAAAATCATAGAATTTTCTAATTTTTACAAGGAATAAAGGAGAAAAAGCACCCCAACATTTGTAAAGCAATTTCTCCCGAGTACGGCAATACCCCACATGTGGTCATAAACTAGCCATGCAGACTTTGCTTGATTGGTTTTTAGGTGCCATGTCGCATTTGCAAAGCCCCTGAGGTACCAGTACAGTAGAAACTCCTGAGAAGTGACTCCATTTTGGAAACTACAACTCTCAGGTCCTTCATCTAGGGGTGTAGTGAGCATTTTGATCTCACAGGTGTTTCATGGATTTTATTAGAATTAGTCAGTGAAAATAAAAAATAAAAATCCAAAAATATGTAGTTTTAGTTCCAAATTTTTTATTTTTACGAGCGGTAATAGGAAAAAAACACAACGCAATTTGTTACTCAATTTCTCCAGAGTACGGCAATACCCCATGTGTGGCCCTAAACTGCTGTTTGGGCACATGGCAGAGCTCAAAATAGAAGTAGCGCCATTTTGGCTTTTAGAGCACAGATTTGCTGGACTGGTGTACGGGAGCCATGTCGTATTTGCAGAGTCTCCAGGTACCAGAGTACAGTTGAAACCCCTGAGAAGTGACCCCATTTTGGAAACTACACCCCTCAAGGTATTTATCATTTGCATGGACATACGACAGGGCTTAGGAGTGAAAGAGCACAATGCGCATTCGAGGCCTATTTTGGTGATTTTCGTAGCCTTGACCTCCAATTGCAGGGCTCTGAGGTCAAATAGTAAAACAAACCCCCCCGAGTAGTGACCACTATTTCGTAAACTGCACCCCTCAAGGAAAAGGGGTGTAGTGAGCATTTTGACCCCACAGGTTTTTTTTTATTTATTAGAAATGAACGCTCAGAGGATGGTGCAAAGTGAAAATTACAGTTTTCCACTGATATGCCATTTTGGTGCCCAATATGTGGTGCCACTGCAGACAAATATCTCAAACTGTTAAGCGGGTTCTCCTGGGTATGGTGATGCCATATATGTGGACGTAAACTACTGTTTGGGCATGCTGCAGGGCTCAGAAGGGAGGGAGCGCCGTTTTGCTTTTGGAGCGCAGCTTTAGCTTGGTAATAGTTCTGTTTGGGGTTATGCTGGTATTTCAGTTTAGAATGTGGTGGCACATGTAATCTGTGCGGAGTACATAAGGGTATATGTAATCTGTGCAGAGTACATCAGGGTATATGTAAACTGTGAGGAGTACATCAGGGTATATGTAAGCTGTGAGGAGTACATCAGGGTATATGTAATATGTGCGGAGTACATCAGGGTATATGTAATCTGTGCGGAGTACATAAGGGTATATGTAATCTGTGCAGAGTACATCAGGGTATATGTAAACTGTGAGGAGTACATCAGGGTATATGTAATCTGTGCGGAGTACATCAGGGTATATGTAAGCTGTGCGGAGTACATCAGGATATATGTAATCTGTGCGGAGTACATAAGGGTATATGTAATCTGTGCAGAGTACATCAGGGTATATGTAAGCTGTGAGGAGTACATCAGGGTATATGTAATCTGTGTGGAGTACATCAGGGTATATGTAATCTGTGCGGAGTACATAAGGGTATATGTAATCTGTGCAGAGTACATAAGGGTATATGTAATCTGTGCAGAGTACATCAGGGTATATGTAATCTGTGCGGAGTACATAAGGGTATATGTAATCTGTGCAGAGTACATCAGGGTATATGTAAACTGTGAGGAGTACATCAGGGTATATGTAAGCTGTGCGGAGTACATCAGGGTATATGTAAGCTGGGCGGAGTGCATCAGGGTATATGTAAGCTGTGAGGAGTACATCAGGGTATATGTAAGCTGTGAGGAGTACATCAGGGTATATGTAAGCTGTGAGGAGTACATCAGGGTATATGTAATCTGTGCGGAGTACATCAGGGTATATGTAATCTGTGCGGAGTACATCAGGGTATATGTAATCTGTGCGGAGTACATCAGGGTATATGTAATCTGTGCGGAGTACATCAGGGTATATGTAATCTGTGCGGAGTACATCAGGGTATATGTAATCTGTGCGGAGTACATCAGGGTATATGTAAGCTGTGAGGAGTACATCAGGGTATATGTAAGCTGTGCGGAGTATATCAGGGTATATGTAAGCTGTGCGGAGTACATCAGGGTATATGTAAACTGTGTAGAGTACATCAGGGTATATGTAATCTGTGAGGAGTACATCAGGGTATATGTAATCTGTGAGGAGTACATCAGGGTATATGTGAGCTGTGAGGAGTGTATCAGGGTATATGTAAGCTGGGCGGAGTACATCAGGGTATATGTAAGCTGTGCGGAGTACATCAGGGTATATGTAATATGTGAGGAGTACGTCAGGGTATATGTAAGCTGGGCGGAGTGCATCAGGGTATATGTAAACTGGGCGGAGTGCATCAGGGTATATGTAAGCTGTGCGGAGTACATCAGGGTATATGTAAACTGTGTGGAGTACATCAGGGTATATGTAAGCTGTGCGGAGTACATCAGGGTATATGTAAACTGTGCGGAGTACATCAGGGTATATGTAATCTGTGCGGAGTACATCAGGGTATATGTAATCTGTGCGGAGTACATCAGGGTATATGTAATTGTGCGGAGTACATCAGGGTATATGTAATCTGTGCGGAGTACATCAGGGTATATGTAATCTGTGCGGAGTACATCAGGGTATATGTAATCTGTGCGGAGTACATCAGGGTATATGTAATCTGTGCGGAGTACATCAGGGTATATGTAATCTGTGCGGAGTACATCAGGGTATATGTAATCTGTGCGGAGTACATCAGGGTATATGTAATCTGTGCGGAGTACATCAGGGTATATGTAATCTGTGCGGAGTACATCAGGGTATATGTAAACTGTGCGGAGTACATCAGGGTATATGTAAGCTGTGAGGAGTACATCAGGGTATATGTAAGCTGTGCGGAGTACATCAGGGTATATGTAAGCTGTGGGGAGTACATCAGGGTATATGTAAACTGTGTGGAGTACATCAGGGTATATGTAAGCTGTGCGGAGTACATCAGGGTATATGTAAGCTGGGCGGAGTACATCAGGGTATATGTAATCTGTGAGGAGTACATCAGGGTATATGTGAGCTGTGCGGAGTGTATCAGGGTATATGTAAGCTGGGCGGAGTACATCAGGGTATATGTAAGCTGTGCGGAGTACATCAGGGTATATGTAATCTGTGAGGAGTACATCAGGATATATGTAAGCTGGGCGGAGTACATCAGGGTATATGTAAGCTGGGCGGAGTACATCAGGGTATATGTAAGCTGGGCGGAGTACATCAGGGCATAATAAGAGGGTATATTAATGTGGTAAATAAATAATCCGCAGATGTGTGGCCGGTGCCCGATTTTATCCGCTTTTGGAATGCTCTGCATGTTTTCTTCGCCATATTCTGAGAGACAGAACTTTTATATTTTTTCTCGACCGGAGCTGTATGAGGGCTTATTTGTTGCGGGACAATCTGTAGTTTTCATTGGTACCATTTTGGGGTACATGCAGGTTTTTTTTATTCCATTTTTTGGCAAGCAAGGTGACCAAAAACAAGCAATTCTGCCAATGTTTTTTTTTTTTTTTTACGGCGTTCACCGTGCGCTATAAATGACACATTTAGTTTTATTCTGCAGGTCGATACAATTACGGAGATATCATATGTATATAGCTTTTTTTTTTATATTTTTCAGCGTTTGCACATTACATTTTTTAAAATCATTTCTTTTTTGTATCGCCATATTCTGAGAGCCATCAAAAAAAGCTGTTGGAGGACTTTTTTTTTGTGGTAAGGGCTGTTGTTTTTAAGGCCTAATAGACTTCCGTACTAGGCAGACCAGGGCCCTCCGGTTGCCTTAGCAACTATCGGGACCTCGGCAGCTGCTGATCGTTGCCATACAACCATCGGGTGCGATCTAAGGGGTTAATCGGCTTGATCGGAGGCTAGCTCCGGTCCTGGCCATTACAGTGAGACGTAGCGAACACCTGATACCCACGGATGATGAGAAGCTGAGCAGAAGCTGAGCCTGCGCCATTTTCTTGGCCATGATAGCAACCATTTTGGGCTCCGGCCGGGGCCTAAAAGGCTTCCATTCTTGGCAGACCATAGCAACCCCTGGCATCCTGGCGACAGCGGCGCAGGGATGCCCACAGGTTGGAAACCACCTAGATGCTGCGATCGCTTGATGGCTGCATCTAAGGGGTTAATGGGCAGGATCGGAGCCTAGCTCAGGTCCTTGCTGATACAGCGGGATGTCAGCTGTAATATACAGCTGACACCCGCGGGTGATGGCGCGGGCTCAGCCTCTGTAACACATTAGCACTGACGACGTAACTGTACGTGATTGGGCGGGAAGGGGTTAAACAAGCATTCCACAAATCAATAGTATAAGCGACTATAAAAAAAATGTGTCATCTATTTTATCAGAGACAAATGCCTCTTTATCAACTTATCAGGCATTTTTTATTTTCCTCCTCCACCCACTACTAGCTGTTGACTCTCTTTGAATTTTCTGCTTTATCTGTCTCTTCGAGGTGGATTATCAGATCACTGAGGGATCAGGTTACAGCTGCCAATGGAAGTCTATGTAGGAGGGAGCAAAAACAGAGTTAAAGAGGCTCTGTCACCAGATTTTGCAACCCCTATCTGCTATTGCAGCAGATCGGCGCTGCAATGTAGATTACAGTAACGTTTTTATTTTTTAAAGACGAGCATTTTTGGCCAAGTTATGACCATTTTTGTAGTTATGCAAATGAGGCTTGCAAAAGTCCAAGTGGGTGTGTTTAAAAGTAAAAGTCCAACTGGGCGTGTATTATGTGTGTACATCGGGGCGTTTTTACTTCTTTTACTAGCTGGGCGCTCTGAAGAGAAGTATCATCCACTTCTCTTCAGAACGCCCAGCTTCTGGCAGTGCAGATCTGTGACGTCACTCACAGGTCCTGCATCGTGTCGGCACCAGAGGCTACAGTTGATTCTGCAGCAGCATCAGCGTTTGCAGGTAAGTCGATGTAGCTACTTACCTGCAAACGCTGATGCTGCTGCAGAATCAACTGTAGCCTCTGGTGCCGATTGTGTCCTCGCTCGTCTGACACGATGCAGGACCTGGGGAAGTGACGTCACAGATCTGCACTGCCAGAAGCTGGGCGTTCTGAAGAGAAGTGGATGATACTTCTCGCCAGAACGCCCAGCTAGTAAAAGAAGTAAAAACGCCCCGATGTACGCACATAATACACGCCCACTTGGACTTTTACTGTAAACACGCCCAGTTGTACTTTTGCAAGCCTCATTTGCATAAATACAAAAATGGTCATAACTTGGCCAAAAATGCTCGTTTTTTAAAAATAAAAACGTTACTGTAATCTACATTGCAGCGCCGATCTGCTGCAATAGCAGATAGAGGTTGCAAAATCTGGTGACAGAGCCTCTTTAAAGAGGCTCTGTCACCACATTATAAGTGTCCTGTCTCCTACATAATGTGATCGGCGCTATAATGTAGGTGACAGTAATGCTTTTTATTTAAAAAAACGATCTGTTTTCACCACTTTATTAGCGATTTTAGATTTATGCTAATGAGATGCTTAATGCCCAAGTGGGCGTGTTTTTACTTTAGACCAAGTGGGCGTTGTACAGCGGAGTGTATGACGCTGACCAATCAGCGTTATGCCCTCCTCTCCATTCATTTAGTCAGCGCATAGGGATCCTTTTAGATCGCTATGTGCTGTCTTATACTAACACATTAACGATACTGAAGTGTTGAAACCGTGAATAGACATTCCACGGGATGTCTACTCACAATCTCTGCACTTCGTTACTCTGTCTATGGTAGTTACAGCAGAGGAAGCGTAATCTCTCGAGATTACACAGTAGATGACAGGTTACAACGAGATTACACTTCCTCTGCTGTAACTACCACAGAGTAGTAAGCTATGTCTATTCACTGTCTAAACACTTCAGTATCGTTAATGTGTTAGTATAAGACAGCACATAGAGATCTGAAAGGATCCCTATGCGCTGACTAAATGAATGGAGAGGAGTGCATAACGCTGATTGGTCAGCGTCATACACTCCTCTGTACAACGCCCACTTGGTCTAAAGTAAAAACACGCCCACTTGGGCATTAAGCATCTCATTAGCATAAATCTAAAATCGCTAATAAAGTGGTGAAAACAGATAGTTTTTTTTAAATAAAAAGCATTACTGTCACCTATATTATAGCGCCGATCTCCTTATGTAGGAGATAGGGCACTTATAATGTGCTGACAGAGCCTCTTTAAAGAGATGCAGAGAGACACACAGAGATGCTGCTTCATCTAGTAAGTGTTACATCTCACCCCAGTGCTGGATCTACAGCTACACTGCTCATTACTGCTGTATGATGTTCCCCATGCTGTAGCTTCTATTTCCTTGACGTCCTCAGCAGCAGCACCCATGGGGATATTCTATCCTCCTAGAAGATAGGACAGGTGGTATCAATTTACTTGAATTAATTGGCTACCTTATAAGAGCTAGTCTTACAGTGGTCACATCGTGGTTTCTTTCTGTCCTTTCCTCGAAAGGACAGGTGGTGTCTGCAGGGTTGGGAAGTATATCTTCACTTATCTAAATGCTATTCAAATTCTGTTTGTTGTTGTACCACTTGCGCATGGGTCCATGTGTAAGTGGTTTTTTTTCATTCTAGGTCTCTAAAGAACAAAAAGTTAAAGCTCTCTAGATAATTTACCTTCTGTTAGCCGGGCGTAAGTCTTCCACTGAGAACTACCAGTGGGAGGAAGATTTGTCTTTTTTCTACCCCAGATGGGAAGAATCTATAAAAGACCGTTGGGTGTTAGACATAATAAAAACTGGCTACAAAATATAATTCATGTCGTACCCCCCAGACAAATTCCTTCCCACTTCAAAATTCGCCAAAACAAAACAATCTCTCCTAGAAAAGGCTATTCTAGAATTCGTAGACATGAAAGTTCTAGAAAAGGTTCCGATTGCGGAAGTCCAGACAAGAGTCAATTCAAGAGTGTTCTTAGTCCCCAAACCAGGGAAAATGGAAAACAATAATAGATCTCCGATACCTAAACAGATTTATACGCTAGGTAAAATTCTGCATGGATACGATTCGTTCCGTACTCTCTCTACTGGACGAAAAAGATCTTCCCGTCCTGATACATCTAAAAGATGCGTACCTCCACATACCAATTCATCCAAGATACAAGAAATTCCTGAGAATTGCTATCTGGATACAGAGAGAATTGATACATCTGCAGTTCACATCTCTGCCTTTCGGGATATCGTCGGGCCCCTACGTGTTCACCAAGGTCACGGTCGCAGTAGTAGCCAGTCTCAGGAAATAAGGGATCACCATAATACCCTATCTGGACGTCTGGCTAATAAAAGCAAATTCAGCGGAAACCCACAATACCAATCTACATGTAGTGATGTCAGAAATTCAAGCATTGGGATGGCTTATCAACTGGGAAAAATCCCATATTCCGCTGCCACAAGAATAACAGTTCCTGGGGTTTCTCTTGAATACTCAACAGAGGATGATTTACCTTCCACCAGGAAAACTGTGTCGTATACAGGAGGCCGCACGGTATCTCTGCCAGATCAGTCTAGTATCAATTCGTCTGATTATGAAAGTACTGGGCCTGATGACATCGGCCAGCGAGGCTATCGAGTGGGCAAAATGGCACATGCGACCCCTGCAACAGGAAATCCTGCTGGTTTGGAACCGAGACCTAGCGACTCTGGACAACACCGTGACCATTTCCAGAGACACGAGAGCCTCCCTAAGATGGTGGTTTCATTTAAAAAAGGCAGGTCCTTTGCCCCACAGTCATGGGTCGACATATCGACAGACGCATCCGACTCAGGTTGGGGAGCGCATATGGCAGGACAAATAATGAAGAGCACCTGGTCTCTGTCCGAGAGAATTTTATCTTCAAATCGCAGAGAGATGCGAGCAGTCATGAAAGCCCTTACATATTTTCACCAAGCTGTTCAGGGTGAAGCGAGCAGAATTTGCTCAGACAATACAACTACAATGTCTTACTTGAACCGCTATCAAAACTATAGCGGACAGGCTGAACCGCGACCTTCCACTACCAGGAGAATGGTCTCTAAACCAACAAATTTACAACCAGATACTGGGGTCAACCTCAACTGTACCTGATGGCCACACGAGAAAACATGAAGGTGGACCTATTTTGCTTCCTGTTCAGTGCAGACAGGCCATGGGTCATAGACGCTCTATCCATACCATGGAAGTTCCACCTGGTGTACATATTCCCGCCCATCCCTATGATCCCAAATATCTTACTGAAAATCAAACGGGAACAGGTCTCGATACTTGCCATCTGCCCAAACTGGCCAAAGAGAGTATGGTTCTCTCGACTCGTGTCAATGAGCAAGGGAAACTTCTGGGTTCTACCTCAGATTCCATCCCTGCTGTCACAGGGCAATTGCTATTGTCCACATCTATACCGTCTCCAATTAACAGCATGGAGGTTGATCGCTCTCTTTTAGCCAACTCAGGACTGTCGGACACAGTCATCAACACCATCTTACAATCTAAAGGGGCTGCTACCAACAAAACCTATGGCAGGATTAGGTTGGCATTTCTGAGATGGTGCAAAGAGGAAATGATTATACCTGGAGGCAAAATACAAGCAGGATCTTCCTCCGAAGGAGGGCTGGCCATGAAGCTACATCAGCCTTAATATTTTTAGACCCAGCCCTATAGGTAACCCAAAAATTTGAATCTGGTAAAAAATAACGCCCATCAAACTTGTCTCGGGTTTAGCCTCCGGGCCGATTCTAGGAAAACCAGATTCTTGTGGTCGGTAAGGACCGTTACCCGGTGCCTAGCCCCCTCCAGGAAGTGGCACCACTCTTCAAATGCCCATTTAATGGCTAAGAGTTCGCGGTTGCCAATATCATAGTTACTCTCAGTGGGCGAAAACTTCCTGGAGAAGTAGGCACAGGGACGGAGATGGGTGAGGGACCTGGTACCCTGGGACAAGACAGCCCCCACTCCCACCTCGGTTGCGTCAACCTCCACGATAAATGGCTCCATTTGGTTGGGCTGAACCAACACCGGGGCCGAGATAAAGCACTTCTTAAGGACCTCAAATGCCTGGACAGCCTCAGGAGGCCAGCGGAGGAGATCAGCACCCTTGCGAGTGAGGTCCGTAAGAGGCTTAGCGATGACTGAGAAGTTAGCAATAAATCTCCTGTAATAATTAGCGAACCCCAAGAAACAATGTAACGCCTTCAGGGAGGCAGGTTGGACCCATTCCGCCACAGCCTGGACCTTGGCGGGGTCCATGCGGAATTCATGAGGAGTGAGGATTTGACCCAAAAATGGGATCTCCTGCACCCCAAACACACATTTTTCGGTCTTCGCAAACAGTTTGTTTTCCCGAAGGACCTGGAGCACCTTCCTGACATGCTCAATGTGGGAGGACCAGTCCTTGGAAAACACAAGTATGTCATCAAGGTACACTACAAGAAATACCCCCAGGTAATCTCTTAAAATCTCATTTATGAAATTCTGGAAGACTGCGGGAGCATTACACAACCCAAAGGGCATGACGAGGTATTCGAAATGACCTTCGGGCGTGTTAAACGCAGTCTTCCACTCATCCCCCTCTTTGATGCGGATAAGGTTATACGCCCCCCGTAGATCAAACTTAGAGAACCATTGGGCCCCCTGAACCTGATTAAAGAGATCAGGAATCAAAGGAAGGGGACACTGGTTCCTTACAGTGACCTTATTCAAGTTACGGTAGTCAATGCATGGCCTAAGACAACCATCCTTCTTCCCTACGAAGAAGAAGCCAGCACCTACCGGAGAAGTAGAGGGGCAAATGTAACCCTTGGCCAGGCATTCCTGGATATACTCTCTCATGGCTTCATGTTCGGGACAAGAGAGATTAAATATCCTACCCTTAGGGAGCTTAGCTCCTGGTACCAAATCGATAGCGCAATCGTATTCTCTATGAGGAGGTAACACTTCGGAGGCCTCCTTAGAGAAAACATCAGCGAAGTCCTGAACAAACTCAGGTAGCGTGTTCACCTCCTCAGGGGGAGAAATAGAATTAACAGAAAAACATGACGTCAAGCATTCATTACCCCATTTGGTAAGATCCCCAGTATTCCAGTCAAACGTGGGATTATGCAACTGCAACCAGGGAAGGCCTAAAACCAAATCGGACGATAATCCCTGCATCAACAGTACAGAGCACTGCTCCAAATGCATGGAGCCAACAAGGAGTTCAAAAACAGGGGTCTGCTGTGTAAAATAACCATTAGCAAGAGGAGTGGAGTCGATACCCACTACCGGGACAGGTTTAGGCAAATCAATCAAAGGCATAGCTAGAGACATAGCAAATTCCACAGACATGATATTAGCAGACGACCCTGAATCCACGAAGGCACTGCCGGTAGCAGACCTACCACCAAAAGAGACCTGAAAGGGAAGCAAGATTTTATTACGTTTCATATTTACGGGAAATACCTGTGCGGCCAAGTGACCTCCCCGATGATCACTTAGGCGCGGAAGTTTTCCGGCTGCTTATTCTTACGCCTAGGACAGGTGTTCACTTGATGCTTGTCGTCCCCATAATAGAAGCAGAGACCATTCTTCCTGCGGAACTCTCTACGCTGTTGGGGGGACACGGAGGCCCCGAGTTGCATAGGTACCTCCGAGTCTTCCGTGGAAGAACGAAGCAACGGAACCTCGGGAGGCATCATGGGGGAGTCAGAGGAGAAAACACATAAACGTTCACGTTGTCGTTCCCTGAGACGTCGGTCAAGTCGTACCGCTAAAGCCATAACCTGGTCTAGGGAGTCAGAAGAGGGATAGCTAACTAGCAGGTCTTTCAGGGCGTTCGACAGACCCAACCTAAACTGGCACCTTAAGGCAGGGTCATTCCACCGAGAAGCTACGCACCACTTCCTAAAGTCAGAGCAATACTCCTCAACAGGTCTCTTACCCTGACGTAAGGTCACCAGCTGACTCTCGGCAAAGGCAGTCCTGTCAGTCTCGTCATAAATGAGTCCGAGAGCAGAAATGAAAAGATCAACGGAGGAAAGTTCAGGGGCGTCAGGAGCCAAGGAGAAGGCCCATTCTTGGGGCCCTTCCTGGAGCCGGGACATAATTATACCCACCCGTTGGCTCTCAGAACCTGAGGAGTGGGGCTTTAAACGAAAATAGAGCCTAAAACTCTCCCGAAAGGAGAGAAAAGTCTTCCGGTCCCCTGAGAACCGGTCAGGCAACTTGAGGTGGGGTTCAAGAGGTGAGGTGAGGGGTACTACCATGGTAGCATCAGGCTGGTTAACCCTCTGAGCCAGGGCCTGGACCTGTAGGGAGAGACCTTGCATTTGCTGAACCAGGGTCTCAAGGGGGTCCATAGTGGTGTGAGGGACCAGGGTAGAGTAGGTATATGGGCTTGTGATTATGTAATGACAGGGATAGGGAAACAGACAAGTGAGCCCTAATCTACCCGCCACTCAGTCCCTGCCTACTTGCAACGACCCGCCCTAGGCGACGGGGTACAACTGGGCGACGGTCCCTACACTCAATAAGTGCACGACAGACAAGGAAACACAGAACAAAGGGAAACGGGGCAGTTGCCCACGGCAGCACCGAGAGCAACAAGAGTAGTAAACGAGCCGAGTCAAGCCAGGAGAGTACGAGGTGCCAAACGTAGAGCAGGAGAGTAGTGAACAAGCCGAGTCAAACCAGGAGTGAACGAGGTACCAAACGCAGAGCAGAAGAGTAGTCCGTAAGCCAGGGTCAATACGAAGCAGGGACAAGTAGTTCAAGAAGCTGCAGCAGGGCCAGGAAACCAACAGAGAAGAATCACAAGCAAGGAGGAACAGGAAAGGCAGGTATAAATAGACAGAGGGCGGGAGCTAGCTCCGTCTGGCCAGGCTGTGATAGGCTCTCCCACTCCTAAGCCTGCCATCCTGAGTGGTGGAAGATGGAGTCAGTCTCACAGACATAGAAGCAGGTGCAGACTGATTACCTATGGGCGTGGATACAGAAGCTGTGCCTGGCAGATCCTTAACACCCTCATTCAGAGATTCGTAAAAGCAGTCCAGAAGATCAGACCTACGGTGACGGATCCTGTCCCTAAGTGGGATTTATGTTTGGTGCTCAACCACGTTTGCGAACCCCCGTTTGAACCCTTACAGTCGTTGACATTAAAGTATCTATCACTAAAAGTCTGTTTTCTAGTTGCTATAAAAGCCTAGAGGCTCAGTGGCATACAGGCTCTTGGGTCAGCCGAACCGTATCTACTTTTTCTGCAGGACCGTGTCCTGATGAGGACATTACCTTATTTTACCCCAAAAGTTCCCTCATTCCAGAACATTAACCAACAGATTGAGTTACCCATTTTCTGTCCAGAGCCATCATCAGAAGAATGGAAACTGCACTCATTAGATGCCAATAGAGCCTTAAAAACATATATTCATCGAACCAAGGAATTTAGGAAGTCCGATCATCTTTTCCTGTCATTTCAAGGCCAGAATAAGTGGCAAATCATCCCTGTCCAGATGGATAAGGGAGGTGATTACTATCGGCTACACGCAGGCTGGCTTACAAACTCCACATAGCCTGAAAGCTCACTCTACTAGAGCCGTATCCACGTCATGGGCAGAGAAAAACTGCATTCCAATCGATCAGATTTGCAGAACAGCCTCGGGGACCTCTCCACATACGTTTGTAAAACATTATAAGCTAGACATCAGAAGAGATGGAGAAACGGCTTATGGTCAAGCAGTCATTATGTCCGCAATTCAAAAAGACCCTCCCTAAAATGGTTACGTGCTACATCCCCATGGGTGCTGCTTCTGCTGAGGACTGTAATTTCTACTCACCGTAAATTCTCTTTCCTTTAGTCCTAGCAGTCCCCCCCCCCCCCCCTCAATAAAATATCTATGTTCGATTCAGCAGACCTTGGGTTGGTGTGTGCTTTATTTTTTTTTACTGTTATAAATACACGATGTGACCAGCTGTGAGGCTAGCTCTTATAGGGTAGCCAATTAATTCAAGTAAATTGATACCACCTGTCCTATATTCTAGGATAGAATATCCCCATGGGTGCTGCTGCTAGGACTAAAGGAAAGAGCATTTACGGTGAATATAAATTACACTATATGTGATAGATAGAAGAGGAGTATCCTGCTCGCTTATCTCTATGTGTGCAGTGTACAGAATATGAGATGGCAGTAAGGCTCTACCAACTAGCTCAGGGAAAACTGAGAATTAGAGAGCGCCTGAAGAGGGGAAAGCTGTTAAAAAATGCCCAGAAATGGTGTCATTCTTCATCTACACACACAACAGCTTATTCAGAATAGCCATTTGAAACGATAGGTCCACATTTTGATTACTTTTTATTCCTGTTTTTATTCCACATTTTGATTAATTTTATTCCTGTTTTTGGGAGGTGGAATTAACAAAAAACAGCTATTCTAGCATTGTTTTTTTTTGTTTTCTTTTAGAGCGTTCACCATGCAGAAATTCCAATTATGTAGTTTAATTTACTATTTTCATTTCAATACATTGTGTAAGGGGGAAACATTTAATTTAATTAAAAAAAATTTTCTCTAAGCTTTATTTAATCTTTTTTACATTCTTTTTTTAGTCCCACTATGAAACTTGACCCTATTATATTTTAATCGCCAGCATAATACACTGCAGTACTTCTGTATTGCAGTGTATTGTGCCTGCCAGTGTATCACTGACATGCTGCCTATTAGGTGCTGCTTTAGATATGGTCTCTTGTATATGGCTGACCTGGGGGCCATTGTTTTGGCCCCTGGCTGCCATGGCAACCCATCAGCACCCCGCGACAGAAGGAGCCCCCTCCCTCTTTAAAACCACTTAGGTTACGAGGTCAGCATTGAATGCGGCATCTGGGGGATTAAATAGCTGGCATCAGAGTTTATAATTGATACCAGAGTTTATAATTGCAGCGGGATGTCAGCTGTAAGTTACAGTTGACACCTGCTGTGAATGGAGCGGACACAGCTCTTGAGCCCGCTCCATCCGCCCCTTCCCGCCGTGGTGCGGGAAGGGGTCAGAAGATTAATCCACAGATTTAATAGAATGGTGTTGAAGGGTGGACATTAACTTGAAACTTTTTATACTCAAAACTGGAAAACTTTTTAATGTGGCATTGAAAGAGTGACTTTGTTTATTTGGTTTCTTCAGGGTTTGGGGGATTCGCCCTTGGCTTGTATCAAGCAGCCTTTCTTATCGCATGAAGAAGAGACCACGGACCTATGCTACATTGTCCAGACCTCCGATCCTGAAGAATTGGTACAGATTAATTGTAAAAATTCATCCAATGCCAACAGCCAGGATTCTGGAAACTATTCAAATGATGGTCAACCCACAGTGGAGACGGTTACAAACACCCAATGACCTTCATTTATTGGGCAAGTTATAGCCATAATCTGAGACAGAGAGGGCCCCATGGCAAGATTATTTTTTTCCCCCCTATTATGATGGCCAATTTTGCCAGCCAGGACAGAAGGAACCCTCCATATCCTAACCATGACCCTTGGGCCAATTTTCCAACCCCTTGTTGCTAAGCAAGTTTTTCCTCTGGAGGGGGGGGGGGTCCTGCACAGGTTCTCACTAGCCAGTTGCAGAGGAGATGGGACCAATGGGGGCTGGGCCCCCTTTCTCCAAGGGCCCCAAAGCAGCCACATGGTTTACATCTATGGAACTTGGATACAAAACTTCCTTGACAGAAGGGCAACATATATATGTTTTATGGTATTTATTTTATGACATTTTCTTTGGTGCTACTATATAGGGACCTTTTGTAATGCCACTTTTATCCTCTATTTTAAAGAGAATTTCTCACAGCAAATCTGGAGCTTTGGACTTCTGGACCCCTTTTTATACAAATGATCAACATCTTGCAATATGTCCATCCGTCATGTACACAGGTTTCGGCACCGTAAAGCAAATGACCACGGGTCATACTGATATTCGAGATCGCTCATTTGTATACTGGATGGGAAATAGACTGAATCTCTACATTTGAACTTTACCCATGGCAGTAGAATAAGCACAGGAGTCATGACAGAGCATATTTTATAGTTATGATGTCTGGTTCTAAAGTGAATGTCCATTTTTTTATCCTAGTTTTAGGTGTAAAATGATGTGCCGATTAATTACTTAACTGGTTGCTGACGCTTGATGTCTATTCTCGTGATGAGCAGCTGGACGTTACCACATCATGATGAGCATACACATCATGTGCTGATCATGCGGGCACAGCAAGTGTGCCCACACGGTCAGGTGCAATACAATGCTGCAGCCCTGCTCTAACGGCGGAGATCAAAGAAACCTCTGATCTCCGCCGTTAAACCCTTGAATGCGGCGATCAAATTCCTGTGACGTAATCAAGGTACATACATTATATGGACAGACCAAGTGTTCATCGAAGGACCCCAGGCAGAAAAACTCAGTGTGAACATACCCTTAAACTCCACATGGAGAAAACTGAATTCTTCACCTTTCCCCCATCTCATTCAACCACCTTACCAGAACTATCAATCACAGTTAATGGCTGCACACTTTCCCCAGGCTCACAAATCTGCTGCCTCGAGATAATCTTCCAAGCCCTTAACACCTCTTGCCGCCTCCACCTCAAAAACATTTCTCGAATTTGCTCTTTACTTGACCTTGAATCAACAAAACTGTTTATATACCGTATGTCCTCGTCATCTCCCGCCTAGACTACTGCAACATCCCTCTTGGTGGCCTCCCATCTAACACGCTTCTACCTCCAATTCACCCTCAACTCTACGCCCAGGTATTCTACCTTTCTCCTCGTACCACCTCTGCCTCAGCCCTCTGCTAATCCCTACACTGGCTTCCCATTACCCGGGAAATTCAGATCAAAATATTAACCACATACAAGGTAGTCCACAGCCTGTCCCCGTAATCTCTGGTCCTCACAAGACATTCTTCTTTGCTCTCTTATGCTTGTCACATCAGCGTCTCCAAGATTTCTCCCATGCAACCCCCCATATTGTGGAACTCTCTACTCCAACACATCAGATTCTCCCCAACCATCCAAACCTTCGAAAGCAACCGGAAACCCCCCTCTTCAGATAAGCTTACAACCTACAATAATCCTGCCACCACTACACTGTTTCTACCCTCACTTACTTTTTCCCCATTTCCCGTCCTCCTTAGATTGTAAGCCCTCGCGGGCAGGGTCCTCTCTCCTTCTGTACCAGTCTGTCATTCATTAAGCTCATATTTATTGTACTTTGTTGTTTTTATTGTCTCATGTTATGTACCTTTTTTCATATGTACAGCGCCCTGGAATTAATGCTGCTTAAAAATAAATAAAAAGAAATTAAGCTTGTTAACTTTTATAAAGTTTTTATCTCTTCTAAAGCAAGCAGAGGGAGAAAACACTGATAACCGGGCTAGGGGTGAGAGTAGGTCAGATTTGATTGTCCGACTTTGGGCGAGCACCAAGAACCTGACATAAGGCGAGTTCCCAACATCAGTGTGAGTTTTTGCCTGTGGGTCTACCCGGAAGCTGGAGCAGTCCTGTAATGTTGACATCTGACCAATTCTAATCCCTACGCCTGTTATCAATGTGATCTGTCCTGCTCATTATAGCCAGGGAGGTTGATGAAACATCTCCAATTGGACGTTTTTTTTTTTTTTTTATACTGCAGCCACCACGTGTTGCCGCAGTGCAAATGCATATGTCGCCCGTCTTACAGCCACAAGACCCCTATTCGCTATCATTTTAACCCTCCCACCCCCTGTTCTAGTGAACCTGGTGATTAAATGGGAACCTGTTACTGACTATATGCTGTCCACTCTGAGAGCAGCGCGCGGTAATGACAGGCATGCGCAATTCAACAGTGAACAAACATATTCTGTGTTTTGGATGATTATCATCTACATACAGAGGCTGCATCTAAAGCGAAGGGAGATATGTTTAAAGCTAAAGTAAAGTTTTTGTTCTCTGCGTTATATCGACGTCATACGTTAAACAATGTACACATATATTTCATCGCTATGTACAATTTGTCGATGAATTTTTGGGCTAAATACTATTTATTGAACGAACTGCCTTAAAACATCATGAAAAGATTAGTTAAAACTATTTGTTTTCCTTTTCTGCATATTTTTCCCTAATAAAAAAAACCCTATAAAATGTATTGATATCTGTTCCAATCTTAAATCATATGAAAGTCCTATGTGATGTGACATGCAAAAAAAAAAAAACACAAAAGATTTTTGGGTTGACTTAGAAACAAAAAGTAAAAATTCAAAGCTAAGCATTACAAAGTTTTGCTCTGGGCATAAAGACCCAAAACACCCCCTGTCCTAAAAGGGTTAATGCACCCTCCATGTCACCACGTCAGCATCATGATGAAGTAGTACCACAAAATAATTATCTGCATTGATTAAAACCCAAACCTTTCCCCTATAAGATTATTTGCATGCACGGTTTCCGCTCCATTCAAAGTCTATGAGCTGACGGAAACAGCCGAGCACAGCATCGGCTAGGGGGACCGGGTACCTCTGTTCTGGCGATCAGTAGGCAGACCCCCACTGATATAGAATTGATTACCCCAATAGATGTTGAAATACCCTTAGGGCTGGAATACCCCTTTAAAATATATAATTTTTATTATAAGATATGTATTTTAGATTTATAGGTTTTGGATATATGTGCATTTTTAAAGTTTAATTGCTTCCATTTGCTTTTTAATATGTGTGATTTTCTATGTCCATTCCTTACCTGGCTATGAAATATAGAGGGCGGATTGAGACATCCCACAATATTTGTGTCTGCAAAACAAGGAGGAAGGTGAATGTTTCCTACTTGAAAGGCCCTGATCTATGAGCGGTCGGTCACGTTAGTTGGGTTATGATAGTGATAATATATTATGTCAATATTAATCCTTCAAAGACGCTGCCAAGTTTAGCCCTAATGGTGTTGTAGGAGATTAGAAAAACATGGCTGCAGCGCCACTCTTGTCCTTAGGCAGCGTCTGGTATTGCAGCTCAGCTCCATTCAAGTGAATGCAATAACAATCACAGCCTCTAGGGAAGAGTGTCACTGTTTCTGGAAGAGGGCAGTCGTGTTTTTTTTTGTTTTTTTTAATCTCATGTAACCCCTTTCGACAACAGTACTTTATGGATCAGCTGTTTCCCTAACTCCAATAGTTTATAATGGAAAGAGCCACATAAATGTACGGCTGCCTCTGCCCCGCTTCTCCTTGTGGCCATTGCTGCCCGGCTTCTTCTATTCAACGTGTCACAGGCCCCCATTCCCCAGAAAGGTGGGGGGGGGGGGGGTCTCAGAGGTAATAATATAATAATGTTGATGGGACAGTAATGATTTTCAGACCCAAGAATGGTTGGAGTATAGAATGAAGTTGAGTATAAGCATAAAGCTGGAAAACCTGGCCGGGGTTCACACATAGCGTATGAAATAAAATCAGTGACAAAATTTGCATGTAACATTTTGTTACAGATTTCAATGTAGAATTGCATTGCAAAAAATAAAATCTGCTGCAAAAATCACAAGCCCCCTCATTAATCGTCTGTTTCCTTCTCTGCTATAGCCTGTCTGCTGTCAGCCGCCACTAGGGGGAGCGCTGCATATGTATTTATACAGCTCTCATTGACTTCCCTTTACTACCCTTGATCACCACAGATATTACTACCACTATACTCTGCTGGTACTGCTGTATATAGGGGCCACTGTGCTGCCACTATTAATGGACTGTACTGTATAGTGGTATCCGTTATGTGTACAATATAGCAACATTATTTATGTGTACTGTATAATGGCATCAGTTGTGTACAGTATGGCAGCATTAGTTATATGTACTGTATAGTGGCATCAGTTATGTGTACAGTATGGCAGCATTGGTTATATGTACTGTATAGTGGCATCAGTTGTGTACAGTATGGCAGCATTAGTTATATGTACTGTATAATGGCATCAGTTATGCAGGGCTGCCAACAGCAATTCTTGGGCCCCATACTGCAAAGAAGTCTGGGCCCCTCCTTATGGGCGGTGCGGAGCGATTTAGAGGAAACACAAGTTTGCAGGTGGGTCAGATGCAAGGTAGAATGAGCTTTTGCAGTAGGTAGCGCGCAGGGGCCTTGCGAGAGGACAGAAAATACAGAAAGAGATGGGTTCTGTTTGAGGGTGAGTGGACAGAAGCATATGGCAAGGGCTCTGTGAGGGAGGTCAAGGACATGGAAGACAAAAGGTTGAAAGGGCTTTCTCAGGGGAGGAAGGGCACAGAAGGTGGAAGGGGTACTGCATTGGACATGGGGGTATAAAGTGACGGGAGCTCTGTAGGAGCAGGGGTGCAGAAGGAGATAGGCGCTCTGTTATGGTAGAGGGGCACTCTGGGGGGGGGTCAGGGACATGTAATACAAAAGATGGCAGGTGCTCTGTAAGGGGAGTGGGATACAGAATGTAGTAAGGGTACTGTGGGGGAAGTGAATGGGGGACAATGTGGCAGGGGCACTGTGCGGGGCATGGGCATTGAGGACAGAAGGTAGCAGGGACTCTGTTGGGGAAGCGGAACAAAGAAGATAGTAGTAGTAGTGTGGATGGTAGGGGACAGGGGGACAGAACGTGGTGGTTCTGTGGGAGGCAGGGGGGCAGAAGATGGATAGGATTTGTTAGTGTAAGGGACACATGGTGGCAGGGGCTCTTTGAGGATATGGAGGCACAGAAAGTGGCATTGGCTTAGTGGTGGTAGGGAAGAGGTCCACAGAAGGTGGAAGGCATTCTGTGGAGGAAGGATTACAGGGGCTATGTGGAATGGCAGGGGGTGGGGACACAGTGACAGGATGGCACAGTTTTCCTACCGGTCACTGCTGCATAGGCTGTCCTTATGGCCTGGCTCCACTGGCACTGCTGTTGAGGGCTGATTACATTAGCAGGCACTAAAGACTCCCGCTGCTGCGGCCCACCACAAATGGAGCTCCTCCAAGAGAGGCAAATGCACGTCACATCACTGCGAGGAGGAGAGGGAGCAGGAGAGGCCAAAAGGAAATGAGGGTGGACACTGGCTGTTTCTTGGCAGGGGCGTAGCTAAAGGCCCATGGGCCCCAATGCAAAAGTCTTTCTTGGCCCCCCCACCAAGTTCTTCTCATGGCTGACGGCCCGCAGCTTTCAGCTGCATTGCTGGGTCTCCTAAGTGACGCAACTATGCAGCGCTAGCAGCCGGGGGCGTCACTAAGGACTTAAAAAATCTGGGGAAATAGCCCCAATAGATATAGCCACCCCCCAAAAAAATAAGTGTGTGTGTGTGTGTGTGTATATGTGTATATAGGAGCTGCATATCTATAGCACTATGACCATATAGTTATGGATAGGATTAGATACAGTGGCTCAGCAGACCGTATCACACATGATTGGATTAGATATAGGGCCCAGCAGACATTATCACACATGATAGGATTAGATATAGGGCCCAGCAGACAGTATCACACATGATAGGCTTAGATACAGAAGCTCAGCAGACCGTATCAACATGATAGGATTAGATACAGCGGCTCAGCAGACAGTAGCACACATGATTGGATTAGATACATGGCCCAGCTCGCTCACATTGCGGCTCCAGTGCTGGACCCAGGAAAGTGAAGTATAAGAATTGCTTTTGCAATTTTTTGGGTGTGTTTGTGTTTTTTGACACGTTCGGATGTTGGACTACTTTGGATTCGATGACCGCGTTTTTTTTTTATTCCCAATAAAATGGATAAAGAGGGTTGCGTGGGGGGGTTTTATTTCAATAAAATATTTTTGGGATGTCCTTGTATTTTTTTAAAGCTTTATTACTACCGCCTAAGTAATTGCCACTGGCTGATAGACAGCATCCATTACTAAGGCGGGGCTTAATAGCCAGTTAACCCCCATTATTACCCCGATACCCACTGCCACCAGGGGTATCGGGAAGAGCCGGGAACGATCCAGTATCAGACCTTCTGTAGTGATGGTTGGGTAATGGGTTCGCTGCAGTATTTTTAGGCTGGGAAAGTCCAAAAACAGTGGGCCTTCCCACCCTGGTAATTCAAGCCTGCTGCTGCTATGTTGTATCTGGCTGGTTATGAAAAATGGGGGTGTTTTTTTTCTATTTTTGTTTTTTTTAGCATTACCAGGGTGGGAAGGCATCAGTTATGTGTACAGTATGGCAGCATTAGTTATATGTACGGATGTAGCCATCTTTATCTTGACTCTGATAACTTGCTGCAGCGTGATATCACACAACAAAAGCCATTGAAAAGTCAAGATAAAGGATCTTATCATTATGTATTTAATGCATTAAAAGTCAAGATAGACGGCTACATCTGTACTCTATAGTGGCATCCGCTATGTGTACTGTATGGCAGCATTATTATATGGTAACTATCCACTGTATTCACTAATGGAATTGACTGTGTCTATTATGTGCACTATTTGTATGTGTGTGTCCCCTTAAAATGCATGATGTGAATCGTCCCTCCTCCTTGACAAAATCAAGAAAAAGATGAATGTCACAATTAAGTATATTCACAACTCAAAAACAGGAAACAGACACTTGGTCATCACATTTAGTTCCCCGGAAATGCTACAGAATAAAATATTGTGTAACCTGTAATGCTATGTGTCACAGTATTGTGGAGTAAGATGTGACACCTTTAATAAATGTGTTTCATCTTTTTTTAAACCTAATTTAAATTTAGTTTTTTAGTCCCATTAGTCTTTTTATTATATATATTTTTTATGTAATGTAATGCCATACGGACATTATATTACTGTCTGTCTATATACAATCAACAGGTAGCCTGCTAGGGCTTATGTTCCAGGGACCTGGGGCCCTTTGTTAGGCTCCCATCTACCAGTGTACAAACACTGACGCTGGCAAAAAGAAGGCCGGATGGCAATCGTTATTCAAAAGGAGCCCCCTGATAGGGTTAAATTGTTGGGATCGGAGTTATCCCGATCTTGGCCATCATAAGCTTTGTCTCTTTAGGGGTCTTACTTGTGGTACAGGCCTTCGAAAACCGGATTGTTTGGGGGTATGGGCCTTCAAAAATTTGACTTATACAATGAAGGAAATCCTTGTTTGACTACTGCCCAGCCTCCTTTTTCCTCTCTGTCCTTCCTTCTGTGCCAATTCAGCCTTGAGTAATGTGAGACAGACTAGTTGCTATGGACACACTGCCTGACAACCCTATTGTAATGGCAGGAAGGAGGTGAAGGGAACAAGTGAGCCCTAATCTACCCACCGCCCTGTCCCTGCCTACTTGCAACGACCCACCCTAGGCGACGGGGTACAACTTGGCGGCGGTCCCTACGCTGTCTAAGTGCAAGGGAGTACAAACAGGGAACACGCAAGGGAATACAGTAGCCCACGGAACGCCGCGAGGAAACGGAGCGGTGAATGAGCCAGTCAGGATCAGGAAGTAGTGGAGTATACAAACGGGAGCACGGAGCAGAAGCAAGCCAGGGGCAGAGCAACGCAGGATAAACGGAACTGACGCAAGGCAGAAGCACGGCAGAAGCAGGCTGGAGCAAGGCAGCAGTGGGGCCAGGAATCCAAGAAGAATAACAAGCAAGGAGGAAGAGAAAACGGCAGGTATAAATGGACAGGGGGCGGAGCTAACTCTGACTGACCAGGCCGCGATAGGCTCTCCCACTCCTGAGCCTGCCACCCTGATTGGTGGGAGCAGGTGTCAGTCTCAGTGGTCTGGCCTCAGGTGTCGACTGATTAATCCTGGGAGTATACCCAGACGTAGTGCCTGGCAGATCCTTTACACCTATATAAAAGGCTCTAGGGCAGCGTGTCCCTAGCAACCAGTCTATCTCACATAACTGCTCAGCTCAAAACTTGATTTGCTGACCACAGAGAAGGGGAAAAGAAGCTTGATATCCGTTTGTGAATGATGTCATAAGCTCCCAATTAAAGTGTTAAAAACATAACTGCAGCTAAAATCTAATGTACAGGGTGGGCCATTTATATGGATACACCTAAATAAAATGGGAATGGTTGGTGATATTAACTTCCTGTTTGTGGCACATTAGTTTATGGGAGGGGGGAACTTTTCAAGCTGGGTGTTGACCATGGCAGACATTTTGAAGTCGGCCATTTTGTATCCAACTTTAGTTTTTTCAATGGGAAGAGGGTCATGTGACACAAACTTATCGAGAATTTCACAAGAAAAACAATGGTGTGCTTGGTTTTAACGTTACTTTATTCTTTCATGAGTTATTTACAAGTTTCTGACCACTTATAAAATGTGTTCAAAGTGCTGCCCATTGTGTTGGATTGTCAATGCCACCCTCTTCTCCCACTCTTCACACACTGATAGGAACACCGCAGAAGAAATGCCTCCCGATCTGACCCCCTTAGACTTTTATCTTTGGGGTCATCTGAAGGCAATTGTCTATGCTGTGAAGATACGAGATGTGCAGCAACTGAAACTACGGATACTGGAAGCCTGTGCTAGCATTTCTTCTGCGGTGTTGCTATCAGTGTGTGAAGAGTGGGAGAAGAGGGTTGCATGTGACCGATCCCGCTGTACTCCATGTACTCGTACTACTTGTAACTAGACTTCTGGTCTCCTGGCAGCGCTAAAAAACTCTGTAAATCTCAGAATCCGTGCGACCGGAATCTATATTATCACATACTGCAGTGACTACACTGATAATAATTTTTGGTCCCCACATAACCCCTGTAATTAAAAATATGCTACCGTTTTGTGTACACTGCATGGATATGTGTCTCCATTGTTATAGACTACAAACAGACACTGTGTAGTCTGATTCGGCAACTCCACAACATCTGCCCAGTAATCTACAGACTGAAGTTCACTTTATCAATCTGCAGTAAAATTCCAATAATTTGGCCTCCTCCTTGACGTGCCAGATTATGGAAAATTCCAATCTATCAGAGCATTCAGATAGACGTACAGACACTCAAATACATACAAACACACGTCTATCTGTCTCATATAGTGCCCTATGATTTCTCTGTACGCCCCTGTGACCGCTCCTATAAGAACCGACTTCTTATGTTTTCAGAAAGTGATAGACAGAGTTTCCTCTGTGAACCGCAAACTCTCAGATGTTCTCGCACAATTCATGTGAACAACACTGGTGCCAAGAAAAAACAGGAAATGCCGTTCTCATAATGAGGAAGAATGCCATGTTCTGCATGCCGAGTTCTAATGTTTTTCTTGTGAATTCCGCATTGGTGTTCACGAAAGTTATTTGTGAATAATTTTTTTTTTTTTTTCTTCACTTTGGTAGTCAGAAATTAAAACAAAAAAATTCTTACCATTTACTACTGATCCTTTAAGTGATATTGCAAAAATATTTTCACACGGTCAGAACTCCTGGACAATTGTATCCAATTTAGTCCTCCTCAAAAGGTAGTTAGGACCCATGTGGGATACGTAGGGAGAGTGAAACAACGTATCTGGGGCAGGTCAAGCTGCAATAGTCCTATAGTGCACAGGCCATACAGGATATATTAGATAAAGGTCAGACAAACCCACTAATTTTGGCTGGATTGGTCGATTATCTAAAATGTTTGGTAAACGTCCTGACTTTTGGGGGAAAGAAGGTTTCGGCATGTTTGGATTTCAACATACCCGATCCTTTGTTCCCGTGATAGATAAACGACTTATTGCCCTTACCCATGAGGCGTTTATGGTGGAGTCGGGACGAATAACTGTCAGCTAAACGAATATTCGGCCAACAATTAGCTCATGTGTATGGCCAGTTTAGATTCAATTGGTGCCGGGATCGGCCAATGAACTAATGGGGGCCTCTCAAGGGATCAGGCATGATAGATATCAACATGCCTGATCCTTTGGTGTCACGGGAGTTAAGGTGTAGTTAGATGTGTATGGTAGTGACTTATTTGCTTCTCCCCACTGAGAAAAAAATTACCCGAGCGTGTATATTTATGGGGGTGTAAGTGGAGTTAGCGGTCTGCTAAAAAGTGTTTGGCCAACATCTCATGTATTTGTATACACCCTGAGATAGAGTCCAGTTACTTATTGTCCTCTCCCTTTTTTTTCTTGCTGGACCCCCAATGTTTTCAATGCTGGTGGTTCATTTCTCCCCATTCCATTCTTCCTTATGGTTTCTAGATCTTTATTATCAACCAACTAAACCTATTGATCCAATAAAGATCACATATAAAATACAGTAGATCCAGTTCCTTTGGCCACAATTCTCTTATTGGTTTCTTTCAAAAATTTGTCTTCTTAAGCTGTGAGATTTTCCTTACTCAGGCTTGGCTTTATATGCCGCCCTAACTAGTTATATCGCATTTTCATCTAGAACTCCGGGATGTCCGCCATTAGATTAAAGGGTTGTCTTATCGAAGACAGCCCCTTCAATCTCATCGCTGTGGGTCTGGCTCCTGAGACCCTTGGCAAACATCAGATTTTTTTTAGGCGAGACTCCATTGGACTCGCATTGGTCCCTACCAAAATAATAACGTCCGCACCCTCATCCCACTGTGGTAAAACCCAGGTTAGTAAGTGTTCCCCAGCATTTTGTTTAGATTGTTTCAAGGGAAAACAGCTCCTGATTTTCAGCCGTTTTTTTAGCAACTCGCGTTTTTCGCTGCGTTTTTTATGGCCGTTTTTGGAGCTGTTTTTCTATAGAGTCAATGAAAAACGGCTCAAGAAGTGGCATGCACTTCTTTTTGCGGGAGTTTTTTAACGCGGCCGTTTTTCGAAACGACAGTGTAAAAAAAAAGGCCCGTCGGAACAGAACGCCGTATTTCCCATTGAAATCAATGGGCAGATGTTTGGAGGTATTCTGCTTCAGATTTTTTGGCCGTTTTTCGCCATTTTGCGGCCCGAAAAACAGCCGAAAATAAGCCGTGTGCACATACCCTAATACAGTTTTCTCATCAGCACTATTTTCTAAATCCATTACCAAATTTTCAGAATCCGATTTATGAGATGTGACTATGGTTCAGACCCTGGCACTAAACCATTGACGACATGTGATAAGGGCAGCTCACCTCCTCCTCCCTCTCCCAGCACAGTGACCCCTGCACATGTTACAGAGCATGCTCACTACACTCTCCCATGACTTCTTTCTCACTTTCTTTACTCTCATTCTGACACTTTTTTGGTTTATCTACTTTCTTAGTATTCTTCTATAATACAAATCTTAATGAGTTAATATTCTGTTACCTGATACTCATTTGACTTTGCTGATATGAACTTCCATTTGCTAGACCTTAGTGTCATGCAATTTCAGTATGCAAATTTGTTTAATGTTGTTTTATTTGAAAAAACTTTCAATAAAAACATTTAGTAAAAACAACAATATGTATGATTTAGTTTAAAGTTTGAATTGGTAAAAAAAATAAGGAGAAACCGTCCCTTTAAATCAGTACATATGTTTTCTTAATACACAGTCCTATCTGCTCATCCTCCAAAATCAGATTTTCAGCTTTTTGTCTCCTTGCAGTTTCGGTATGGAGAATATAAAGGAACATCCAACCAATATTGGATGCTGCAGTCCTCTACCTTATTGATCCCATAGACTTTATATAGTAAAATAACATCCCCCCCCCCCCCATTGGATATTCTGTGTTATAATACAAATGCTGTTCAATAGAACTAAAAATATGATATGCTGATATTTGACAGTCAGGGCTCATTCAGACAAACGTGAATAACGTCCGTGTACTGCGCATGGAAATCACGCACAGCACACGAACCTATTGATTTCAATGGGGCCGTTCACACATGCGTGAGTTTTTACGCAACGAGAGTCCGCTGCGTGAAACTCACTGCATGTTCTATATTGGTGCGTTTTTACACACCTACGCGCCCACTGAAGTCAATGGTTGCGTTAAAGTCATCCGTGTGCGGTGCACGATTTGCGCATCAATTCAATTGAAAATAATTTAAAAAAAATGTTCTTTGCGAGTGCGTGAATAACGCATGCCACTGGCAAAGCACACTGATGCATAACGCAACACACACGGACCAGATTCACACGCGTGAATCTGATATGCTCGTGTGAATGTAGCCTTAAGCAAAACATATATATTTCGGTACCCGAAGGGGTGCATGAGTAATGACATTGTAAGTCTTCCAAAGTACATTGACACGTTGCAGAGTTACTGCATAGAAAGCCAATGACCCTCTCTGGCCCTAGAAGGGATGTTGCATGCATCCGGCTTCCTTTCTGCACACTTCCACTAAGATAAAGCATCAAACGTTTTAGATGTAATAAAAAACAATTAAAACGAATATCAGATTGTAATGCCATAAAGCACTTATTGCAGTAAGGCTATGGTCACACGTAGTGGAATTGCTGCAGATTTGTGGATGGAAAATCCGCAGTGCGTTACAGTCGTAGCAAAGATTTTAACAAATTGTCAACAAAATGAGTGACAAAGGCCACTTAGCTTTTTTTTTTTTAACACTTAGGGGTGGATTTACTAATACTTGCTAACTTAGACGGTGTAAACTAAAACAAGGCAGTCAGAAAGTGCGCCAAATTTATCAAAGTGGTGCTCGCTGTATGATAAATTTAGCACATCTTCCTAGACATATTAGACACTTTTCTCTTCCTTGTGCCACCTATTAATTGGCTTAGTCTACGCCAGTTTTTGGCACCAAAATGTTGGTGCACAATATTGCATTTGAAGACGCAACCCCTTTCTACTACTAGACCTTGCCCCCTTCTTCACTAAGCCGCACCTCCTTGTCAAACGTGCCGAAAAAAGTGTCAAAAATAGTTAGAGAAGTGTATGACGCTGAACAATCAGTGAACAATCAGTGTCATACACTTCTCTTCATTCCAGCCCAGCTTGTTTCACTGTGCAGCGTGATCTCGCGAGATCACGCTGTGCTATGAGTAAGTCCCTCAGAAACTTTACCGAAGTGTCGGGAGTGTGAATAGACATCGCATCCTGGCTGGAGGTGATGTCTATTCACTCTCAAGACACTTCGGTAAAGTTACTGTGGGAGTATGTGACAGCACAATGTGATCTCGCGAGATAACGCTGTGCAGTCAAACAAGCTGGGCTGGAATGGCGAGAAGTGTATGACGCTGATTGGTCACTGATTGGTCCACGTCATACACTTCTCTTTACAACACCCACTTGGTAAAAAGTTAAAAACACGTCCAGTTGTCTATTAAGAAACTAATTAGCATAAATCTAAAATTGTTCATAACTTGCTCAAAAATTATCGTTTTTCAAAATAAAAACCACTGTTAGAACAGCGCCAATCAGATTATGTAGGCGATAGGGCACTTATAATGTGGTGACAGAGCCTCTTTAATTCAATGGAGAATTAAAACCTGCAACAAATAGAAGATGTTGCGAATTTTTCCACCGCAAACTCAGAAAAAATTATAAAAAATGTTCAGCCCGTCTCCCGGGATAATGTTTCGTCCCATGTGACTACTGCAGCCTATCACAGGTTGCAGCGGTCACATGGGATGAAACGTCATCCCAAGAGGCCGGGCTGCAGGAAGTCGGAGGGACGTGTCGCCATGGCTACGAGTAAGTATATATATTTTTTTTACCTGCTGTTTTCCACAGCGGGCTTTCCGGGCGAAAAACTGCACCACAATTTGGTGCATTTTTGCGGCCGGAATTCCGTGCGGGGACCGGGGTTGGTTGGCTGTGTACTTTTACGCAGCGTTTCCGCCCTGTGTGAACATAGCCTCACTATAAAACAGGGTTCCACGGGTTGGATACGCTATGTAAAACTACACAGCATATCTGACCTAGGACCCGCAGGCCACTCCATCCGAAAAACCATACCACATTGTGGTGCAGTTTTTGAGGCATAATTTTCGCTGCGGAAAGTAGCGCTAGAAAAAAAGAAAGTTCATACCCCAGGCGTAGTTGTCTAGTCCGGCCTCCTGTGATGTCGTTGCAGCCTATGTGATTGGCTGCAGCAGTCACATGAGATGAGACGTCATCGTAGGAGGCCAGCCTGGACGAAGAACAGAAGAAAGCGTCGTACATTACCTTAATCCCTAAATCAGGAAGGGATCAGACGGACTGCAAAAATTATAGACCCATCACGTTATTGAACGCAGACCTCAAACTCTTCACCAAAATTCTAGCTTCCCGCCTCAACGTTTGGCTACCGTCCCTGATCCACATGGATCAAGTGGGGATGGTCCCATTCAGGAAAGGAGGGTATAATACCCGTAGAACCATTGACCTTATTGAAGTTGCTAATAGACCTGCGGAGCCCACCTTATTATTGAGCCTTGATGCCAAAAAGGCGTTTGATCGCCTGGGGTGGCCTTCCATGTTCTCCTGCCTGAAGGCTTTTGGTCTGTCTGGTCCCTTCCTGTCTGCCTTAAAGGACGAGTGTCGCGAAAAAAAAATTTTTTTATATCAATTTGCTTTTAGTGTTTTATTAAAAAATGTTTTATTTATTTGTGTGTTTGTGTTTTACTTCTTTTTATTTTTTAACTTTTTCTTGTCTATGGGGGCTGCCATTTTTTTTCCATCTCTGTATGTGTCGATTAACGACGCATACAGACATGGAATACGGCACATACAGCCCCATAGTGAATGTGAACGGGACCTGTTCCATCCACTATGCTGTATGCCCAGCTTCTGGCAGTGCAGACACAGCGTGTTCTCGAGACATCACGCTGTGACGTCACTCACAGGTCCTGCATCGTGTCGGACGAGCGAGGACACATCGGCACCAGAGGCTACAGTTGATTCTGCAGCAACATCAGCGTTTGCAGGTAAGTAGCTACATCGACTTACCTGTAAACGCTGATGCTGCTGCAGAATCAACTGTAGCCTCTGGTGCCGATGTGTCCTCGCTCGTCTGACACGATGCAGGACCTGGGGCAGGAAGTGAGTGTACGTCACAGCGTGATCTCTCGAGAACACGCTGTGTGTCTGTGCACTGCCAGAAGCTGGGCGTTCTGAAGAGAAGTGGATGATACTTCTCCTCAGAACGCCCAGCTAGTAAAAGTAGTAAAAACGCCCCGATGTACGCACATAATACACGCCCGCTTGGACTTTTACTTTAAACACGCCCACTTGGATTTTTGCAAGCCTCATTTGCATAAATACAAAAATGGTCATAACTTGGCCAAAAATGCTCGTTTTTAAAAAATAAAAACGTTACTGTAATCTACATTGCAGCGCCTATCTGCTGCAATAGCAGATAGGGGTTGCAAAATCTGGTGACAGAGCCTCTTTAAGTAGAGTCGTGTGATATTGAACCTTCTTACCTTTCTTTCCATACCTCCAACCCAAGAGAGACACGTGACAACCGAGATAGAAAATGCTATTTAATCCGAGACATTCGGATAAACACAAGGAATTCTCCCAAAGAATTCCTTCTATAATTCACATGACCGAACATGGGTCAATAATAAAATAACATAAAGTACGCCAGGGGAGTCCTTGAAGTTATTTTTTCCGGTTTACCTTGAGATAGCCATCTGCAACCACCACCACCTATATACATCCAGCTGTAAACCAGTTCGAAGTTACCGATCACCTCTGCAGATGGCTCCAACCAGAAGACCACTTCAAAGGGATAACACCCTATGAAGTTTTCCAAATATACCTTTCTGGGAGACGCATACCCCCGATGCGACCCCCCCACCAGTTCGTACTGACCAACCTCAAGGACTCCACCCGCCACAGCGAAACAGGCCACGCAAAAGGCATTTGACAGCTCCGTGTGTCATCCGTGTATGATGCGCGGCTGCGTGATTTTCGCGCAGCTGCCATCATAGAGATGAGGCTAGTCGACGCCCATCACTGTCCAAGGTGCTGAAAGAGCTAACTGATCGGCAGTAACTCTTTCAGCACCCTCGACAGTGAATGCCGATCACAATATACAGCAACCTGTGAATAAAAAAAGACGTTCAAACTTACCAGGAACTGCCTGCTTCCTCCAGTCCGGTCTCCCGGCCGTTGCCTTGGTGACGCGTCCCTCTCTTGTCATCCGGTCCCACCTCCCAGGATGACGCGGCAGTCCATGAGACCGCTGCAGCCTGTGATTGGCTGCAGCCTGTGCTTGGCCTGTGATTGGCTGCAGCTGTCACTTGGCCTGAATTGTCATCCCGGGAGGTCGGACTGGAGGAAGGAGCCGGGACTTATCGGTAAGTCCGAACTTCTGTTTTTTTTTACACGTATATGTATATGGCGATCGAAAGTCACTGTCCATGGTGCTGAAACAGTTTAAGTCTTTCAGCACCGTGGGCAGTGACTGTCTCCTGACGTCGCGTACCCGAACATTTTTTGCCGGGTTCGGTCAAAACGAGTTCGGCCGAACCCGGTGAAGTTCGGTGCGCTCATCTCTAATTTGACACTCCGTTTGGATGTTTGTAAACAGAAAAGCACGTGGTGCTTTTCTGTTTACATTCATCCTTTTGACAGCTCTTGCGTGATTTTCGCGCATGCAACGCAGTAGCGTCCGTGTGGCATGCGTTGTTTTCACGCACCCATTGACTTCAATGGGTGCGTGTTGCGTGAAAAACGCACGATTATAGAACATGTCGTGAGTTTTACGCAACGCACTCACGCTGTGCAAAATTCACGCATCGTCTAAACTGCCCCATAGAGTAATATAGGTGCGTACGACACGCGTGAAAAGCACGCGCGTCGCACGCGCGTATATTACGCTCGTGTAAATGAGGCCTAAGTCTAATGCACTCCATTACTCCAAAAATTACCTTCCCCTGACTCCAAGTCCCTGTAATGCACACAAACTCCCCCATTCCTGGCTATGAATTGTGACACTGCTCGGTTCACTTTTATGCAAGCCTTGTTGATCTCATCCACCGACCGCGCCAACCGGCAATGCCTCCTAGGGACTATGTCAGACCAGACTACAATTAGGCTCAGATAAGAAGCCCATAATCACAAAAGATCATGCTTAATGTCCTGTACCCGCTCACGAAATGGGCGTCCACCCAAATCATTCCCGCCCACGTGTAACACCAGGACCTCTGGACCCGATCTAGCTGCGAGTATGTGTGGAATTCAGCCAATACCCGGTTCCATAACATACCGCTGATCCCCAGTCAATGCACGACCGCGTAATGTCGTGGACGTCGGAGCTGGCGACCATCAAGGTCGCCCTCAGGGCGCCCCAATGTACATATGAGTTCCCTAACAGCCACACCAGACACGGGCGCCGATCTGGAATGAAAAGAAATAACATGCACGCACAAACGTAAGCCGATCCACCACGACCACAACAGCACAACCCACCGCCATACAAACCCAGCAAAACAAACAATGAAACAGTACAGTACTTATAACAAATGTGGACAGACGTAAGTGCGAAACCTGTTGGACTCCCAGCGCCCAAGGCGACGCACCCCTCATCGTCCAACCCCCAGGGCACAGCCTCGGTCGCAGCACTGATGCAAAACGAATGAGAAGCGTAATGGGTGGAACTGATCCCCACCTCAGTTAAGCATTTATCAAACATAGCGCAAAACTGGTCCTGGACAGGAACGTTCCATTCTTATGACGGAGCAGAGGTACGTCAGGTCCCCCCATCTGTGGCCTAAAAACAAGCATGCAACTAACAGGGCATACAGCCGACCCTGGGAGAGCCAACAACACAATCCGCTTCCCACAACCCAATTGGTCCGTCTTGGACCACCGCAAAACAATTTCAGTCTGTCCCCATACAGACGTGCATCCTACTGCCTCAGCCCCCCCCCCCCCACCCACGATGTACTGGGAGAAACCAACTCACCCAATCTAAGCGCACCAAAAAACGCGAGGGAAAAAACTAGGTGAAACAGCTGAACCTCAAAAGACGAATTACAGACTGACTCAAGAGATGTGCCCGAGGAGCAGAGGAGAGTAAATAACACAGGCCGCCTCTGGTCTAATTCCTCCGTGTTATGCTGCAAACCTTTCAAAGCTTGCCCCACCAAAAATACCTTGGTCACATCCCTTAAACCCCGCAAACTTAAAACCAAACGCCAAAGCGGATACAAAACTATTGACCTTAGCCACGGAAAAAACCCTGCATCCCAAACGTCGCCAACCAATCCAATAAGGACACCAACCTGTCTTGAGCTGAGCAGAGCTCCTCCCACTGCCGCCAACTAGCAGAATAAGTGCTCCACGTTGAAACTCGCCAACGACCTTCGGATTAAACCTCCCGCGGAACCGAACCAGGTCCCAAAGATGCCCCGGACAGGCCAAACCGAGCAGATCCGCTCCCGGCGCCAGTTGTCGGAAACAATCCCACTGCGAGCGAGAAAGAGCGTCAGCGATACCATTGTTCACTCCCGGCATATGCACTGCCACGACCCACATATTCAAAGACAAGCAAACCAGCACCAGGTGATGCAGCAACTGAACCACGGGCAGAGATGACGCCCAGATGTTATTAATCGCCAATACCACCCCTATATGATCACAATGGAAGCAAACCTTTTTATCCCTGAGCCTGTCCCCCCCAAACAGTCATAGCAACTACGATGGGGAACAGCTCGAGCAGGGCCAGGTTACGCGTGAGACCACTGACCACCCAGCTTGACGGCCAACTCCCCGTACACCAATGGCACCTGCCGTAAGCGACAAAACCGCCCGACCCCGCTGCGTCAGTAATTAGGTCTAGATTGCACGTATCCTGCACTGGAGACATCCAGAGAGATCTACCATTGTATTGACCGAGAAAATTCCTCCCATACCCTTAAATCCACCCGATGTCCTACCCCCATCCGTACAAAATGATGCGGTTCTCGTACACCCGCTGTCACTTCTGCCACACGTCTACTAAAAACTCTTCCCATGGGCATGATACAACACCCAAAGTTTAGCTTCCCAAGCAGGGACTGAAGACGCAGGGTAATTTTCTTTACGTGACAAGCTCGCCGAACCTCCTGACACAGCAAATTTAACTTATCCTCGGGAAGTCTACACTCCATCGCAACCGAATCCATCTCAATTCCTAAAAACAGATAGTGGTGACTGGACCCTCTGTTTTTTCTGGCGCTAGCGGAATCCCGAATTCCCTTGCAACGTTTTTAAGGAACACAACAAATTTCCGCAAATAGGAGAACCGTTGGAGCTAAACACACAAAAATCATGGACTTAATGAATCAAGGATTCAACCCCGGCTACACCCCTTGTTACCCATTCCACCAAGCAACTAAACGCCTCGAAGTATGAGCAAGAGAGAGAGCACCCTATAGGGAGGCAATGATCGACTTAAAACCCCTCATTCCAAAAACATCACAACAGGCTCTCGGGATGAACTGGCAACAATCGGAAAGCCGATTCGATGTCCGTTTTTTGCCAACAATGTGCCGGCCCCCGCCCACCGAACTAAACCCACAGCTTTGTCAAAGGACATGTAGACTACTGAGCATAAATCGTTATTGATGCCGTCATTAACCGAGAACCCCCCGGGAAAAGAGAGACGTTGAATCAAACTGAATTTTTTTGAGTTCGCGCTTGGGCACCACTCCCAACCAAATTCTCTACCGTCGAATCGAGGAAGGGGCTCGCCATACGACCTAACGAACCCTCCTTAAGAAGTATTTGTGAAACAACCTCGGAGTGCTAATAAGCCAACTTAAAATTACGCAGAATAACAAAACCCAAAACAAAACCCGTCATAAAGTCAGTTTGCCGCCATCCTATCAGGGTATTCATTTAGATAAGAGTCCATCTTTTCCAACCTCACCCCCTTGACCAGCAGAGCTGGGCTGGTTACCCGACCGCTTTCCCTTCCACATACATTTTCAAGACCCGTTGCATTGTGAACAAATGTGCTTAAACTTACAGGTGGCCCCGAAATAACACTGGCCGTCATTGAATTGCCAGCAAAACCCAAGTTTTAAACCAGAGCTTTGCCCAGCCTGACTGGTCTGACCCGACGCTCCCGGGAAAGAACTGTTTAACCGGGGCAGTAACCCTTCACCACAAAGCGATATCTTTTTGATCCCACCTAATTGATGGCTGGACCGCCTTATGCTGGCGAAATTGCTAGTCGTAACGCAACCATGCCTGACCGCCATACGCTCTATGAGCCTCACCGATGGCATCCAAATAGCAGAACAGCGACGAGCCGTTTTCCGGCGCCTTTTCCCTGATCTCACTTGCCAAAATGGCAAAAGCCTAAAGCCAATTCACAAACGTTCCTCCTCCTCCTTTTTACTCTTGTCCCATTTGCTTTTATCCAAATTAAACTTCGCATGCGGCAGAAGAGAAAAAATTTCTACGTATTCATCCATCCAAATCCGCTCACGGCCCTCTTGCTTAAGATGAGCCACTAACGGGCCCTCAAAACATATGTATCGATCGTCAAGGCGAACCCTATCCCTGTCCTTTTTCGCTTCAGTTTGAACCGAAACCGCAACCGCCTCCCTGTACGCCTCCAGTGGCTCCCCGCCAATGGGCCGCGACTGTGTCCCCCCCCCAACGTCACGAGAACCGTCCCAGACTACTATCGTGGACGCCGCCAGAACTACTGGTGCAGACGCCCTATCCAAGCGCCCGACTAACTTGCGCAAACAACCCACTAAAATCGGCTAAACCTTCACTCCTCGCAGCGCCACTAACACCCGATGACTCTGCGCTCGCCGACCCCCCACCCACTACATCTCACATAAAAATTGCAGGATAAGACAAAGAAGGTGTTAAGCACTCACCAGGCTGCCCAAGCGCTGTGCTCCCGCCAGCCGGAAACTCCTGACCACGCTGAAGCTCTTCCAACTCTCCATCTTCCATCTCATCCACTGCTGACGATCACATATGCATCTTTGACCCGAGGATCCCAGAGTGCTAGTAGATGGGCCGGAAACCTGCCGCCCGACCGAGGGGACCCAGACTTCGGACCGAACGTTCCATCTCACCACTGCTGAAAAACGAGGAGTCCTTCCTGCAGACCGCGAAGAAGCCAGCCCCCTGGTAGGAACATCACAATGCGGGACAGCCGTCGACATTCCACCTGGAATGGCCTCATAAGGACGGGGTGTGACTGGGAGCCCAAGCTGCGACCCCCTGTTAACCGCCGAGCCCCGCCGCGGCTGAGGATTCCTGCCAGAACGCGGCCTCGGGTGGGGGGCATCCATCCCAGATGCCTGGCCTGCAGCGTCCCTAGAGGGGCTCCTCCTGCGGCAGACTCGCGGGACGACTTCCGGGCTGAGCCATGCTGGCGGGTAAGACCGCCGTGAACGGCGAGGTGAGCAGGCCTAAAGTCGCCGCCCCCGACAATGGATTAAACTCCCCGCTCCGTGAAGGAGCGCTACCAGAAAGTGATTCCCCTCCCGCCGCCATGCCACCGGAAGTGGAATGGGGGACGGGGAAGGGGAGCATGTCCGGCCTGGCGGGGAGAGGGGCCAGGTGGAGGTACCCTGGTCAGGACAGCGACCTGTTCTTCTAACCAACCCGGGCCATGATGTGCAGCAGCGGCCAGGAGCTGCTCCAGCAGCCTGTCAGTGGACGCCATGACACAGGACACAGGAGGTAAGAGCTGTTATTTCTTGTTCTTCCCGCTGCTACCCGCTCAATGCCGGAAAACAGCGGGAAGAATGCTATACACAACCCCTTACTCCTCCTTCCCCTAGCTCCTCCTGCCATTCCCTGCACTGACCCCTATATGACCTAAATTATTAACCCCCTCCCTCCTATATCGGTCATGGAGGCTTCCCCTTATTTCTTTTGGGCTGCAATCCAGCCTCTTCTATACCCGAAATATACATCCTTTTGACTGGCTCCAAGACAAATTCTCCCTACCTGTTCAGAGCAAATTCCACTACATATTCATTATGCACTATGCCAACTCTCTCTTCCGGGGTCAACCGGTATCCAATCCTACTTCATTCGAGAAACTATGTAGACTGGGCACCTCAACCAAAGGGCTTATATCTGCCATCTACCACATTTTACTAAACCCAATCCTTACATGCAACAATGGGAGGTATATCTGGGAGGACCGATCTCCGATGCTACATGGAGGACAGTTTGGAGAAGGGCTGCTAAAACTTCAGTGTGCACTACACCGTGTTCCAAATTATTATGCACATTGGATTTAAGTGTCATAAACATTTAATTATTAGCTTTTCAATTAAACTCATGGATGGTATTGTGTCTTAGGGCTCTTTGGATCATTGTAATCAATCTCAGACACCTGTGGTAATTAGTTTGCCAGGTGTGCCCAATCGAAGGAAAACTACTTAGGAAGGACGTTCCACATTATTAAGCAGGCCACAGGTTTCAAGCAATATGGGAAAGAAAAAGGATCTCTCTGCTGCCGAAAAGAGTGAAATACTGCAATACCTTGGACAAGGTATGAAAACATTGGATATTTCAAGAAAACTGATCATCGTACTGTGAAAAGATTTGCGTCTGATTCAGAGGGCAGACGGGTTCGTTCACATAAAGGCATAATGAGGAAGGTTTCTGCCAGACAAATTAATAGGATTAGGAGAGCAGCTGCTAAAATGCCATTGCAAAGCAGCAAACAGGTATTTGAAGCCGCTGGTGCCTCTGGAGTCCCGCAAACCTCAAGGTGTATGATCCTCCAGAGGTTTGCAAGTGTGCATAAAGCTATTATTCGGCCACCCCTAAACAATGCTCACAAGCAGAAACGGTTGCAGTGGGCTCAGAAATACATGAAGACTAATTTTCAAACCATGTTGTTTACTGATGAGTGCCGTGCAACCCTGGATGGTCCAGATGGATGGAGTAGTGGATGGTTGGTGAATGGCCACCATGTCCCAACAAGGCTGCGACGTCAGCAAGGAGGTGGCGGAGTCATGTTTTGGGCTGGAATCATGGGGAGAGAGCTGGTAGGCCCCTTTAGGGTCCCTGACGGTGTGAAAATGACCTCTGCAAAAGTACGTAGAGTTTATGACTGACCACTTACTTCGGTGGTACAAAAAGAAGAACCGTGCCTTCCGTAGCAAAATTATCTTCATGCATGACAATGCACCATCTCATGCTGAAAAGAATACCTCTGTGTCATTGGCTGCTATGGGCATAAAAGGAGAGAAACTCATGGTGTGGCCCCCATGTTCCCCTGACCTCAACCCTATTGAGAACCTTTGGAACATCCTCAAGCAAAATATCTATGAGGGTGGGAGGCAGTTCAAAACAGAAGCTCTGGGAGGTTATTCTGACATCCTGCAAAGATATTCAAGCAGAAACTGTCCAAATACTCACAAATTCAATGGATGCAAGAATTGTGAAGGTGATATCAGAGAAGGGGTCCTAGGTTAACATGTAACTTGGCCTGTTAAGTTTTTTTTGGATTGAAAGAGCTTTTGATGTCTGTAAATATGACCTCCTGATGCTGCAAATTCAACAAATTACCATTTTAGTTCCCTTTACAACCTTTAAAATGTTTTGATCTGTGGTTATTGATCATGTTTTGTTTGTTTGAAAATACCAATAAAAAAGATTGAATCATAAAATGTTTTGATCTCTGTTGTGCATAATAATGTGAAACAGTGCATTTTGAGTTTTTTTACTTCTAAAAAAAATCTATTATAATTAGGAGATTTGTTCAATAAATTTGCATTATACTCCAACGGTTGATGGCTTGAAGATTATACTGACTGTCATTTGCATCGACTATTTACGAAAATCAGCAAAAAGTAACATTTGCATAATAATTTGGAACGCGGTGTATATACAGGGTAGAACCAATATAAAGTGATGATGCACTGGTACCATACTCCTGAATTCCTCCACCATTTGAACCCTACTATACCGCACATGTGCTGGAGATGTCAAACCGCCAGAGCGTCTCTATTCCATATCTTTTTGACCTGTCCCGATATACGCCCCTTTTGGGACGAGGTTAAACACTAATCTCTGACACCCTTCATCTAGATATCCCACTAGATCCCCTTTCATATCTACTGAATGTATTCCCGTCCCCGTTAGGGAACCCCACGTTAGCACTCCTTCTACACACCCTAACGGCTGCCTGGTGCTGCCTAGCCCGTTCCTGGAAACAATCTGATCTCCCAACCCTAGCAGATTTATATTCTAGAATTAAGGATATTAGATGCATGGAACATCTTACAGCAGTGATTCTTGACAAATTAGATGATTTCCTGCAAATCCGGAATGCGTGGGATGTTTTCTCTCTTACCTGTCATTTGTTAACATTGATATCTCTCATCAGTACGTCCCGTTATCAATAAAGCTGCATCAGAATCTTCCCACTCCCCTTCCCTCCTTTTGGGTTCTACGTCTTGTCCTTTATGTTGAATGTTGTGTTATTTTATGAAGGTCTGTTTTTTTCTTGTTTGATTGCCACCTGATATGCTCCTGTTATCCGCATATTGACTGCACTTCTCTTTTGAAAAATCTAAAATCTTCTTCCAATATAAACACAGTTAAAGAAAACAAAAACCGCAGGAAAAGGTGCGGTTTTGCCGCAGCGGAAAGTCTGCAAATTTCAACGGAATTGCTGCAGAAAGTTTCTGCAGCAATTCCGTTGTGTGTGGGCAAACCCCAAATGCTGCAGAATTTTCGCACAGAATTACGTTGTGGAAATCCAGCAGCGTTTAACCCTTGCACATGGGACCTAAATGCTGCAAATTTTCCATGCAGATTTACGCATGGAAAATCCGCAGCGGATTACAGTACCAGTCAAACACGTGATCATTGAGCGCTGTGTATGCAGAGAATGAAAAGGGCAGAAAACGGAGGCAGCAGACGGACTGACAGAGAAGCCATAGAGCAGTGGTCTCTAATCTGGTTCTCCAGGTGTCGTAAAACGACAACTTTTTCTTTGTCAGGGCATGCTGGGAGTTGTAGTTTCACGGCAGCTGTAGATCTACAAGTTGGAGAAAACTCCCATAGAGAATCTGTTTTCCATGCGTGTGCCATGGTATATCATCAGACCACTCTGCTCATAAAGGGAGTAACAGAAGGAAATTAGGAAGTTGCTATTCATGCGATTCCCCGATATACATACATAAGACTATAAAAGACATTCTTGCGAAAACAGGAAACCCCTGCGTGAAATTACAGGACTTGCTTCTGCAAATCTGCGACATTCTGTACATGGTACAAACACAACATGTATAAAAGTATAGCACTCTATATGCCGAGCGCCATAAAGTGGCTTCACAACAACTGCAGCCATTGTCCCGGGAGAAGGAAGGGGTTTATCTCTGCTGCATTTTATCCCTATATAGAATAGTAGAGAGGACGGTTCAGGACAGGGATGATATGGCACATCAGGCAATGGGAAGGCCCTGACTGTGTTCCAGTAAAGGAGGAGTCTTATAATAGAGAAGCAGGAAGAGATCTCAGTAACGTCAGGCCCTGTTGTCTGCTAGGCCACAAGAAAACCCCGACCTCCCAGGCATCTGATCAGGAAACATACATTATGTGGCCCCTTCTCCTGGCACTATTCTCCATGATGCCCGTCTCCTTCACCACTATGGTTGTGGGGGGTGAGTAATTGCCATGGCTTGTATATAATGTGTGGGTTACAGCTCCCGGACTGTACAGACTGTTATATGTGTTCAATAGCTAGAGTTGATGTAGCAGAGCTGAGTATGTCATTTTGGATAACTTGTCGGATCTGGTGCGTTATCCCCAAAAAAATGTAGACGACTAAAACAACTCCACTTTATGTATAGAAACGCACATTATATATATAAAATGTACTGTATATGGCTCTGCACACATTATTTGCGTCCCATCAGGGCTACCTGTATTTTTTACAGAAAGAATAGTGCAGTCTGCACTGCAGCGCTATTTTTTGCCCATCGGTAATACCAATACTCCAATGGAGAACCGATGGACCTCGTTATAAATCCATGGCGTCCATCACGACCTGTTGGAAAATAGATCTGTTATGGGTCTTAAGTACATTAAGAAAAAGTATCTAATATGAATCTTTCTTTCCTATATTTGTTATAATTATTAATATTATACTATTTTATTTGTATTCTTTTTATAACAAGACATGTTTCTATTTTTATATGACTAGAGGACAAATATTGAGAATTATTTCATTAGATTTGTGAAGAGCTGTGGGAATATAATATGTAATATAATATATGTGTGGCCCAGTTCACACCAAGTTATTTTTTACGTTCTTTGACGTGGGAACCGCGTTGGAAAACGCACCAAAAAACGTCCGAAAACGGCTCGCAGGAAAGAGAAGCGACATGCCCTATCTTCAGGCGTTTATACGTCTATGACCTCCCATTGACATCAATGGGAGGCAGAGGAAGCCTTTTTCGCGGCGCTCAATTCCAGACGGAATTTTGAGGCAGAATTTTCTGTGTGAACAGGGCCCAAATCAGTTTGTGCAAAAATTATTTTGTCATTTGTTGCCTGACTTAGGCCTCATTTACATGTGCGTTGGTATTTCCGTTGTTCTGCTCCGTCAGAGAAAATACCAGAAGCGGCGGTTCTGTTGTACGGCGGACACCATAAGCGCTCTACAGAACCCATTGACTTTAAAGGGTTCCTTCAGGTCTTCGTCTGGCTGTTCGTGGTTTTTACCATGCACAATAGCGCAGCATGCTGCGCTAATGTTTACGGTATTTTCGGCCGGATGTGTGACAGGGGCCCTTGATGGAGCTTCCAATGCAGATATGAACCGTGCATTAGTCTCTGTTTACATCCCATTTTTGCATCCTGTTGAGGTACCTGTATTCTGTTCCTATTCACTGTCTGGATCTTGTTCTTCAACAGGACAGAAAAAAAGGAGCCTGCATAATTTTTTGTGTCCCTCTGCATCCTGTTATAACCCCTTTCCGACATTTCACATACATATACGTCGTAGTCGGGAGGGGAGAGCACGGAGCGGGCTCTTGGGCTGAGCCCACTCCTTACGCTGCGGGTCCAGCTGTATATTACAGTTGACACCCTGCTCTAACGGCCATGATACATCAAAAGGGGTTTTCTATCCAGTAAAAATTGATGACCTATCATCAGGATAGGCCATCAATAGCTGATGGGTTGGGGTCCGACTCCCAGGACCCCCACCGATCAGCTGTTTTGAAATAGGGTGCTGCGCTCATACGACCACTGCTTCCCCTTAATTTCTTCTTGCTCACTGTGAATCATCGACACGCGTGTAGCAGCGATTCACAGGTATTGCAGCCTTTTCTCCCATTCACTTCAATGGGAGAAGAAAGCTGCAGTTCTGCTGCTTCGTTTCAGCGATTCATGGGGGTCTCAGTGGTCCGACCTTCACCGATCAAAGTTTCTGACATGTCAGACGTTTTTTGAAAGTTTAGTTACCCTTTAACATCATGCTGTCTTTTCTTCATAAATCCTTTTTAGTGGTCTGTTTTTCTGATACAGAGCTCCAAATCCTCTACATAGACATAGATATACCGTATTTTTCGGACTATAAGACGCAGTTTTTAGCAAGAAGAAATCCGGGCCGCCTGACTGCTCCTTACTTAACCCCTTCCTGACCCGTGATGTGCCAGCACATCAACCAGCGGGGAGGGGATGGTGTATGGAGCGGACTCACGCGCTGAGCCCGCTCCATACACTGCAGGTGTCAGCTTCTGACACGCTGCACTAACGGCTAGGGACAGTGATGGCGCATGGCCTAGCAGATGCCTGTCCGTTTTAAACAGACAGGCAGTAAGGGTATGTGCACACACACTAATTACGTCCGTAATTGACGGACGTATTTCGGCTGCAAGTACCGGACCGAACACAGTGCAGGGAGCCGGGCTCCTAGCATCATACTTATGTACGACGCTAGGAGTCCCTGCCTCTCCGTGGAACTACTGTCCCGTACTGAAAACATGATTACAGTACGGGACAGTTGTCCTGCAGAGAGGCAGGGACTCCTAGCATCGTACATAAGTATGACGCTAGGAGCCCAGCTCCCTGCACTGTGTTCGGTCCGGGACTTGCGGCCGAAATACGTCCGTCAATTACGGACGTAATTAGTGTGTGTGCACATACCCTAATACACTACAATACAAAAGTATTGCAGTGTATTATAAAAGCGATTGGATGATCGCATAGTAAAGTCCCCTAGTGGGACTAGTAAAAAAGTAAAACAAAAGTTTAATAAAAGTTCATCAATAAATTATATGTACCCCAAAATGGTGCTATAAAAAAATACAACTCGTCCCGCAAAAAAACAAGACCTTATACAGCTATGTCGACGCAAAAATAAATAAGTTATAGCTCTTGGAATGCGACGATGGAAAAACGCAAAAAATGGCTTGGTCATTAAGGTTTAAAATAGGCTGGTCATTAAGGGGTTAAGTAAGTAAGTGGGAACAATTTACTGCCGCAAGTTCTTTTCAAAACTTACCATTGCAAAGAGTCGACTGCGCTCCGTATTGACATCACGCGCCTCACCACAGAGAAGCTGTTCCATCACATTAAGGGGGAGTTTATTAAATGTTTGACCAGATATCGCAGGCTCATTTTTAAGTTGATAATTTTGTATGGCCCGCGAATGATGTTATAAATATCCAAATGGCCCTCAGCAGAAAAAAGGTTCCCCACCCCAGCCATAGAGGCAGCTAAAGTGGCTGCTATGGGGCCCTTGGAGGGTGGGGGCCCAGTCCCATTCCCATTGTTATTAGGTGGCAGCCACCTGTCCAGAGGAACCGCATCGCTAGCAGAGTTAGGGTATGTTCACACAACCTATTTTACGCCTCGAATTACGCCTGAAGAGACGGCTCCCTTACGTCTGCAAACATCTGCCCATTGCTTGCAATGGGTTTTACGATGTTCTGTGCAGACGAGTTGTAATTTTACGCGTCGCTGTCTAAAGACGGCGCATAAAAGACGCCGGCGTCAAAGAAGTGCATGTCACTTCTTGGGAAGTTTTTGGAGTCGTTTTTCATTGACTCCAATGGAAAACAGCTCCAATAACGTCCGTAAAATGCGCAGCGAAAAACGCAAGTACTTGCAAAAACGTCTGAAATTCACGAGCTGTGTTCGCCTGAAAACAGCTCCATAATTTCAGACGTATTTTGCGTTTGTGTGTGAACATAATTGGACCAAGGATCATTGAACGCCAGGCCCTTCTGTCCTCTGTAGTAAAACCCGGCAAAATAATGGGGACCCAGGGTCAGTGTGGTCTTTGCTATGGCCACCCCCTCTCTTCTATGTAGACTGATCCTTCAATGGGATGTAATAATAACATAGCAATGTAAAGGGACAGACCATCAGAGTGGTGATGGGTGAGTATGAAGAGTACTGGGCTACTGGATCATTCCATGTAACTTGTCAAAACTGGGTGTACGGGGTCTATGCCCCAGACCCCATAATGTGACTCCCCAAACCATGACATTGGTCAGGAGATTTACTGCTTCCCTAATTGTTATCATTAACACATTGGTGGTTCAGTGGATGGGCACCAGGGTCTGGCGTTTGCCCCATGCCGCTTGCAAATGTGAGTATGTATCCATGCATATTCTCCAGGACTAGAGGAAAAAAGAAGTGTGCCAGTCTCCGGTAAGTCCCGGTGGCACATGGCTGCATTGGTGGATCAATAGACTGGCAGTGTTAACCCCTTAATGACCGGGCCTAAAAAGGCCTTAATGACCAGCTAAATTTTTCTGTTTTTGCCATAACTTTTTTATTTTTTCATTGATGTGGCTATATGTGGTCTTGTTTTATGCGGGAGAAATAGTATTCTTTTTTTCACAGTTTGGGGGTAGAAAAAAAATAATTTTTACAGCGTGAATATAAGAAAAAGCGTTTCTCTGAATCATTTGTCTGGTTTATTTTTATCCCGTTCACGTTTCACACTAAATAACCTGTTAAATTAATTCTCCAGGTTATTATGGTCATGTAGATACCTAATATGTGTAGGTTTTTTGTTTTGATGTAATGTATGGGCAATAAAATGTATTTAATTCAAAATAATCACTTTTGGCGGGACATTTTTAATTTTTTTTTTTGTTACTTTTTTTTTAATCCCATTAAGGGATAACTTTATTTACAACTTTATCTTTTACTTGTAATGAATTAGTATACTCCTGTATGCTAATACATGATCTTCTGTGTCACTTTGACACAGGCTTCTGTTAGGGCATCACATAGTGTGCCCTAACAGCAGGCAAACTGAACAGACAGTCCCCCAGGGCTGACTGCAGATGGATTCCCCGGTCTTTGATTACGTCACTGGGTTTCCAATGACGTGATCAAAGAGCGGAGTTCCCTTTGATCATGCCGGGGTAACGGACTGCGGCATTTAAAGGGTTAGACAGCTGGGGTCCGAATGTTTTCCGACCCCGGCTGTATTCAGCAGGCTGCTCTAAGATCAGGAGCTGTAAGTTACAGCTCCTGCTTAGTGCTCACAGGAGCGCTCACCAGCCTCTTCTACAGCGACGCCAAAAGACGTCGCTGTAGACAAAGCACCTGCAGCGCCTGCCGTCAAAAGAGTTAAATGGGAATATGGCTGCCATTTATAAGGAGCCATGAGCTTGCACTGTTGAGGTGGCATGTGGTTGGCACTGTTACGGTGGCACTGTGGCAGGCACTGAGTTGGAGCACTCTGGCTGGCACTTTGTAATATGGGCACTAAACTGAGCACATTTCGGAATTTTACTGATCATCGTGAGGGTCATGAGCTGAAAAGTGATGAGGACCATGTATCCCACAGGAATTATTCCATGCAGGTTTATTCTTCTCATAGCACATGTCCTGTCTAGGTTCTTCTCTAGTGCACTCCTGGTCAGTACAGGCATGATTGGGGCGTAGTTGGGGTGGCATGTTCCCTGGCCACAGTATTTAGATACAGGATTAAGGTTGTGATCTAAATTCTTGCCCCAGGTAATGGAGAGAAAAAAAAAACCACACAAAAACAGGCCATACTTATTAAATGGGCAGGTTAAAACCAGTTCCCAACAGGATGCAGACAAGCCACAAATGCTACATAGGGAGAGAGGGCTCAGGGACAATATGCTAGTGATATCCACTCCCACTAATCTGGAGGGGAGGTGGCTGCTCAGTGTTATCACTGCGCACACAACCAAAGCTGCAAACAATGTGTCGGTCGCACGGCGTAGCGTATCTTGCCGGATCACAGCCTATTAGTCACACCCATGCTATTAGATCAGGCGGGCTGCCCTGCACGCCACACCAGACAATGGCACACTCTTGTCCTCCAGCATTACGAGACCTGGCTGCCTCCTGAAAAACGTATACATGATAAACATGAGGTATTAGTTGATATTTTGGCCAAAATCCGAAAGCTCGCAACCCACATCAGGGGTCCTCACCGTCTTGCGAGTCCCTACACTACAACTTTTCGTTCCCTAAATGGAAGCAATTCACCGAAAAATGGGACATATTAATATAGAAAAAAACACAAAAACAGGCCATACTTACTAAATGGGCCGGTTAACACCAGTTCCCAACAGGAGGTAATGGAGGGCTGCGCCGATGGTTTCAGGTATAAAACGAAAGCCTTTTGGGAATGTTTATTTAGGGGGAGCGGCTGACGGCCGATGAGGTTTTTTTTTTTCTCTCGGTGGTTTCTGATTCTTGGCTCACCTGGTACGTTCATCATTTATGTTTCCAGTATGTCTCATTACCTGCGATTACAACGCTGCTCCTGACTAGGTGGTTTCCAGCGCTGTACGTTTATCATGTTAGATGCTGTGAAGTGCATCCTCTGCTTCAATACCTTTTCATGAAGTGATTTATATTGCTGCAATTTCTGAGCAGGGGAATTTTCTTACAGATTACGTGGGATAAATCAAAGCAGAAGTGTGGTTAAAAAGTCTGTGTCTAGTTCTTTCCGGCTGTTTTTTTGTTGCTGCTCTGGCAAATATTTTTAGCTCTTCTCCATTAGGGCACAGCTATGATCAGTGACTCCAGTTTAGTAGCCTTGTCTGTTGGAGTCTAGGGTAGTCTGAAATCCACCTCCTGTCTCACCAGAGGCTCAGACTGCTGCTTGCTAGGGCTTATTTACACGAACGTGATATACGTCCGTGCAACGCGTGTGATTTTCACGCGTGTTGTACGGACCTATGTTAGTCTATGGGGCCGTGCAGACAGTCCGTGATTTTCACGCAGCGGACACACGTGAAACGCACGACAGGTCCTATATTTCTGCGTTTTTCGCGCAACACGCACCCATTGAAGTCAATGGGTGCGTGAAAATCACGTGCACCACACGGAAGCACTTTCGTGGGACGTGCGTGATTCACGCAACAGCAGTAAAAAGTATGAATGGAAACAGAAAAGCACCACGTTCTTTTCTGTTTACAAACGGCGTGTCATAAGGATGGCGGCTGCGCGAAAATCACGCAGCCATGCATCATATGGCGATGACACACGGAGCTGTTAAGTGCCTTTTGCGCGCGCAAAACGCCAGGTTTTTTACGCGCGCAGAACACACACGCTCGTGTAAATACGTTCTTAGGCATACCTCCCAACCATCCCGGGTTCAGCGGGACAGTCCCGGATTCCGGCCGGTGTCCCGCTGTCCCGGGTGGCTGGGGGTATGTAATGCTGTCAACTTTATCTACGTCCTCAGGACGCAGATACAGTTGGACCCAATACTGCAGCAGGGAACCATCAGCTCCCTGCTTCAGAATTAGTTCAGAGCGGAGGAGCAGTGGGAGCTCCTCTGCTCGCCGAGGACTTCCCGGGCACAGCGTTACTTTAACTTACTTTAGATCCACACATTCGGGTTAGCCTCATCCAGCATGGCTAGTCCGTGTGCGAATATCTGCTGGCTTTTCCGCATGGAATCTGTGTCAGTACGTGACATGTCCCTTATTTTTTTCAACGCATTTCGTAGAGATTCGTATTTATTATTGAAGTCAACGGTAGATGGATTTCATGCAGATTTCATGGGTATTTTCCCCGGGAAATCCCTGTGAAATCCCGAACACCTAGGCGGGCCTTATGTTCATGTGTATTTGTTTTTCATGTTTATAGACCTTCCAGCACCGACTAATGTCCACATTGATTCCTACAACATGAAGCATATACTGAGGTGGGATCCTGTGCAAGTGCCAAATCAGCTGCACCCCGTAACGTACAGGGTAGAATGTGAACTGTAAGTAATGCATGATATATATTTCTACGTTGCAGCTGTACTGTATATATGAGCTATGTAATCTATGTCATAAGAAATATTTACAAATGAACAGATTAATTAACGGAATGATTTAGGTGATGAGATGGTTTAGTGGTTAGCACTTAATATTATGTAATAATATAATTATATTGCTCATAATTATATGGTTTAGGATGGTGAAAGGGTTAATGGCAGTGGTATAGGGCAGAAAAGTTTATCTATCATTTATTTTACATAATCTAAATAGGTTCAGAATTCTTATAGGGGTTGGAGCTCTGATACAAAGCTCCAAATCATCTGCATCTCTTTACACGATCATCCTAGTAAACGGAATCGGTCATGTCATTTTAGTCCCCTAAACCGCCACCACGCTGTAATACACAACCTGACAATATTTCTAAATGGGCCCTTGTATAATTTTTTCTGATGCAGCAAAATCTAGAAAATAAACTAAATGCGCTGTATGCATGCGCAGTGCATCGATGAACCGGGCCGAGTACACTGCGCTGCACTGCATCCCCTGGGAGTATAAGGGAACGGCACATGTGGGAAAGTTGCAGGAGGCTGGTAGTGACATAGAGCAGTCAATTAGACAGGGGGATGTCAATCGAGCCTAGAAGAGAGGGTTTGGAGACCGGATTACGTGACTCTTCAGGCCAGCGTCACCGCCCCCATGACTCGCCAACGGTGATTAGCATACAATGCACCATTTTAGAAGTTGATTTTATAAATTTTGTTGCGTCAGAAAAATACATACAGGGGCAGGGGCATAGCTAAAGGCCGATGGGCCCCCGATGCAAAAGTCCTTCTTGGGGCCCCCCAACTTCTTCTCATGGACGATCGCTGGGTGTCGTAAGTGACTCAACAATGCAGCACTAGCAGCCAGGGATGTCGCTAAGGTCTTAAAATGTCCGGGGCAATAGCCCCAATATATATGCCCCCCCAAAAAGAAATGTGTATGTGTCTGTGTATATGTATATATATATATATATATATATATATATATGAGGCAGCATATCTATAGCACTACGACCCTATTGCTATGGATAGGATTAAATCCACTGGCTCATCAGACAGTATCACATATGACAGGCTTAGATACAGCGGCTCGGCAGACAGTCACACATGATAGGATTAGATACAGTGGCTCAGCAGACAGTATCACACATAATAGGATTAGATACAGCGGCTCAGCAGACAGTGTCACACATGATAGGCTTAGATATAGGGCTCAGCTCGCTGACATTGCGGCTCCAGCGCTGGACCCAGGAAAAGTAAGTATAAGAATTGTTTTGCTTTTTTATGTGTTATTAATTATTTTTGTGTCTTTTGTTTTTTTTACAGGTTCGGTCGTTGAACTACGTCTGATTCGAGGACTACTTCGATGACAGCGGTTTTTTATTCTCAATATAATTGTTAATGAGGGTTGTGTGGGGGTTTTTATTTCGATAAAATATTTTTTCTATGTCCGTATATTTTTTTAATACTTTATTACTACCACCTTATTATAAATAGCCGCTGGCTGATTGACAACATCCATTACTAAGGCGAGACTTCATGTTAGACATGAAGAGGCTAACACTAACCCCCATTATTACCCACTGCCACCAGGGGTTGCCGGGTATGATCGGGCGCTGGGGCGGCCGCAGGCTGATATTATTAGGTTGGAACAGCCCAAACACAGTGACCCTTCCCACCCTGGTAATGCTGCCTGCTGCTGCTGTGTTGTATTTGGCTGGTTATAAAAAATGGGGGGACCCCACGTCGTTTTTTCGAATTATTTTTTTATTTTTATTAAATGATGTGAGCCCACTTTTCATAACCAGCCAGATACAACATAGCAGTCGCAGCCTAGCATTACCAGGATGAGATGACCCACTGTTTCTGCCTTTCCCAGCCGAATAATACCAGCATGAGGCCGCCCCAATACCCGACCATCAATAGATATGGTCGGGTACTGGATCGTACCCGGCTCTTCCCGATACCCTTGGTGGTGGTGGGTACCAGGGTAATAATGGGGGTTAGTGTTAGCCTTTTCACCTGCTAACATTAAACCCTGCCTTAGTAATGGACGCTGTGAGTCAGCCAGTGGCCATTACTAGGCAGTAGTAATAAAGTTTGAAAGAAAATACAAAGATATAAAAAATATATTTTATTGAAATAAAAAAACACACAAACTTCGTTATCCATTTTATTGAAAATAAAAAAAGCAGTTATCGAAGTAGTCCTCAAATCCGACATAGTCCAACATCCGAACCCTGCAAGTCCTGCTTGCGCCCTGCTGCTCCATTCATTCTCTATGGCACTGCCGGAGATAGCTGTGTGCTATACTCGGCTGTCTCCGGCATTCCCATAGCCAGTGAATGGAGCCGCAGGTTGCAAGCGGGACCTGCCGCTGCGTTCATTCGGAGGAGAGGGACCCCCGTTCTCATGATCAGTGGGGCTCCCAATGGTCGGACCCCCACAGATCAGCATGTTATCACCTATCCTGTGGTTAGGAGAGAACTTTTAATCTTGGGACCCTTAAGCAGCAACTTGCCTTCTTCCTAGTTCCTTACCATTAAATTGCAGGCTGTGCAGGTCAGGACTACAGAACCAGGTTAGCGCACAGGGACATCATGTACCCCTTCCTCCCAGGCTCTCATGGACAACACAGCTGGCCAGCTATCATCCCTGGTAGCATTTTCAGAAACGTGGGGGGGGGGGGAGGTGGGCAGGCTCTTCTGACACAAAGAAAGAGCAGACGGGTGGCGGAAGTGACTGAGGGAGGAGTCCGTGACGTTCGATTGGCCATGAATTGTCCAAGCGTCACTGACTTCGCGCCCCCCCCCCCGCGGTACTTTTTGAGAGTTAGGAGAGATCCACCCACGTCCTGCAATCCTCCGCTGTTGGTTCCCCCGAATGACTTCCTCCGCTCTTGGTCCCCCCGACAATCCACCGCTCTTGCACTCCCCAGCCAAGTTAGGGACCTGGCTGCACTGCACAGTGTGGTAAGGGGGGCCTCTGGGCCCCCCTGGCTTAGGGGCCCGGTCGCAACTGCGACCCCTATAGCTATGCCACTGTACAGGGGCATGTTTGTACACATTGCCAGGTCATGTATTACAGCATGGTGGCGGTTTAGGGGGCTGAAACAACCTGACAGGTTCCATTTAATGTCTAAAATTCTTTCTACTGCCACTAGGGGGAGCTCACCTCATAGGGATTTATAAAGCTCCCATTTCGGCAAACTCGGTGACAGAAATATATTGTTTTCCTAAACTGTTCAGATGTGGGGTTTCCGTTTCTAGCAAACCCAACTTAAAGGTCCTCACATCCCTGCTTCCATCGCCTATTTTTTTTGTTCAGTTCCCTCCGATCCTGATTAATTGTTCCCCGTTCTTTTATATGGTAATTCACTGCAGTTAGCCAACGGGCGTTTTTGCCCCGAATTACGTCCGAAAATAGCGCTTCAATAGCGCTGACAAACATCTGCCCATTGAAAGCAATGGGCAGACGTTTGTCTGCTCACACGAGGTGTAATTTACGCGCCGCTGTCAAATGACGGCGCGTAAATAGACGCCCGCGTCAAAGAAGTGACCTGTCACTTCTTTGGCCGTAATTGGAGCCGTTATTCATTGACTCCAATGAATAGCAGCGCCAATTACGTCCGTAATGGACGCGGCGTTCAAGCGCCTGCACATGCCGGTACGGCTGAAATTACGGGGATGTTTTCAGGCTGAAACATCCCCGTAATTTCAGCCGTTACAGACGCCCTCGTGTGAATCTCCTCTGCCCTTTCTCCTCCCCCTGCTGCTGTGCAACTCCTGATTGGGCACTGTCGCTAAGCGTCCCTCCTCTTGCCTCACTGGCAGGACGCGGGCAGCCTCCTTGCCCGTCATGTGGCTCTCATGGGAGCCATTGGAATGGAGCGCCAACACTGCCTGCCTATCAGCTCGGCTTACTGTCGCACCTACTCACTACCCGCAATGTTAATGAAAAACACTATGGAAAAACAAGGTCCAAGGGAGAGACACTGGGAAAGGCAAAATCATACACACAAGGGAGACACACAGACGTGAGAGAACATCAGAGTAAATCATTTTGTACTGATCCTGAGTTACAGCCTGTATTCTATTCCAGAGAGGCATTCACAATTCTACAGGCTTCAGAGCTGAAATCTCTCAGTATTCCTTGTTTGTTCAATGTCTGAACAGAGTTTGTTCTGGTGAATCTCATTCTAGGAAGTTTAGTCTTTAAACCAGACACTGTACAGTAATCTGATATAGGAGAAACTAAATGCCCTCCATATTATAGAAGCTCAGCTAAGCTATTAGGGGTGTGTCTGACAACAAGCTTGTAGACTGTTTCTAGTGGCAACCAACAGAGTTATGCAGTAGCTCTGGAGAATAATACACACTGTATCTCAGGATCAGTACAAAATAAATATTATATGTATTTATAAAGTGACTCAACTCTTCATGTAGATTATATTTATACATAATATCCTGTAAAATACTGTTGAACATACCCTGTAAGCTACATTGCTTCGGCTGTACCATATTTTATACATGTGCTATATATTCTAGGATCAATGAAAGTCGTCCGATGTGTGTGGGCATCACTGAGACGCAATGTGATTTTACAGACAAAATAAAACCTTTTTGGAGAGGTGAATATAAAGTCCGAGCTGAGCTGGGGGAGTCGCGGTCTGTCTGGGTCAATGTATCTGAGTTTCAAGCAAGTTTACACAGTAAGTGGCTACTATGATATATCTGACCCATTTCATATTACACGGTTGTCACTGTTGCCAATACTGGAACAATTGTCTAAAATATCTAGCTGGTGCCCCAAAAAATCCAAATTAATGCCTGTATGGTCATGAGTGGGAGGGCGACCTAATCGTAAGGGTTGGAATATTTAAAGGAGTAATCCCACAATAGTAAGTGATGGCATATTGCTAGGATACTCCATCACCTACTGATTGATGGGGGTCAGACTGTTGGTACCCCACGATCCTCAGAATGAAGGAGCAGCAGAGCTGGTTGGGCACTTCATATCTCTCACAGATTTTTCCTGTGCAGTGAGGCTCCTGACCACCAGCTGTGCAGGAAACTACAATACAGCCCCATTCACTTAAGGCCCTTTTACACCGGCCGATAGTCGCGGCGAGCGCCGATCAACAAGACATCGTTGATCGGCGCTCGTTTGCTCCTGTCACAAGGAGCTATGGCTGGGGACGAACGGTCGTTACTCCGATCGCTCGTCCCCATACGTTATTATCAAGTCAACGATAATATTTTACTTTTTTAAAACGATACGACCAGCAGATGATCGAGTGTTTGCTCGTTCATCTGCTGATCGTTCCCCTGTTTACACAGGACAATTATCGGCAACGAGCGTTATATGAACTCTCATCTGCACCATAATCGCCCAATGTAAAACCCCCTTTAGATAGAGCTGCAGAAAGAGTTTTCTGTGCAGGGAATAAGCTAAAGGAACCCTGTTTACTTCAGTCTCAAGATTTGGGAGGGTCCTAGAGGTCCAAACCCCACCCATCATATTGCTAAGGCCAGCACATTATTAGATGGGAATACCCCTTTAAGAAATGTATAGATAGCTGTGAAATAGTACTGATTATTAAATAGGAGATGGAACTGCTGGTCATATTGATTTTTAACACAGCTGACCCCTATGCTATGTGGGTGTCCATGTTTCTCACTCCACTTGTGAGGATAGCCCAATATGGCTTAGATCATGTTCACACCAGCGTCATTGTTTCTGTTTATAAGAAAGCCATGACGCTGTGACATATCTGCTGTCTGATGGACCCTATTGACTTTAATGGGGCCCGTTGGGGTTTTCACAATTTTTGACTGCAAGACTAGCGCTGCAGACTCCACTATACTTGCAAATAAAAGTGATGGGACTTTGAATTTAGTGAACATAGCCGTATGCACTTGGCATTATTTGATGACATCTCTATTTTTTAGAAAATGTTGCTTTTTGTTTTTTTTTGTCCTTTCTGTGCCCGCTTTGCCGCATACCCCACTTATGGTATGCCAGGATTTGTGGCAGAATATACTATTGAAGTTACCCTTTAAAACACTGGAAAATTCTAAAACAGAGAAACCAAACTTTGACATGTCCTAGATAAGTGGAAGTAGTGCTCGTGTCAGCGCTCAGCCGCTTCGTGTCTGTTCGGCGTTCTGAGAAAAGCCGAGCAGAGCCGATCAGAAACAGAACAGCACAGCGCCCCCCTTAGTGCTTCTGCCACTTCGTTTTAGCGAACTGTGGGGGTCTCAGTGCTCGGACCCCACTGAACAAATCTTCTGACATGTTACTATGACACGTCAAAAGATTAACGAAGTTTAGTTACCATTTAATAACTTTTATGTGTTATCTCACTTTTTGGCTTTTCTCTTTGTATTAGGTTTTGTCATTGCCTAGCCTGTTAAATAAAATGTTGTTATAAGTTTCGTTTTCTTCTGCTTTGCAGCAAAAATTGGTCCTGTACAGTCCCTCATCTTGAAATCCCATGCAAACACAGTGACGGTAGATTTTTCACCCCCGTTTTCACCAATCCCACAAAATTTTAAATTCAAATACTGGCTGTATTACTGGAAGAAAGGCACTGAAGATAAGGTGCGTAACCTGGATCTCTTGAGCAAATGTTTAACATTTGGGTATGAACATAGGGAAGGCCCTACGTGGTGGAGGCTAAAAGGATTTTCCCCATTTTGCCTTATAATCTGTACCTGGATTTTCCAATAATAACTTGTATTAGAGAATTATTTCTCTAAGGTGGAGCTTGTCTTTAAGACCATGTTATATAATCATAAGAGGCATTTTGTATATTTTGAAAATGTTCCTTAAAGGCATCTGAATCCCTCACTGTGGCCCCGAGGGGTAAAGGGCTCACATATGACATCATAGAGGGGGGGGGGGAGGTCACCCGGTTGGGACGCTCCTCTATGAGCCAGAATAGAGAGCCACTTCTGAATGACCACCATGTAATTCTACATTTCCCCTGTAGAGGGTGCTGCAGGAGAAATGTCTGACTGGCCGTGGCAAAATCAGCTGTTTGTGGCTCCAGTCTGACAAAACAGCTACTTGAATAGAATAAGAATAGAATAATAACCCATTGATGCCCCATTTGGAAAGCATGCAACCCTCAGTGACTCCTCTAGAGCAATTCACTATTGTCATGTATGTCCTGTCGGATATTGACATATTATGTAATGTGACCCACAGACAGAGGTTCCTTTAAGAGTGTCAACACACTACATCATGGGCGACCTGGAAGAACTGACCGAGTTCTGTGTGCAAGTAAAAGCTTCCACTGATTATATAGAAGGTCAAACAAGTGATCCCCAATGTGCAAAGACAATGATTAGAGGTAATTCAACCCATATGAAAACATTATCCGAATTATTGAATGAGTGCAATAATCACACCTGATTTATCGTTGTGGAGCCCTGGCTTTAGGGGGAAATATGGATATGCAGTGGACCTATAGATTATCAAAACAAACTCTGGCTATCAGTTGTATCTATGCAGACATTGATCTCTCAAAGGAACACTCCAGGAAAAACGATATACTGTGTTATACCTAGTGCATGGCCTGAAGGGGGCAGTGCATGACACATCTTTTGGTGTTATTTGGATCCCTGTGTCATGCACCGCCCCCTCAGGCCCTGCATTAGCATAACATCAGTTTTTCCTGGAGTGTTCCTTTACATCATAACACGAGATTAGTGTCCCAGAATTTACTAACCAAGGTGCCCAAGTATACAACAAATTTTATCTAAAATTATTAAAAAAAAATAATATTTTCAGATGTTTCCTAATTATTTATATTTCAAGGAAAGCTGAATAACAGTCAATATGTTTACTACTATAGCTCCAGTTGTCACTAAGCCTGAGCCTTAGGCGGCAAAGGACTTGGCTAGTTAGATTAACCATTTAGGAGTCTGGGAAAGTAAAATGACCATCACAGTGAGAGCTGAAAGGGTGGATGCACTAGTTGTCACCCAGCTTTCTGAAACACAGATGTAACTTAGAAAAATCTAAAAAGAATCTTTGACAAAAGAAGACGACTAATTATGTTTGAATTCACACGCTGCAGATTGTTTATTTTACATCTAGAGATGTTTATACTTTTATACTTCTATTTATTCTTTTTTTTTTCTCCCAATATTCAGAATACACTGGAAACGATTTGGCTGTGATTATTGTCTGTGTTATCCTTGTCTGTGTGATCTGCTCAGTCGCTGGACTCCTACTTTATAAAAAACATGTTCTTATTAAGCATTTTCTGTATCCGCCTTTCAGGATGCCAAATCACATACAGGAGGTGAGTATGTGGGTGGTTATTTCTGTCATTTTGAAGGAACCCCAGTAGGGACTTAAAGGGTACAATAGGACAGGGGCGTAGACATTAGTCATTGTGCCACCTAACAAAACTCTGAATGAGCCCCACTCCCCACCGAGAGGTCTGTCAAATGTACTACACCTTTATCACTATGGAGAGCTAACTGCCTATGGACTTTAACAACAAGTAAAGGGGCTCTCCGCTTTGGACAATCCCCTCTTTTTAGAAGGGTGCCAGACAATAAGCTGATCACAAAGCCCCCCCCCCTCTGGGACCCCCAGCGATCAGTTGTCATCTGTGTGGAAACCTGGCAGTAAGTGTTCAGTTTCCGTGCAGCGCCACCACAGGGTAAACTAAGCATTACACAGTGCGCATACAAATCAATGGGTTGTCTGTGTAATGCAGTGCAGGACAGGTGCTCCAGAGAGAGAGAGAGAGAGACTCTCTTTGTAGCCGCTCTCCACTCTGGCCACGAGGTAAGGATCCTGAACATTAACTCACGATTCTCTAATAGGTTATATGAAAATAGGTTTTCTAAACTGGACAACCCCTTTAAGCATTTACGGCATATGCACAGGACATGCCATAAATGCCTGAATACAGCGGGTCTCACCTCTGGGACCCTCACACGTCGGCAAAACGGGGATCCAAGCAGCATTCTCTCTAGCGTTCAATAGAGAGGTGCTGCTTGCTCGGCTCTTTCTGTTACTCCCATAGCTATTTGACTATAGATGGACGCACAAACTGGTCTTTTTAGCAAGGGAGCATTGGGATAATACATAATTAAAACTCCCTGCCAGTACCTTGAAATCCGATCAGCAGACTGCAGGCTGGTTTCTAATACCTGTAGTCTGACCTCCAGAGGCATAGCTAGGCTTTTCTTCATCATGGTCAAGGCAAAGGGTCAGTTAGCACCCAATGTCGCCCACTCACAGCTAGCCCCTTGTCAACTACTCCGCCGCTAATCTTTGACTGTTCTTGTAATGGATCCCCCTGCTCTCTATGTCCACCAATGACAGGTTACGCAATGTTTTGTTAGCCAAGGCTGAATATGTATGCTGCAACTACTAATCCAGAGATTACCCAAATTCTACTAACAAGTTGACGCCTATGCTGTACACTATGTCGGTATTAATGATGATGTTGATCTATTACAGTTCTTACAGGATCGTCCAGAGCAGCCATATGAGGCCATGTGTGATCCCGCTCCTAAAGAAGAACATTATGATCATATTTCGGTTGTAGAAGTGCCGCTCTTTCAGGAGGTTAACCAAATTTCTGCTGAACCAAACCAAGTGTCTGCTGAGAAAACCTGAAGACGGACTGACTAAACATTGGCACAACTCACGCTATGCAGATCATCGCAGATATGAAGCCTCTGCAGACACCACATTACATTCAGTGCACACATCCTGAGCTCTGGGACCTATAATACGTAAACTCTCAGGACAAATTTGTGCCATGTTTAAGATGTGTCTATGGTAACGAAGCTGATTCATAGGCATGACACCTGGCACAGAACAACATCGGTACTGGATACCCAGATGAGGATGTGGGACAATTGTCGCTTTTGTAATAATTCAGGTTATTGTCTGAAGACAAATCAATGTACTCATCCTGTGTGTTCCCCGATGTTCAGATTGTCAGTCGGGGACTTTGTTGTATTTGTAGGATGGTCCTTTGTTGTTCAGTGGTTTGCTGTATATTTTGTGGTCCACATGCTGGTATGATTGTGGTTGCAGTATTCTGGTCCTTATGGAGACTGAGTCTCCTGCACCTTCCCTATAGGCTACAGGCTTAAGCCGGAGAAGACACTTGAGTGAGAGGGGTGCGGCAGACAGAAGAGCCAAGGTTCGACACTCGGGAAATAAATAAAGTGGAGTCTATGGCCTCATGCACACGACCGTATTTTCATCCATCCGTAAATACTGTCCGTAAATACGGATCCGTAGTCATCCGCAACTTATCCGCATATATATATGGGACGGTATCCACAAATATGGTCAGTGGATCCGCAAAAAGAAGAAAACCACAAATGATGTGCAACGCTAGGTGCACATCCGTAGCCGTCTGTAATTACGGAAGCGCCCATAGACTTCTATGCCATAGTCTAGTTCATAATTACGGACAATAATAGGACATGTTTTATATTTTACGGATCATTTCTACGAACGGACACCCATCTGTAAAAATACGGAAAGGTGTTCATAGCCCATAGAAATGAATGGGTCCGTAATTACGGATGAAAAATATGGTCGTGTGCATGGGGCCTAAGTCTGGACATAGTGAGCTCCACCAGCTAGAAGGATATAGGCACAGCCCAAGTAGGTGATTAGATAAGTGATTACCACAAGTGATAATGAACATCAGGCTTGTCTGCCAGCTCTTGCTTGAGGGTTGAAGTCTTAGGTAAGAGTGTGGAGATATGAGGCAGACAAGAGTCTGCTAAGGAAGTTATCATGGAGCAATCTACGCCCTGATCGGATGCACCTTACGAAGAAGGGTCAGGGCACAGTTCAAGGCTGGATACTTAGTGAAAATGAATATCAGTATAGAGGCCTCCTAGCGTTCAACTGAAGTTTGGATGCTTGGGGAGGTCTGGAGGAAGATAGGAAAGTCTCTTTTGTTTTGGTGTCACTAGGTCCTATAAGTTGAACTGGTAAACTTACCTTCATAGCACTGAAGTCTCCCTGATTCCAGCATTGTTTTTATTTTTTACCTTGACCACCCCGTTCCAGAGATACAGTGAAGGAAATAAGTATATGATCCCTTGCTTATTTTGTAAGTTTGCCCACTGTCAAAGACATGAACAGTCTAGAATTTTTAGGCTAGGTTAATTTTACCAGTGAGAGATAGATTATATATAAAAAAAAAAAGAAAATCACATTGTCAAAATTATATATATTTATTTGCATTGTGCACAGAGAAATAAGTATTTGATCCCTTTGGCAAACAAGACTTAATACTTGGTGGCAAAACCCTTGTTGGCAAGCACAGCAGTCAGACGTTTTTTGTAGTTGATGATGAGGTTTGAACACATGTTAGATGGAATTTTGGCCCACTCCTCTTTGCAGATCATCTGTAAATCATTAAGATTTCGAGGCTGTCGCTTGGCAACTCGGATCTTCAGCTCCCTCCATAAGTTTTCGATGGGATTAAGGTCTGGAGACTGGCTAGGCCACTCCATGACCTTAATGTGCTTCTTTTTGAGCCACTCCTTTGTTGCCTTGGCTGTATGTTTCGGGTCATTGTCGTGCTGGAAGACCCAGCCACTAGCCATTTTTAATGTCCTGGTGGAGGGAAGGAGGTTGTCACTCAGGATTTGACGGTACATGGCTCCATCCATTCTCCCATTCATGCGGTGAAGTAGTCCTGTGCACTTAGCAGAGAAACACCCCCAAAACATAATGTTTCCACCTCCATGCTTGACAGTGGGGACGGTGTTCTTTGGGTCATAGGCAGCATTTCTCTTCCTCCAAATACGGCGAGTAGAGTTAATGCCAAAGAGCTCAATTTTAGTCTCATCTGACCACAGCACCTTCTCCCAATCACTCTCAGAATCATCCAGATGTTCATTTGCAAACTTCAGATGGGCCTGTACATGTGCCTTCTTGAGCAGGGAGACCTTGCGGGCACTGCAGGATTTTAATCCATTACGGCGTAATTTGTTACCAATGGTTTTCTTGGTGACTGTGGTCCCAGCTGCCTTGAGATCATTAACAAGTTCCCCCCGTGTAGTTTTCGGCTGAGCTCTCACCTTCCTCAGGATCAAGGATACCCCACGAGGTGAGATTTTGCATGGAGCCCCAGATCGATGTCGATTGACAGTCATTTTGTATGTCTTCCATTTTCTTACTATTGCACCAACAGTTGTCTCCTTGTCACCCAGCGTCTTACTTATGGTTTTGTAGCCCATTCCAGCCTTGTGCAGGTCTATGATCTTGTCTCTGACATCCTTAGAAATCTCTTTGGTCTTGCCCATGTGGTACAGGTTAGAGTCAGACTGATTCATTGAGTCTGTGGACAGGAGTCTTTTATACAGGTGACCATGTAAGAGCTGTCTTTAATGCAGGCACCAAGTTGATTTGGAGCGTGTAACTGGTCTGGAGGAGGCTGAACTCTTAATGGTTGGTAGGGGATCAAATACTTATTTCTCTGTGCACAATGCAAATAAATATATATAATTTTGACAATGTGATTTTCTTTTTTTTTTTTTATATAATCTATCTCTCACTGGTAAAATTAACCTAGCCTAAAAATTCTAGACTGTTCATGTCTTTGACAGAGGGCAAACTTACAAAATCAGCAAGGGATCAAATACTTATTTCATTCACTGTATGTTGGGTTTTCTCATTCTATACTAATTTGCTGTAGTTAGCTAACAGGGCGTGAACTACCCTCAAGCTGCCTTGTGCTGATTGGTCAGAATCAGAGGCAGGGAAATTAGCTCCACCTCTTTGGCTAACTAGAGGAAATTAGCATATAGGGAGCCAACACAAGAGAGGGCCACATCTCTGGAATGGGGGTTCCTGTAAAAAAATAAAAAACAGCGCTGGAATCAGTTCAACTTATTTGACCTAGTAACAAGTCCTCTTTAAGAAAGGCTGAGAGGCAAAGGTCAAGACAGTGAGTCGATGAGCACTTAATACAAGGCATTAGATATAATGTCTTCGGGAACAAGAGATGGTGAAGCTGATAGAAATGCCCATTCTTACTTCCTGAGGTGCTGTTTTGGAGAAAACTTCCTAATTGCATGCATCTCTATCAGGAAGCATACAGTGTATGAAAGTGAGTAGATGCTACAGTAGGTTGAGAGTATGTAGGTGGTGAAGCTGATATACATTGAATGGCCACTTTATTAGAGACACCCATCTAGTGGTGCTTGGACTTCCTTTTGGCCTTCAAAACTGCAGCAATTTGTCGGGGCATAGATTTCACTAGGTGTTGAAATCGTTCAGCAGGAATATTGGCCCATGCGGACAGGATAGCTTCTCGCAGTTGCCACTAAAGTTCTATCGCTACAAGGTAAATAGCTGCCATGAATGGATGAACTTGGTCGCCCACAATGCTTAGGTAAGCCCTACTGTTCAAACATCCAAAACATTCCCCATAGCATCACACCACCTCCACCAGCCCGAATTATTGACATCGGACAGGAAGGGTTTATCGATTTATGCTGCTTGTGCCAAATTCTCACCCTCCCATCTGCATGATGCCACAGAAATCTTGCCAGGTGATGTTTTTCCACTGCTCAGTAATCCCATTTTTTACCTCTTTTACCTACTATGTTTTGTCTTTCTGTTTCCCTTATACAGCAATGGCGCTGTAACTGGTTGTCTGCTGTTAAAGACCTTCCGTGCTAAGGAACGACGAGTTATGTGTTCGCACATGTTAGTTGGAGCACCAGCGTTGTATTGTACTACAATTTGCTTGATGGTACCGCCTGTCCGTCGGAACGATTCTTGACATCCTCCTCTGTCCCCTTTTGTCGATGAGTGGTTGACGTCCACAGGATCCCCTTTCACTGGATATTTTTTCTGGATCACACCATTCCCGGTATACTCTCTACACCATTGCACGAGAAAACCCCACAAAGTTGGCAGTTTTTTACATACTGGCCATGTGTAGTCTAGCACCCATGACCATACCTCGTTCCAAGTCGACCAGATTGCTCGATTTTCCCTTTCTAATGTGGATTCACACTGATACTGAATCACGGAAAACTTGCTCACTTGATTTCATTTTACACTCCGGGGGCACGTGTCTAATTTCCATGCAGGGTAACTCCAATCATGAAAAGGCAGGCGTCTCTAATAAAATGGCCATTCAGTGTAAGTCTATGCCCACCACCAGGGAAGCCATCATGGTGGAGCCTGTGTTTCGATGGATCCTAGCTCCACTATCTATAATAAGCCTCAATGTATCTTTGCGGATTGAGCTTGGTGTGTGATACGTAAAGTTTTAACTCTTATGTTCATGTTATAAAACTCCACGTTTTATAATAACTTGTTGGTTTACCGAGGCCTTCGAAGGCCATAGAGATTTGCCACTTTAGAATCCTTGGAGCAGCATGGCGTCCTGATCATTACTATGTGCTGCAATAACGGAGACTGTCCATGTAAGAGGCTGTTACATGTTCTGCAGGCAAATATAATCTGTGTAGTAGAGCGTTCGTTCAGTATTATAAGAGGCCACTCCACCGGTCAAAGACCTCATTTAAAGTGCACTTCTATTTTTAGTGCGAAAACTTGACACATGAGTCTTTAGCACTTGAGATTTGCCATGGGGGCTGGCCGGGGAGCAGGGAGCAACGTTTGGGTATAGGTTATGTTTCATTTCAGCCGGTCTAGCGGTACTGTGAGGAAAACGGGGGAATTTTGTGTGTATAATTGTATAATTGTAACCACTAGTTCAATTTTATTAAGGTAAATGCCCAACTTATATGGGGTGTTTCCAGTGATAAATTGTTGCGATTAATTGGTTTATTGAGCCTGACCTGAACTACGCTGTAATTGAGGGTCACACGCAAGTCACTCTAAAATTACGAGAGTGCAGCCAATGTAAGTGACCTTGCGGTGGTCACAAAAATTCTGAGATGAAATGCAATTTTTTTGCACTATAATAATAAAAAAGTGGCCGATTAGATCATATTGGTCTGCTGATGCTAGGGGGGACACTGTTCAATCATTGTCTTCTCCAATTATTTTCTGTGTGTACATGTAGTACATTGATGTGAATTGATCTTATAAGACTTTGAAGTACCGTGAAGTATTAGTATATTGCTAATTCCTCAATTATGATTGCAAGATTCTGTTCTCCGTTTCTACAGAATTAGAGTGAACATTTTTGACGGCCAAATCCTGTGGAACTATGCCTTGAGTTTTTATTAATGATATGACAGAAATGCACTATTAATGAATAAAACTATTAAGATGTTTTATATATGGTGGTTTGCACTTGTCATTGTGTAAGGAGTCCTGCAAACCCCTGGTGTCTTGTACAAATCGGGTAGAGAACACAAGGTTACATCATCTCCTGGTTCCTTTTATGCGTGACTGGGCACTTACCAGTGGGCAGGGGCATAGCTATTGAGAGTACAGCAATAGTAGTTACAAACGGGCCCTGGTACCTGAGAGAGCCCAAAGAGCCCTCTGGCACATAAGAAGACCCAGTAAATGGCAGGTGGAGACCCTGTTACAGATGCATTGATGCCCAGGAACCTTAAACTATGCCTTTGCCTGTGGGGCTTAATTTAAAAAAAGGGACTTAGTTTGCCTGGTGTCTATTGCAAACCCAGCAGTGGAAGAAGGTTTCTGCTGCAGCAAGAGGCCACCCAGCCCCAGAGATGGTAGCCTAAACCCTGGCCAATTTCCTTTAGGTTATTGTTCAGATTCACTAGCACAGGAGGGGGAGACAAAATGGACACCTTCTTGGACATACGACTTGTTTTTGTTTAATCCTTCGGACTACATGGGTTGTCCGGGACATTTAAAAAAAACAGGCTGCAGCCAAGGGATGTGCTAAAATAAAATAAATGATACTCGTCGAGGTAAAGCATCGGAGCAGTGGTGTTGGATCGACAGCGGATTTACCAGGTGAGTAGAACTTCTTTTGACATTTTGGCACATCTCTTGCATGCAGCCTGTCTTTTAAATATCGCCGAAAAAAAACCTTGAGGGGATGTTCACACTTAGGCCTCATTTACACGAACGTGATATACGTGCTTTTCACGCGGGTCGCACGGACCTATACAAGTCTATGGGGGCATGCAGACAGTCCGTGAGTTTTGCTCAGCGTGAGTGCGCTGAAAAAAACTCACGACATGTTCTAAAATTCTGCGTTTTTCGTGCATCACGCACCCATTGAAGTCAATGGGTGCGGGAAAACCACGAAGGTCGCACTGAATCACTTCCGTGCGAACTGCGTGATTCGCGCAAGAGCTGTCAAACTGAATGTAAACAGAAAAGCACCACGTGCTTTTCTGTTTACAAACATCCGAACGGAGTGTGTTAGAGATGAGCGAACCGAACTTCACCGGGTACGGCCGAACTAGTTTTGACCGAACCCGGCAGGAGACAGTCACTGTCCAGGGTGCTGAAAGAGTTAAACTGGTTCAGCACACTGGACAGTGACTTCCGATCCCAATATACGTGAACGTGTAAAAAAAAAAAAAAGTTCTGACTTACCGATAACTCCCGGCTTCTTCCTCCAGTCTGACCTCCCGGGATGACAATTCAGTCCAAGTGACAGCTGCAGCCAATCACAAGCCAAGCACAGGCTGCAGCGGTCACATAGACTGCCGCGTCATCCAGGGAGGTGGGGCCAGATGTCAAGAGAGGCGCGTCACCAAGGCAACGGCCGGGAAGTTCTCGGTAAGTACGAACCTCTTTTTTTTTAAACAGGTTACTCGATATGGTGATCGGAATTCACTGTCGAGGGTGCTGAAAGAGTTACTGCCGATCAGTTAACTCTTTCAGCACCCTGGACAGTGACTGACGTCGACTAGCCTCATCTCTATGATGGCGGCTGCGCGAAAATCACGCAGCCGCGCATCATACACGGATGACACACGGAGCTGTCAAGTGCCTTTTGCGCACGCAAAACGCTGCGTTTTTTTGCGTGCGCAAAACGCACACGCTCGTGTAAATCAGGCCTTAGGGATATTCTGCAGATTTTCTGTCCAGATTTGCCGGCCGAAAATCTGTAGCATATTTCATTAGTAGCAAAGTGAATGAGATTTATAAAAAAGATCATCCACACAAAAAATGTTCCAGAGAAAATGTTCCGAAATTGACATGCAGTGCAGCCTGTCAATATACAGTAAGTTGCGGAGTCATTACAGATTTGTTACATATATTTCACATTAAGATCAACGGGGAAGTAAAGATCCGCAACAAGTGACAAATGTTGCGGAATTTGTTGCGATTTAGATGCATTTTTGTAGCAAATTACACAAGATCTGAAAAGGAAATAATTATATATTCCAACAGACCATACTCTCTTTTCCTGATGCTCCCATGAAAATGCATCGCTGATCTGTACATAGACAGCCTCCTGTGATGACGTTTCATCACATGGGACCAATGCAGCAGTCACATGATAAAACATCACAGGAGGCAGGTTGTATAGAAACCCGCCAGGGCAGCACGGCCGCATTGCTATGGAAGAGTCAGGAGGGGTGAGTATAGTCTTATATTTTCTGTCAGCCGTTTTCCGTAGCAGTCACTTCAGCCGAATATCCGCACAATAAATGGTGCAAATATCTGTCCGTATTTCCCTGCGGGTTCTTGTTCGGAAACCATGCGGACTACGTATCCAACCCGTGTGAACATGGCATTTGCATGTTCTATATGATGCTCTAATTTTCATCCCACGTTCCAAACACTTGTTTAGGAGTTCTGTGTCATGCTTCGTGCAGGGTCTGAGGGGGCGGTGCATGACACAAGGATTAAGAGAACACTAAGGAAGGAATTACAGTGTCATGCCCCACCCCCTCAGTCCCTGCACTTAGTGTATCATCCGTTTTGCCTGAAACATTCCTTTAATTGGAATTCTGGGACACTGACCGTAGAGTGTGCATGGGAGACCAAACCAGAGACCAGATATGAATGCTGCACCGCGCTCCAATACATGTTGGTGAGATACAAGTGACTGCAGTTGTTTTGTAGACATATTAAGTTTTGCATATACATTTTATTTTTTATTGAAATGTTTTAAAAGTAATTACAGTGTAAATAAATTAAGACAATTACAAAACATCAAGGACTGAAAGACAAAGTTACCAACAAGTCAGATTTACCACATATTAAATAGTTCAGGACCGGGCTATTTTGAGCCTTCAGGACCAGACACCTATCTTCTCCTCAGGGTCCCCGGCAGTCACTGACCGGAGACCCGACAATCAGCTTCCGGATCGCTCGGGCAGCAAGTTAAAACCCGAGCCGTAAAAAGTCTATGGCTCGGGTTTTAAGGACCCTGACCGCTGGCCGTAAAAACACAGCCAGCGGTCGGGAACCAGTTAAAGGGGTTATGTGGGGACCAAAAACAATTAGAAGTGTAGACACTGCAGTATGTGAGTACTCGCTAATATACATTCCGGTCCCCGTCGCGCTGATTCTGAGATTCTCATAGATTTTTATAGCGCTCCCGGGGGAACGGAAGTCTAATTGCACAGCCTTCTTTGATGACGATACGACTCTTCGTCATGTGACCGGCCGCGCTGTACTGTATGTACTTGCTGTACTGTATGTACTTGCTGTACTACTGCTTATACATGGAGTACAGCGGGGCGAGTGTATCACATACTGCAGGGACTACACTGCTAATTATTTTTGGTCCCCACATAACCCCTTTAAGTTAAGTTATAAATTAGGATATACAACAGAGCTACGCATTTATATAAAATAACATGAGGGTATATGAAATGTCCAGGGCAACGTTCTCCCGCTGTGGCAAAACTACATCTTCCAGCATGCAAACACGCTGGGAGTTATAGTTTTGCAACAGCTGGAGAGCCACAGGTTGGAGATCTAAATGCAAATTTACATTAGTGTGAAATAGATATTGCTGCCTCCATCCATGTGGTCAGGAAACATAACACTCCCGGAAGTCTCTATAGAGACTAGACATCCCAGGAGACTGCTGTCACGTGAAAGGAGACATCTGCGCTCTAGGAGACCGCAACAGCTACTGCGTACTAAACTAAGGAAAATGTTCTATGTGTGTCATAAGAAACCAGATGAGAAGCATCAGCAAGCGACAGGAGGTTAAAGATATAGGAGTAAAAGATTTTACTTACCAAGAGAAACAAGGCTTGAATGCCAGCGGTAAGGCAATAAAGTGGAGAAAAGACGAAAAGAATAAGGGCAAAGCCACACGTGGCGGAATTGCTCTTGAATTCCGCTGCGGACACTCCGCAGCATTAATCCGCAGCGGAGCCGTTTCTCCATTGCCTTCCACTTCTTTTTAGTAGGCTTCGTTTAGACGAGGCAGAAAATTCCGCTGCGGAGCATAGGCTGCGGAGCGGAATTTGGTGTCCGCAGCATGCTCTGTCTGTTGCGGACCAGTGGCGGACTGGTTGCGGACTCATGGCGGAATTTCTCCATTGACTTCAATGGAGATTCTAAATTCCGCAATGAAGTCCGCAGCTGTCATGCACATGTTATGTGTGCTGCGGATGCGTCTTGCTTTTTTGACATGACATTTCTTCATTCTGGCTGGACCTATGTATTTCTAGGTCTACAGCCAGACTGAGGAAGTCAATGAGGCTCCCGTAATTATGGGAGCGTTGCTAGGAGACGTCAGTAAATAGTCACTGTCCAGGGTGCTGAAAGAGTTAAGCGATCGGCAGTAACCGTTTCTGCACCCTGGACAGTGACTACCGATCCCAATATACAGCAACCTGTCAAAAAAATAGAAGTTCATACTTACCGAGAACTCCCTGCTTCTGTCTCCAGTCCGGCTTCCCAGGATGACGTTTCAGTCTAAGTGACGGCTGCAGCCAATCACAGGCTGCAGCGGTCACATGGACTGACGCGTCATCCAGGGAGGTCGGGCTGGATGCCGAAAGAGGGACGCGTCACCAAGACAACGGCCGGTAAGTATGAAATTCGTTTACTTTCACTAGGGAAAGTGCTGGCCCTTCTCTCTATCCTGCACTGATAGAGAGAAGGGAAGCACTTTTCCCGCAGTCCGCAGCAGCTAGTCCGCATCAATTTACTGCACATTTTGGGCAGATCCGCCGCAGAATCTGAAACGCAGATTCTGTGCGCCATTGATGCGGACAGTTGCGGAGGAAATCCGCCACGTGTGGGCATGCCCTAAGGATTAAAGTTCGGCCTTTTCAGACAGGTGTATTATCGGGATGTGACAACCAGGACCCCTGCGGTTATATCCAGAATACGGTTAGTTAAACACGGGTGGGTACAATACGCCTGTCTCAATGAGACCTGAGGAAAATGAATAGGAGAAAAGTAGTAGTAGAAATAAAGCAGAGGCCTAAAATGAGCTGCTCCGCTCCAATGTCATTAGTAGGGAGCGCTAGGTGGACCACCCAGAGCCAACAGGTTGAGATATATATGAAAATGTTAAAAACACTTGAAAATGGCCCCGAATGTAAAAAATTCTTATGATTGTGTCAGCCAATCGCTGCCTGTACAGGTGATGTCATCTGTAGTGACATCACAGCTGTGGTCCGTGGGAATGTAGCAGAATTTACATTTATTTTTCAACATTTAGGTTACTACTTTCAGTTGTATTTTAGCGGTGTGAATACCCCTTTAATTCTTAACATTGTAATGTAAATAACTATCTAGGCCAATATAAAAATAGCACATCATTAAAAAAAAGTCAGCGACACCAGACCTAGGATCAGTGTTACTCATCTCAAGTCCCCCCCCCCTCTCAATTAGTTATGTATTGAAGATTTCTCCTGCTTTAACAAGTTCCCCTGGCGATAACAGACGATCACCGGGGGAAACTTGCGGCCAGCCATACAGCGGCCCCTGCAAGAGAAATGTAGGCAGACAAAGTGTTTTTCGCTGCATTTTTTGCACGCGGCACTCAATGGCCGCGGCCGGAAATTGCCACAAGGAATGCGGCAAATGGCGTGCAGGCAGGTAAAAATCCACATGAAAAAGCTCTGTGTGCACAGGCCCTTAAGTGAGGCAATGCCCTTTTAGGCCTTGTTCACATGGCGCTAAAAAAAAAAGATGTGTAAACGCGTTGAACTCCCATTGACTATAGGAATTAGGTTCATTTTCGCCGTGTTTTCGGAACAAGGAATTGACCTGATGCTTCTTTTTTTGCACAACGCGTTTTTAAACACACGCGTTAAAAAACGCGTCGTATGCACTACAATGCGTTTTTCCATTGATTTCAATAGGAAGATTAAAGAATCCTTTTTTATGCGTTTTTCGACACGTAAAACGTGACAAATACACGCCGTGTGAACAAGGCCTAATAGTGCACAGGTTATTAGTGTCAATGCATCAGAAATAGCTACATGTGAGCTCTCTATGGGAAATCCTGCACACATGACTGGTTGGGGGACTTGAGGACTGCGGCTGTGACATACACTACTCTAGAGGACACACAAAATGTAAACGGTAAAGATAGAAAATATGCTAATGCCCATATAGCCCAGTATCTGATCTCCGGGTCTGCAGAGGGCACTGAACAAAAATTGGAGCTGTCCCAAACTCATAAAATGTATCCAAAGTCTAATTACAGGAGCATAAATAGTGGACTGGGTAGCCAGCCTCAACAATCAAAAAATAGCCCCCTGGCTGGAGCATGCCAATAAATATCACCCGGCCTGCAGTAGATGACCCAGAGGTTGTACAATGAGGCATTTGGGGTGTGTTCACACATCGTGGTCAATTTGCCTTTTTGAGAATAAATTGCACCACAAAATGCATTTTGACCACGAAGTGTGAACACAGCCTTATCAGTAATTAAAAGGGGCCGGAGAAAAACAGAATTGCTGTCATGTATCTTTCTCTTCTGTCTCTTCTGATACAAATGTCAGCTGCTCACACGATTCTCCACATTCCTCTGTAGGCTGAGGAGACAGGTAAGACGTGTTGTAGAAGGGCTTGTTCAAATACTGCAAGAGAAACAAATCCAAAAGTTAGGCACGAATATCTGAAAAATATAGATCACACAACGACTAAAAAATCATTATCTATCTATCTATCTATCTATCTATCTATCTATCTATCTATCTATCTATCTATCTATCTCTCTCTCTCTCTCTCTCTCTCTATCTATCTATCTATCTATCTATCTATCTATCTATCTATCTATCTATCTATCTATCTATCTATCTGTCTGTCTGTCTGTCTGTCTGTCTGTCTATCTATCTATCTATCTATCTATCTATCTATCTATCTATCTATCTATCTATCTATCTATCTGTCTGTCTGTCTGTCTGTCTGTCTGTCTGTCTGTCTGTCTGTCTGTCTGTCTGTCTGTCTATCTATCTACATACTAGTATAGGGTTATCTGCACGGAGTATTGTAGTGTAGCCCTACAAATTAATTGAAATGTATTTTAGTCGATTTTAATTAAATAATATCACAATTAAGTATCCACTTACTTTCTCGCACAAATTGTAACAGTCCTGAGACAGTGGCCGTCCAAAATAAGTAAAGGGAGGGTTGTGCGTCATATCTACTCCAGTTCTACTGAAGCGTGACCCAAAGTGAGACAAATGACGATGTAGTCGCCATCTAGTACCGGCCCAACTGTACTAAACTAGTGGTTACATTTGGACCACAAAAAAGCCCCCCTGGGTACGGTGCCCCATTTACTCAAGGGACAGGATATGTAATAGGATAAATTCTAGTGAACATATGTTTCGCCTTCGCGATCATCCAAGAGGCTTAAAGACCATCTAGGAGAAAAGGTTCATGCTCTAGACCAGTGGTCTCCATCCGTACACGTCTACAACCAAACTGGTACCGTTACATTGGTCAAGTAGACACTTTGACGACATCATCAACATCAGATTGGTGTTCCTGGGGACCACCAGAGGAGATGATTCTGAGGCCCACCATCCATCTCTACAGAACATGTGCAGGTCCACTTTTGATGTGGACATGCATCATAATCTTTGTTGTCATCATTGTACACAAGACATATCAATAAGGTCTAATAAATAAAAATAGACCCTATTGACAAGTGACTGACTCAAATGTCACTTCTAAATTTAGTTGTCTTCTGCTGGATCTTTTGACCCCATTTTTATGTCAGAACCTAGGCCCACTGGAGGATCCTCTGGTACTCTGATGGGGTTGTGTAGTTTAGAAAAACAATCTTCATATACCCTATTAACCAGTTCAGGACCGGGCTATTTTGAGCCTTCAGGACCAGACACTGTTTAGCCATTTTTAGCACGTGTTAGTTAAATGGCTATAACTTTTTTATTTGTTGGGCTAACGACGTGACTTTTTCGATGTTTTTTTCCGTAGACAATGCAGGTTTCTTTTTTTATCGTTTTTATACACATCCTTTTTGCTATTTTTGAATTTTTATTCTTAAAGTTTGAAAATAATAGTAAAAAAATAAGCTTTTTTACGTTTCAGCTATTTTTTTTTGGTAATAACATAGTTTTACCCTAAAATAGACTGTTTATTCGTTATCGTCATTGTCTACCGCAAATTGTAATATATTACATGTCTATATTAGGGTAATTGGGCCAGTGCTAGCGTTACAACAATGATTGGCGGGGGGGGGGAACGTTTTTTTTGGGGTGGGTATTTTATGTGTATTTATTATTATTTTTTTTTTGCACTTTACTTTACTATTTTTTTATTCCTATGGTCTGTCCCTCAAAGGTCAAAAAAGGCCTTTGGGGAACTTTATATATTTTTTTTCTTTCTTTTACACCATGCTTTTCCACTGTAACTGGAGCTGCACAGCAGCCCCAGTTACAGGGGAAATCAGCCCTCTTATAGTGACTATTGCCACTAATAGGGCTGTGCTGGGACTAGTTAGACCCAACAGCAATCTGTCAGTAACGGCACCCGGCGATCATGTGACCAGTCACATGATCACCGGGAGGAATAGAGACAGCGCCGCTGCTGTCTCTATTCCTATACACAGCGTTCATTGAGCGCTGTGTACAAGTGATCAGAGAAGATAGAAGCAGCAAAAGCTGCTTCTATCCTCTCCTCAGGGTCCCCGGCAGTCACTGACAGTCGGAGACCCACATTCAGCTGCCCGATCGCTCGGGCAGCAAGTTAAAACCCGAGCCGTAAAAAGTCTATGGCTCAGGTTTTAAAGACCCTGACCGCTGGCCGTAAAAACACAGCCAGCGGTCGGGAACCAGTTAAGGAATTCTGAGTTAAAGTCTGTGGTTTAGGATCCTCATCTCTTGGCCAGAGTGGAAAGCAGAAACAAAAAGCGTCTCACACCCTCGAGGACCTGTCCTGTCCGGTATTACACAGACAGCCTATTGATATGAAAATGCTCTATGTAATACTTAATTTCTCCTGTGGTGGAGCTGCAGGTAAATTGAATGCTTACTCAAGTTTCAATACAGATTACAGCTGATCGCTTATTGTCAATGGACCCTTCTAACAAGTAAGGATTATCCATAGCAGAGGACCCCTTTAAGGTCAGGTACAAACCTCTTTTAGATGTTGTGGGAAGGAATATGATGGAAAGAATATATATCGTGTCATCTTATATGCCTTGATTATGAGAACGATCACTATAAGGATGAAAACAACTGCAAGAACCATGGATCCTAGGAACAGCAGGGCTATTTTCCATGATGGTGTCCTGTCTGGAAACAGTGCCCAATGTTAGTATCAGTACCACGTTATAAAAGCAGAAATATGCAAACCAGAACTAAAAAAATTTACACCCATTGGTGAAACAAAGGACTCTATGTAAGTTTCCTAAAGATCAAGTAAAATGCTTGTAGCACATAGACAATTCATTTTTTTAACTTTAGTATTTGTGACACATACAAGTAGGAATGTCGGATAACTGGTTTTGTATACCTAGTCTACCCTCCCTTATTAGTTTTGGAACAAAGATATTTACATCTGTCATGTTCATGTCCTATCACAACGTCATGGAAAGAAACAAATGCCCTTATGGACAATTTCATGGAAAGCTATGTTCATGACAATACCTGGGAAACACACATTTGAATACCTGAGAATGGGATAACAAACCAGTGGACAACCGCAAGGGGAGCACCTGACAATGGACAGTAGGGAATTCTTACAGGGGCCAGTTCAGTTGTAAAGTGGCTTTGAGGGCCTTATATATTAGAAACACCCAATAAGTCACGCCATTTTAAATACTTCACCCCTCAAAGTATTCAAAACAGGCACTTAGAAAATTTCTTTACACTTTAGGCGTTTCACAGGAATTAAAGCAAAGTAGAGGTGAAATGTACAAATTTCATTTTTTTCCCAGAAATTCATATTTAATCCATTTTTTTTTATAACACAAAGTTTTACCAGAGAAATGCAACTCAATATTTATTGCCCAGATTCTGCAGGTTTAGGAAATATCCCACATGTGGCCCTAGTGTCGTAATGGACTGAAGCACTGGCCTCAGAAGCAAAGGAGCACCTAGTGGATTTTGGGGCCTTTTTATTAGAATATATTTTAGTCCCCATGTCAGGTTTGAAGGGCTCTTGCGGTGACGAAACAGTTGACATCCCCCAAAAGTGACCCTATTTGGGAAACTACAGCCCTCAACGAATTCATCTAGGGGTATAGTGAGTATTTTGACCGCACAGGTTTTTTGCAGAAATTATTGGACTTAGGCCGTGAAAATGAAAATCTACATTCTTTCAAAGAAAATGTAGGTTCAGCTATTTTTTTCTCATTTCCACAAGGACTAAAGGAGAAAAAGCACCCCAATATTTGTAAAGCAATTTCTCCCGAGCAAAACCGTGCCCCATATGTGGAAATAAACGGCTGTTTGGACACACGGCAGGGCTTAGAACGGAAGGAGCGCCATTTGACTTTTGGAGCTCAAATTTAGCAGGAATGGTTTGCGGGGGTCATGTCACATTTGCAAAGCCCCTGAGGGACGAAAACAGAGAAAACGCCCAAAAAGTGACTCAATTTAGGAAACTACATCCCTTGAGGAATTCATCTAGGTGTGTAGTGAGCATTTTGACCCCACGTGTGTTTCATAGATTTTTTTAGAATTGGGCAGTGAAAATAAAAACAATCCTTTTTCTTCAATAAGTCGTAGATTTAGATCAAAATTTTTCATTTTCTCAACAAATAAAGGAAAAAAGAACCACAACATTTATAAAGCAATTTCTTCAGAGTACGACAATACCCCATTTGTGGTAATAAAGTGCTGTTTGGGCACACGGCGGGGCTCAGAAGGGAAGGAGCGGCATTTGGCTTTTGGAGTACAGATATTGCTGGAATGGTTTCTGGGTGCTATGTCGCATTTGCAAAGCACCTAGGGGAGCGAAACTGTGGAAACCCCCCAGAAGTGACCCCATTTTGGAAACTACACCCCTCAAGGTATTCACCTAGGGGTGTAGTGAGCATGTTAACCCCGCAGGTGTTTTGCTGAAATTATTGTGCACTCCATGTTGCAGAGTGAAAATGGGATTTTTTTCCATAGATATGCCAATATGTGGTGCCCAGCTTATGCCACTATAACAAGACAGCTCTCTAATTATTATGCTGTGTTTCCCGGTTTTAGAATCACTCTACATGTGGCCCTAACCTTTTGCATGGACGATCGACACGGCTCAGGAGTGAAAGAGTACCATGTAAAATTGAGGCCTAATTTGGCGACTTACACAGTGTTGGTTCACAATTGCAGAGCCTCTGATGTGAAATAATAAAAGAAACCCCTGAGAAGTGACCCCATTTTGGAAACTACACCCCTCAAGGCATTTATTAAGGGGTGTAGTGAGCATTTTTACCCCACAGGTCTTTTCCATAAATGAATGCGCTGCGGATGGTGCAAAGTAAAAATTGCAATTTTTCCCTAGATATGCCACAGGCACAGGCCGGTGTCGCACTGATAAATATCTTTCCTTATCCACCTTTTGGTCCACACTCTGCACCTTTCAGTTTGGGGAATTTTGCTGGGAAGTGTTCTGGTATAATACGGGCGCCCTCGCTTCCAGCGGATATGTTTGAGTCCTCTTCTTCCTGGTTCCCTAATTTTTGGGCCTTGATAAATTGCCACTTGAAACAGAAGAAATGTTCCCCTCGGGCCGGCACAACTGCATATTTTTTATTTCTTGACTTATTGGAGCCTTAACTAATTGTATTCCTTCATAGATGTAGTGGTATGAGGGCTGTTTCTTTGTGAGACGAGCTGTAGTTTTTCTTGGTACAATTTTGTGGTACATGTGACTTTTTGATAAGTTTGTTTCCTATTTTTTGGGAGGCAAGGTGACCAAATAACAGCAATTCTGGTATAGTGTTTTAGGTTTTTTTTATACAGCGTTCACCTTGCGTTATAAGCTACATGTTAACTTTATTCTGCGGGGCAGTCCGATTCCGGCGATACCTAATTTATAGCACTTTTTTATGTTTTACAACTTTTTGCACAATAAAATTACTTTTGTAAAATAAATTTATTTTTCTGTCGCCATGTTGTGAGAGCCATAACTTTTCTTTTCCAAAATTTTTATTGTTTTATAGAAATAGCAAATATAACAGATATTGTCGTAAGGCACAAGTAAAATAGATCAAGATAACAATGCCCAAATGGGCAGCAAGCATAATACATGCTAAACAGTGCAGAAGGACATCAAGGGGCCCCTGGGGGTCTATCAATGAGGTTAATGTACGACATTGCAGAACAACAGGTTGCGATTACAGAACATGGTTATAACATAACCGATGATCAAACAATTAAGAGAGAAGAAGGAAGAAAGAAAAAGTAGGAAAATTCTTCACCCTAGGGATAGGGGGAAGTAAGAAGAAAGGGGAGGAAAGCGTAGAAACCGGTGAGAACCATATCTTTTAAATTTTTTCATCTACGGAGCTGTATAAGGGCTTGTTTTTTGTGAGACAATCTATAGTTTTTATAGGTACCATTTTTGGATACATGCGACTTTTTGACCACTTTTTATTTTAATTTTTGTAGGGCAAATTGACCAAAAAACCTGAAATTCTGGCATTGTTTCTATGTTTTTTTTTACGCCGTTCACCGTGTAGAATAAATCGCATCATATTTTTTATAGTTTAGGTCGTTACGGTCGCGGTGATACCAAATATGTATGGTTTATTTTATTTTTTTCAATAATAAAGCACTTGATAAGGGAAAAAGAGCGATTGTGTTTTATTTTATTACTTGAAACTTTTATTATATTTTTTACAACCTTTTTTTATACTTTTTTTTAGTCCCACTAGGGGACCTGAAGGTCCAACTGTCAATTTTTTTTTCTAATACATTGCACTAAAGTTGGACTTTGCATGGCAAATGTATAGTCAACATACCTGGTGACCTCCTCATCAAAAGTCCTGCCGTTTGTGCCTTCTGGTTCCCCTTTGCATCCTTGCAAAATGTCTGTCACAGTCTCGGAATACCCTATGCAGAGCGGTCTTAGGAAATCTGAGACACGACCCCTCCTTCTCCTATTGACCAGCGGCAATAACATTTAAATCATTGGCGCTCTGGTCATCGGTGCTGGCTCATCAGAAGGCAGTGGAGGGGGGGGGGGAGTAGGGATCTCAGTCTTCCTAAGAACACTTTGTATAGGGAAATCAAAGACTGTGGCGGCCATTTTGCGAAGATACAAACAGAGGACCAGTACGGACGAACAGCCGCAGGATCGTTCTTAGGGAGGGCACCAGGTGCACTATATGAACAAAAGTATTGGGACAATTGCACATTACACCTGCATGAGCTTTTATGACAAAAAGGGGCTTTCCCCAAACTGTTCCCACAAATTTGGAGGTATCCAATTGTCCAAAATGTCTTCGTATACTGAAGCATTAAGATTTCCCTTCACTGGGACTAAGGGACATAGGCCGACCCCTAAACAACAACCCCATAGCATTATCCCTCCTCCACCAAACTCTACAGCTGGCACAATGCATTCGGGCAGGTAACGTTCTCCTGGCATTCACCAAACCCAGAATCGTCCATCAGACCGCCAGATAGAGAAGCGTCACTCCACAGAACACTTTTCCACTTCTCCAGAGACCAGAGGCGGCGGGCTTTACACCACTCCATCTGACGATTGGCATTGTGCTTGGTGATGTAAGGCTGGCATGCAGCTGCTCGGCCATGGAAACCCATGACATGAAGCTCGCAGGGCATAGTTTTTGTGTTAATGTTAATGCCGAAAAAACTTTGTACTCTGCAGTTATTGAGTCAGCAGAGCGTTGGTGACTTTTATGCACTATGCTCCTCAACACTCGGTGCCCCCGCTCTGTAACTTTACGTGGTCTGCACTTCGTGGCTGAGATTCTGTGGTTCCTAAACAAAAATCCAATTTACAATAATATCACTCACAGCTGATGGTGGAATATCTAGAAGGGAGGAAATTTCAGGAACTGACTTGTTACAGCGTTGACGTCCTATTACAGGACCAGGCAGGAATTCAGTGATCTCTTTACAACGACCCATTCTTTCACATACGTTGGTAAAGGCGACTGCATGGCGAGTGTTGAATTTTATACACCTGTGGCAATGGGACTGAAGGAAGCGCTTGAATTGAATGATTAAGAGGTGTGTCCCAATACTTCTCTCCATATAGTGTATGTTGAATATACATTTGCCACGTAAAGTAAAATTTTCCATTTTGACTGGAGGGTTGTTTTAAGTCTATTTTGGTAATCCAAACCTCCTCAGGACTACATTGTTACATGCTCCCTTACATGTTACTATTTTCCCTTTTTTTTTGTGGTAAGCTCTATGCCGAGGCCAAAAAGATATTTTTTATTTTTATTTCCAAGATCAAGGGGAATCACGGCATTCCTCTTTAATGTGGGGCAAATACCTGAGAGTAGAATAATTATATTGCACCTTAGCAGCTGGGCCAAATAAACTGAAAAACTTGGTTTCCTTATCTAAAGCATCAAAACTTTTCCTTTCGCAACACTGGGTATACAGTTTGATGTATATTGCTGTGTTAAATGTTTCGTATTTTGGAGTTCAGGTCTGAACATTGCTTACCATCATTGGTGGTCTTCTTGCATATCACAGGGCTGAATTCACCAGCTTTGTCATTATAAGACACATAGGCTTGGACCTTCACACAGTACATGGTCCATGTGTCTAAGTCATGCAGAATTTCAGTGTTTTGTGTGGTACTCACAACTAATTCCTAGAAAATGGGTGAAAAAATTAGAATATAGTAAAACTCAATGAAAATATACAAAAAGAAAATAGAGGGTATGCCTCCAGGTCAGCACCAGAAGAGGTCATCAGAAAGACAAATGTTTGGGCATCTATAGACATCTGGACATAAGAAAACTGAGCCTCATTGACAGTAGTCACTGTGCAAAGAGAGGGAGGAGGGGGGAGGAGGAGCTGAACTTTCTCTATCACTTATTGTCAATGGTGTAGTTTTGTGTTATTGTTACGAGCAGGTATGCTCGGCATGCCCGTCATCTCCTAGCTATTAATCAGCAGCTGGGGCAGTTGCTAAGGCAACTGCTGCACATCGGATTCATCAGTGCAGGTCAAATGACCACACTGATGTGAGCCACTGAGGCTCATTTTGAGAAAGCGATCTGATTGGTCTGCCTTTCCTTAAGATTTCCTGGATCCATTAGTATGGCGCAGGTGATAGCGTATGCTATGTGTGTTTGCTTTATGCATCTCTGTAATCTGTGCAAGATCATGTGTTGCTAGCCTAGTCTTTTTCCAGCTCTGTATTGTATTTTCTCAGTCATTGTTTGCTTCAGTGTTTTATCTTGTTGAATTGTTCAGTTTTATCTTTTCTCAATTGTTCTCTGTTCTGCTTTCCTTGTTTCACTGTGTTTTGAACCTGTTAATGAGGCTCTGTCACCAGTTTATAAGTGGTTTTTATTTTGAAAAACTATAATTCTTGAGCAAGTTATGAACAATTTTAGATTTATGCTAATTAGTTCTTAATGACCAACTGGGCATTTTTTAACTTTTTACCAAGTGGGCGTTGTAAAGAGAAATGTATGACGCTGACCAATCAGCGTCATACACTTCTCTTCATTCATGCTCAACTTGTATTACTGTACAGTGTGATCTCGTGAGATCACTCTGTGACGGGACTTCCTCCCACAGGTTCTTCATCGGAGCCATGGAAGACTGAACAGACATCGCCTCCAGCTGCTGCAGATTCGAATAAACGTACCGGCACGTCTGGAGGCGATGTCTGTTGACTCTTCCATCGCTCCGGTGAAGGACCTGTGGGAGGAAGTCCCGTCACCACGTGATCTCGCGAGATCATGCTGTACAGTGAAACAAGCCAGGCTGGAATGAAGAGAAATGTATGACGCTGATTGGTCAGCGTCATACACTCCTCTGTACAACGCCCACTTGGTAAGAAGTTAAAAAACGCCCAGTTGGTCATTAAGAACTAATTAGCATAAATCTAAAATTGTGCATAACTTGCTCAAAAATAATCGTTTTACAAAATAAAAACCACTGCTGTTATCAACATTACAGCGCCGATCAGATTAGGTAGGAGACCGGACACTTATAATCTGGTGACAGAGCCTCTTTAAGTTTTGCTTTTTATTACCTTGGTTTCCTAGTGTTTTCTTGGTGTTGTGTTACGGAAAGTATCTGCAGATTAGCAACTTAAATAGGGACTGTGTTTGGGACAGTAAGGGTTAGTGGTGTCTGGTGTAACGGTCAGTGCTTATTGATAGATCCAGTGATATAGGGTGATTTAGTTAGGGTCAGCTTGCTACCATCACTCATCATAAGTTTGCTACCATTATCCAACAGTTATCATCACCCATCATCTGTGTTGGCTATCATCCGACCGTTATGATCACCCATCATTCTTTTGTTACAATTATTCGACACTTGTCGTTATCCATCATCATCTTGTAACCACCCCTGTCTTTAATAAATGAGTCCTGTTTCTTGTATTCCTGTTTCCTGCTAGAATTGGGATACATGCTCCATATTTCCCTTTCCTTAGACAATCGGTTGACTCACAATTTGGCTCTACTGTGAGTCCCAGGGATAACTGAGTACCAGGAGACACTGTTAGTCCCGGGAAAGGAAATTGTTATAGGTGAAGCCTAGTTCTGTCGTCTTGTGGCCAGCTGGCGTTGTCCGAGTTATCTGCCTCCAGATTTATTACAGAGGTTTTACCTTTTTATTGTAAGAATACCCTCTGATGATAATGACAGAACTGCTGATCCTCACAAAAAGGGTAATTTTCTCACAAAAGCTTCCCCTTAATTGTAGTCTACTGGTAGCCCTCCAGCTGTGAATATACTGGATGCAATCTTTTCATGGTAACAGAATCTTAATCAGACATTACTTACATTTGCAGGGTCAGATTCTTTCCAGTATGCCACCCTGTAAATAAGCTCGCCATATTTCTCCTTCACTGAAACATCATTAGACCCAACAAAAGGACCATTGATACTGACATCCAGGTATCCTGACCTCGAAGAGACTTTAACTTCTGGAGCCTCGATAATTGCTTGATGCAAAAACAGATAAATATAATATTATATAATTGTATAGCATTGCGTAGTATTAAAACACTCGATGCATTTAGAACTCTGCAGTGTAATACCAGACCTGTCTGGGGTGTGAAGAGGCAGACAACTGGATGAATTGTAACGCTTATAGTATGTTCACTCACTGTGGATTTTACTGCAGATTTTTGTAATAATATGCAGACACTACATTCACACGACCGTGTGACAGACTGCTTTGGTTTTTTTAACGGCTGTTTTCAGAACAATGCAGTTCTATGGGTGTATTCACATGGCTGTTTTTGTTAATGGGCCGTGAATACTGACAATCAAAAAATAGGGCATGTCCTATTTTTGCCCATTTTCACAGCCCCACAGCTCCCATAGAAGTAAATGGATCCATTTTTAATGGCCGTTTTTCAGAAATCGGAAACCGCTCCACAAAACTCGTCAAAAACCGGCCAAAAATGCCTCCCATTGATTTCAATGGGAGGCGGAATGCGGTTTTCTCCCGCGAGTGGTAAAACAGCCTCGCGGGAGAAAGAAGGAACATGCTCTATCTTCATTCGGTTACGCCTCTGACCTCCCATTGACATCAATGGGAGGCAGAGAAAGCGTATTTCGCAGAGTTTTTTGCCCGTAGCACTCAATGGGCGAGAGCAAAAAAACAGCGTGCAGGAAGGACAAAATCTGCCTCAAAATCGCAAATGGAATTTTGAGGCAGAATTTTCCTCCTGCAAAAAACTCTGTGTGAACACAGCCTAATAAAGGACTTGATATTGGAAAAAAAGGTCATTTATTTGTATTACTTTTAGAAAACATTTATTTTTTACTTATTTTTTTTAGTCCCATTAGGGGACTTGAAGATCTAAAAGTCTAAACGCTGATATAATACACTTGTAATTCAGAGTATTATGCTTGTCAGTTTTATACTGACTGTCCGCCTATTAGGCCCTGCCATACATAGCAGACCAGGAGACTATTATAAGACCTCCGGTTGTCATAGCAGCCCATCTGCACCCCTCGATCGCGTTGTTGGGGTACAAACCACTAATGACCGCAGAATCTATGGGATTAAATGGCCGCTGCAGCTGACACCAGCTGCGAATGATGCAGGCTCAGATTCTGTTATAACCCTCATTCACAACCGAGAAATACACAAAGAACTAGTGAATTAATATTTAGCGGCTATTATGTGCCCCAAGGATGGAGCAGGTTCTTAGATGGATGTAGAATAAGTACGAAGTAACTTACTGTGACTATAGGGATCAAAATAAATGGTCACCCAGTCAGATATATTGAGTTGGAGCTTCGCGTTCACTCGCACATAAGAATTGTATGAAATAACGGATGCAATACACTGCAGTTCCTGAGTTACACATATCGTTTTATAGTCCGTTTTGCTAGATCTGACATCCCTGAAAAACAAGTAAATGTTCACATTAGGTGCAGCAGAATGATGCTAATGTAATACAATGACACAGGAGATGAAACCATTTTATCTCATGGATTACCACTGAAGTGAACCTGTATATTCTGCGCTTATTGAGTTCGGCAGTGTAATCTCTGTTCCCTTGTGAAACAGGAAGAAAACGGGAGACAAAGAGGCACCCAACAAATCATACATAGCACAAAGATTAGAGAATAAAAGATCAAAGTTGTATCAACTGTATTATAGCTTAAAGAGGCTCTGTCACCACATTATAAGTGTCCTGTGTCCTACATAAGGAGATGGGCGCTATAATGTAGGTAACAGTGCTTTTTATTTAGAAAAACAATCTATTTTTACCACGTTAGGAGTGATTTTAGCTTTATGCTAATTAGTTTCTTAATACCCAAGTGTGCGTGTTTTACTTTAGACCAAGTGGGTGTTGTACAGAGGAGTGTATGACGCTGACCAATCAGTGACCAATTAGCGTCGTACACTTCTCTCCATTCATTTACACAGCAGCATCGTGTTCTTACTAGAACACGATGTGCAGCCACATACACACACATTAACTTTAACCCCTTAATGACCGGGCATGTTTGTACCTTAATGACCAAGCCAGATTTGTCAAATCTGGTATGTCTGACTTTATCAGAGAATAACTCTGTGAAAGTTTTGAATATCCAAGTAATTCTGACATTGTTTTTTCGTCACATGTTGTACTTTATTTTAGTGGTAAAAGTAGACTGATACGATTTGCGGAAATTAATTAAAAAATAGAAGAAATTTTGTAAAAATTACCATTTTCCCCTATTTTTAACTGCAATATGTCACATATGTACACACATACTGTACAATTTTTTTAATTAAATATATATTTCTATCTCTTTACTCCATTTTGGCAGCACTTTTGAAAAAATAAAATACATTTTCAGCAATTTAGAGGACTTACAAATTGAATAATAATTTTATAAATTTTGAAGTACATTTTGTTTTCCTGCACCAAGCCAGATTTTCAGAGGCTCATAGGTGTCAGAATGGTGGAAACCCCCACAAATGACCCCATTTAGAAAACTAGACCCCTTAAGGTATTTACCTAAGGGTATAGTAAGTATTTTGACCCCACAGTTTTTTGCTAAATGTAATACATAGCAGGTGAAAAAAAAAAAAAATTCACTTTTTTTCATAAAAGTATCAGTTTGAAGACCAATTTCTTTGTAAAGCGACCATGAGAATGAAGAAACACACCACAAAATCTATCACCCTGTTTCTCCTGTTTTCAAAAATACCAACATTGTGGCCCTAATGCGCTGCCTGGACACACGGCAGGACCCAAAAGGAAGGGAGCACCCGGAGGCTTTCAGGACTCATATTTTGCTTGAAAATGTTTTAGGCCCCACTGTACATTTGGAGAGGCTTTGAGCTGCCAGAACGATAGAAACTCCCCATAAACGACCCCATTTAGAAAACTAGACCCCATAAGGTATTTATTTAGGGGTATAGTAATTATTTTGACCCCACAGTTCTTTGCTAAATTTAATGCATATCAGGTGAAAAAAATAATAATTTCACTTTTTTCATAAAAGTATTTGTTTGAAGACCGATTTCTTTGTAAAGCGACCATGAAAATGAAGAAACACACCCCAAAATCTATCACCCTCTTTCTCCTGTTTTCAAAAATACCCACATTGTGGCCCTAATGCGTTGTTTGGACACACGGCAGGGCCCCAAAGGAAGGGAACACCCGGAGGCTTTCAGGACTCATATTTTGCTTGAAAATGTTTTAGGCCCCACTGTACATTTGGAGAGGCTTTGAGCCGCCAGAACGATAGAAACTCCCCATAAACGACCCCATTTAGAAAACTAGACCCCTTAAGGGATTTATCTAGGGGTATAGTTAGCATTTTGACCACACAGGTTTTTCGCTAAATATATTGAAATAAGTCTGTAAGAATTAAAATGTACTTTTTTTCTGAAACAACATAGAAATTTTTATTATTTACAAGGAATAACGAAGAAAATGCACCCCAACATTTGTAAAGCAATGTCTCCCGATTACGACAATACCCCATATGTGGTAATAAACTGCTGTTTGGACCCACAGCAGGGCTCAGAAGGGAAGGAGCGCCATTTGGATTTATGATTTTGCTGGAATGGTTTTCGGTGCCATGTCGCATTTGCAATGCACTGGAGGGACCAAAACAGTGAAAACCCACCAAAAGTGACCCCATTTTGGAAAAACCTTCAAGGAATTTTTCTAGGGGTATAGTGAGCATTTAGACCCCACGGGTCTTTTGCAGAGTTTATTAGAATTAGGGCGCGAAAATTAATATCAACATTTTTTCCACTAAAATGTTGCATTTTCTCATTTTCACAAGGGATAAAGGAGGAAAAAAACAACCATTTTTTTTATAAAGCAATTTCTCCCGAGTACGGAAATACCCAACATGTTGTCATACGTTTTTTTCATTAGAAATGAATTAACCCTTTCAGGACTGATCCATTTTTTGCTTTCATATTTTAGATTTTCACTCCCCGCTTTCCAAGAGCCATAACTTTTTTACTTTTCCATCAATAGAGCGGTGTGAGGGCTTATTTGTTGCGGGACAATCTGTCGTTTTCATTGGTACCATTTTGGGGTACATGCGATTTTTTTGGATCACTTTTTAATCAATTTTTTTGCAATCCTGAGCAAAAAACAGGAATTCTGACACCGTTTTTTAGGTTTTTTTTTTGCGGCGCTCACCGTACGCTATAAATGACGTTTTTACTTTATTCTGCGGGTTGGTACGATTACGGCGATACCATATGTATATAGGTTTGGTCCTTTTTTTTAGCGTTTGCGCAATAAAATGACTTATTTATAAAAAAAAAAATTTCTGTGTCACCGTATTCTGAGAGCCATAATTTTTTAATTTTTTAGTCAAAAAAGCGGTGTAAGGGCTTGTTTTTTGCGGGACGGATAGAAGTTTTTATTGGTACTATTTTCGGGTACATGCGACTTTTTGATCACTTTTTATTCTTTATTTAGGGAGCGGTGGTGACCCAAAAAATTGCGATTCTGTCGTAGTTTTTTATTGATTTTTTTTGGGGTGTTCATCGTGCGGGAAAAATAACATTATAGTTTTATAGTTGGGTTCGTTACGAACGCGGTGATACCAAATATGTTTACTTTTTTAACGTGTTCATTTTTTTTCTATAATAAAAGTCTTATTATAGGGAAAAAAAGCATTTATTGTTTATAGAACTTATAACTTTTATTTTTACACTTTTTTATTACTTTTTTTAACTTTTTTAACTTGTCCCACTAGGGGACACTTAGTCTTGCAGCTTTGATCGCTGCTAGAGTACATTACACTACACACGTAGTGTGATGTACTCTAACTGTCATTGTGACGTGACTGTCACACTGACAGGAAGCAGAGGAGGAACGGCCGGAGGCTGTTCCTCCGAGGCTTCCGTGCATGGCAGCCCGGAGGTCATTATCTGACCTCCGATTGCCGTGACAAGCATCGGTAGCCCCCACGATCACTTCGTGGGGGCTGCTGATGTGCTTCAAACCACTTAAATGCGGCGACGACAATCCGTCGCCGCACTTAAGGGGTTAACTGCCGAAATCAGCGGCGATGGTCCGCTGTCCGGCAAGACTGATGTCTCAGCTGTCGGGGACAACTGTCAGCGCGGGTCTGTCACTCTGTGTTTACACAGAGTGACAGTTTGAAATGCGGACGAAAATGAACGTCATGGTGCGGGAACTAGCAGCCGACCATGACGTTCATTTTCGTCCTTGGTCGTTAAGGGGTTAATCAAGTGTCCTGACAATGAATATACATTACCTCCAGCCAGGACGTGATGTGTATTCACAATCCTGACACTTCTGCAACTTTTCTGTGAGATTTCCAGCAAGGCAATCGTAATCTCGCGAGATTACGCTGTAAACTGTCATTTAAAACGAGATTACGATTGCCTTGCTGGAAATCTCACAGAAAAGATTCAGAAGTGTCAGGATTGTGAATACACATCACATCCTGGCTGGAGGTAATGTATATTCATTATCAGGACACTTGATTAACATTAATGTGTGTGTATGTGGCTGCACATCGTGTTCTAGTAAGAACACGATGCTGCTGTGTAAATGAATGGAGAGAAGTGCATGACGCTGATTGGTCACCATCATACACTCCTCTGTACAACGCCCACTTGGTCTAAAGTAAAAACACGCCCACTTGGGCATTAAGAAACTAATTAGCATAAAGCTAAAATCGCTCATAACGTGGTAAAAATCGTTTTTCTAAATAAAAAGCACTGCTGTAATCTACATTACAGCGTGAGAGAGAGAGAGAGAGAGAGAGAGAGAGAGAGAGAGAGAATTACAAAGTTGTTTTATGTTAGGTATACTATTAGATCAGCAGAAGTTGTTTGAAAAGTTAGTGCCCATTTAATCAACTCCAAGATGCCGTCCAAGACAACCACATGGGAAAAAAATTGTAAGAAAAACAGCCTCCACATCCAAAACGGCAACATCTGGCTCCAATATTTCAGGGACCTATACAAAGGTATCCCGAAGAAAAAGCATAGCCAAGAACAAAAACAGATAATGACAAAATTGAAGACTATGGAGGAAACAATTAAAGATTTCCAAAACTACCTGGATGCACCAATAACACTGCAAGAAGTAACAGAGAGACTCGCATCCATGAGGAGTAAAAATCCATTGGCCTAGACAGAATCTTACCAGAAATAATAAAAATTGGCCGCAATAGCAAAATTGTTAAATATTGTGCTTGTCCTTTAAATCTAGACCAAGACCTACAGACAAGAGCAGGGACAGGTACAACCCAGCCAGCTACCAAGGGATATGTGTTAGCAGCAACCTGGAGAAACTGTTTAACAGCATCCTGAATAGGAGATTCCTGAGCTACCTCACCCAGATCAATGTCCACAACCAAGCCAAGATGGGTTCATAAAAAACTACCACACCACTGACCACTACTACTCCCTACACAGTCTCATCAAGAGCCACGTCCACAATACAAAACATGGAAAGATATACGCCTGTTTTGTGAACTTTAAAAAGGCCTTCGACTCAGTGTGGCACTCGGGCCTAATCCTAAACCGCCAGAGAGCGGAATAGGAGGTAAAACCTATGACGTCATCAGAAGCTCCTATACAGAGAACAGATGCAGCATGAAGGTGAATGGCAGTAGAACGGCTGATTTCCAGCAGAGCCAAAGAGTTAGACAGGGCTGCAGCCTAAGTCCAATGCTCTCCAACATCTACATCAATGAACTGGCCACAGCTCTGGAATCCTCCTCAGCACCAGGTCTCACTCTCCATGACAATTTCTATTATATGTAAATGCTCTTCTGCTACTATCACCAACCGCGAAAGGCCTTCAAGACAACCTGGAAATTCTGGAGAAATTCGTCTCCAGGTGAGCACTTCCCATTAATCCAAAGAAAACCAACATCATGGTGTTCCAGAGGAGAAACTCATCCAGCAATCCTTCCTTCATGCTAAACAATGGCCCACTTACAGCGACCGACAGATACAGCTGGGCCTAGGAATTAACTGCATCATCTAACACCACCAGTGACGGTCTGGCTTACAATCTTTGACTGCATCATCCCCCGATCCTTCTGTAGGGCAGTGATGTCTAAGGTCCGGACAAATTAAGAAGAGAAAAAACAAGATCCAAGAGGACTGGAGGAACGACATAAGCACATCACAGAAACTGACAATATACCAGGGTCTGCACAGAAAGTACAAACTGGCCATGGATAAACTACCAAACCCAAGAGACAGACAGATCCTGAGCCAGCCAGTACAGACTGAGTGCCCACAGGCCTAGGGAGAGCAGACTGTGCCAACAGTGCAACCAGGAGGTCTATGAGGATGAAGCCAACTTCCTAATAAGATGCCCCAAACAGTCAGCAGTGAGGGACACACTTCAGGAGACTCTAATCTCTTCCTGCACTTCAGCCTCATGGAGGAGGAAGAGAAACAACACATTCCTGCAGGGTGAAGAAGAAAACACAGTGGGCATAGCAGCACAATAAGTTAATTGTAAAGGATCTTCCAGACACAGCTTCTGTGTCGACGCCCGTGTTTAATCAGTCTGCATCTGTTCCTAGGTCTGATAGAGTGACTCGATCTGCTACCACTCAGGTTGGTAGGCTGAGGAGTGGGAGAACCTATCACAGCCTGGCCAGACGGTTCTAGCTCCCGCCCTTGGTCTATTTATACCTTCATTTGCTGCTTGTCCTTTGCCTGTGATTCTTGTGTTTCCTGGCTCTGCTGTTCCTGCTATTACCATTGACCTCTGCTTCATATTGACCCTGGCTTGACTGACTATTCTCTTGCTCTGCATTTGTTACCTCGTACACTCCTGGTTTGACTCGTCTCGTCCACTACTCTGTTGCTCACGGTGATGCCGTAGGCAACTGACCTTCTTCCCTTGCTTCTGTGTTCCCTTGTCTTGTTTTGTTTGTCGTGCACATAGTGAGCGTAGGGACCGTCGCCCAGTTGTAGGCCGTCGCCTAGGACGGACTGTGCAATTAGGCAGGGACTGAGTGGCGGGTAGTTTAGGGCTCACCTGTCTGTCTTCCTACCCCGACATTACATTAGTGCATGCCATAGACTGAGAGGAACATTATATGCCATGAACTTCTATACCCCTGTCTGGATGTTTCACTATACCCCAACCCCTCATTCCATTATTTACTACTTGAGATAGATAGATAGATAGATAGATAGATAGATAGATAGATAGATAGATAGATAGATAGATAGATAGATAGATAGATAGATAGATAGATAGATAGATAACTAAATGTGTAAAAAGTCACAAGCTATGCAAAAATACAAATTCATCCAAAAATGTATTGAAGACCAAACATACTAATACGTGCATGCTGTATATATAAACAATCATAAGTTATATGAATATAAATTCCACCATGAAGCAAGGACAAAAATTGTAAGTGAGAAATACTTTGAAATACTTGAATAATTATTCAGTCACTATGTGGTTATGATGTGGCGGTATTATTCAGTAAAAGAATGGGGGTATTATTCAGTCACTACGTGATTATGGTGTGAAGGTATTATTCAGTAACAGTATGGGGGTATTATTCAGTCACTATGAGCTTATGGAGTGGCGGTATCGTTCAGTAACAGTATGGGGGTATTATTCAGTAACAGAATGGGGGTATCATTCAGTCACTATGTGGTTATGTTGTGGAGGTATTATTCAGCAACAGTATGGGGTATTATTCAGTCACTATGTGGGTATAGTATGGAGGTATTATTCAGCAACAGTATGGGGGTATTATTCAGTCAATATGTGGTTATGATTTGGCGGTATTATTCTGTAAAAGTATGGGGGTATTATTCAGTCACTATGTGGTTATGGTGTGGAGGTGTTATTCAGTAACAGTATGGGGGTATTATTCAGTCACTATGTGGTTATGGTGTGGTGGTATTATTCAGTAATAGTATGGGGTATTATTCAGTCACTATGTGGTTATGGTGTGGAGGTATTATTCAGTATCAGTATGGGGGTATTATTCAGTCACTATGTGGTTATGGTGTGGAGGTATTATTCAGCAACAGTATGGGGGTATTATTCAGTCACTATGTGGGTATAGTGTGGAGGTATTATTCAGCAACAGTATGGGTGTATTATTCAGTCAATATGTGGTTATGATGTGGCGGTATTATTCTGTAAAAGTATGGGGGTATTATTCAGTCACTATGTGGTTTGGTGTGGTGGTATTATTCAGTAATAGTATGGGGTATTATTCAGTCACTATGTGATTATGGTGTGGAGGTATTATTCAGTATCAGTATGGGGGTATTATTCAGTCACTATGTGGTTATGGTGTGGAGGTATTATTCAGCAACAGTATGGGGGTATTATTCAGTCACTATGTGGGTATAGTGTGGAGGTATTATTCAGCAACAGTATGGGGGTATTATTCAGTCAATATGTGGTTATGATGTGGCGGTATTATTCTGTAAAAGTATGGGGGTATTATTCAGTCACTATGTGGTTATGGTGTGGTGGTATTATTCAGTAATAGTATGGGGTATTATTCAGTCACTATGTGGTTATGGTGTGGAGGTATTATTCAGTATCAGTATGGGGGTATTATTCAGTCACTATGTGGTTATGGTGTGGTGGTATTATTCAGTAATAGTATGGGGTATTATTCAGTCACTATGTGGTTATGGTGTGGAGGTATTATTCAGTATCAGTATGGGGGTATTATTCAGTCACTATGTGGTTATGGTGTGGTGGTATTATTCAGTAATAGTATGGGGTATTATTCAGTCACTATGTGGTTATGGTGTGGAGGTATTATTCAGTATCAGTATGGGGTTATTATTCAGTCACTATGTGGTTATGGTGTGGAGGTATTATTCAGTAACAGTGTGGTGGTATTATTCAATCACTATGTGGTTATTGTGTGGGGGTATTATGCAGTCACTATGTGGTTATGGTGTGGCGGTATTATTCAGTAAAAGTATGGTAATATTATTCAGTCACTATGTGGTTATGGTGGGAAGGTATTATTGTTCAGTAACAGTATGCAGGTATTAATCATTCACTATGTGGTTATGGTGTGGCGGTATTATTTAGTAACAGTATGAGGGTATTTGTAAAGGATCTGCCAGGTACTACGTCTGTGTATACTCCCGGGATTAATCAGTCGACACCTGAGGCCAGACCTCTTAGACTGACACCAGCTCCCACCAACCAGGGTGGCAGGCTCAGGAGTGGGAGAGCCTATCGCGGCCTGGTCAGTCGGAGTTAGCTCCGCCCCCTGTCCATTTATACCTGCCGTGTTCTCTTCCTCAGTGCTTGTTATTCTTCTTGGATTCCTGGCCCCACTGCTGCCTTGCTCCAGCCTGCTTCTGCCGTGCTTCTGCCTTGCTTCAGTTCCGCTTATCCTGCTTCGCTTTGCCCCTGGCTTGCTTCCTGCTCCGTGCTCTCGTTGGTATACTCCACTACATCCTGATCCTAACTGACTCATTCACCGCTCCGTTTCCTCGCGGCGTTCCGTGGGCTACTGCCTCTTCCCTTGCGTGTTCCCTGTTTGTACTCCCTTGCACTTAGACAGCGTAGGGACCGCCGCCAAGTTGTACCCCGTCGCCTAGGGCGGGTCGTTGCAAGTAGGCAGGGACAGGGCGGTGGGTAGATTAGGGCTCACTTGTTCCCTTCACCTCCTTCCTGCCATTACATAATAACAAGCCCATACCTAGTCTACCATTTCTCCTACGCTGACGCTATCATGGACCGCCTTGAGACCCTGACCCAGCAGATGCAGGGCCTCTCCCTACAGGTCCAGGCCCTGGCTCAGAGGGTCAACCAGTCTGACGCTGCCATAGTAGTACCCCTCACCTCACCTCTAGAACCCGACCTCAAGTTACCTGACCGGTTCTCAGGGGACCGTAAGACTTTTCTCTCCTTCCGGGAGAGTTGCAGACTTTATTTCCGCCTAAAACCTCACTCCTCAGGTTCCGAGAACCAGCGGGTGGGTATCATTATATCCCGACTCCAGGAAGGGCCCCAAGAGTGGGCCTTCTCTTTGGCTCCTGACGCCCCTGAACTTTCCTCCGTTGATCGTTTTTTTCTCTGCCCTCGGACTCATTTACGACGAGACTGACAGGACTGCCTTAGCCGAGAGTCAGCTGGTGACCTTACGTCAGGGTAGGAGACCTGTTGAGGAATACTGTTCTGATTTTAGAAAGTGGTGCGTAGCTTCTCGGTGGAACGACCCGGCCCTAAGGTGCCAGTTTAGGTTAGGATTATCTGACGCCCTGAAGGATCTGCTGGTTAGCTACCCCTCTTCTGACTCCCTAGACCAGGTTATGGCCCTAGCAGTACGACTTGACCGACGTCTCAGGGAACGTCAGCTTGAACGTTTCAATGTGTTCCCCTCTGACTTCCCTGCGATTCCCCCCGAGGTCCCGTCTCCTCGCTCTTCCACGGAGGACTCGGAGGTACCTATGCAACTCGGGGCCTCCATGTCCCCTCGACAACGTAGAGAGTTCCGCAGGAAGAATGGTCTCTGCTTCTATTGTGGGGACGACAAGCATCTACTGAACACCTGTCCCAGGCGCAAGAATAAACAGCCGGAAAACTTCCGCGCCTAAGTGATCATCGGGGAGGTCACTTGGGCGCACAGGCATTTCCCGTTAATATGAAACGCAATAAAATTTTGCTTCCCTTTCAGGTCTCGTTTGCTGGCCGGTCTGCCACTGGCAGTGCCTTCGTGGATTCTGGCTCATCTGCTAATATCATGTCTGTGGAATTTGCTATGTCTCTAAAAATGCCTTTTATTGATTTGCCTTATCCTATCCCGGTAGTGGGTATCGACTCCACTCCTCTTGCTAATGGTTATTTTACTCAGCATACTCCTGTTTTTGAACTCCGTGTTGGCTCCATGCATTTGGAGCAGTGCTCTGTACTGGTGATGCAGGGATTATCGTCCGATCTGGTATTAGGTCTTCCCTGTTTGCAGCTGCATAATCCCACGTTTGATTGGAATACTGGGGATCTCACCAAATGGGGTAGTGAATGCCTGATGTCATGTCTTTCGGTTAACTCTATTTCTCCCCGGGAGGAGGTAAACACGCTTCCTGAGTTTGTTCAGGACTTCGCTGATGTGTTTTCTAAGGAAGCCTCCGAGGTGTTGCCCCCTCATAGAGATTACGATTGCGCCATCGATTTGGTGCCTGGTGCCAAGCTTCCTAAGGGTAGGATATTTAATCTTTCATGTCCTGAACGTGAAGCTATGAGGGAGTATATCCAAGAATGCCTGGCCAAGGGTTTCATTCGCCCCTCGACTTCTCCTGTAGGTGCTGGCTTCTTCTTCGTGGGGAAGAAGGATGGTGGTCTTAGGCCGTGCATTGATTATCGGAACCTGAATAAGGTCACCGTAAGGAACCAGTATCCCCTTCCTTTGATTCCGGATCTTTTTAATCAGGTTCAGGGGGCCCAATGGTTTTCTAAGTTCGATCTACGGGGGGCATATAACCTTATCCGCATCAAAGAGGGGGATGAGTGGAAAACTGCGTTCAACACACCCGAAGGTCATTTCGAATACCTGGTCATGCCCTTTGGGTTGTGTAATGCCCCTGCCGTCTTCCAGAATTTTATTAATGAAATTCTGAGAGATTACCTGGGTAATTTTCTTGTAGTGTACCTTGATGACATACTGGTGTTTTCCAAGGACTGGTCCTCCCACGTGGAGCATGTCAGGAAGGTCCTCCAGGTCCTCCGGGAAAATAATCTGTTTGCGAAGACCGAAAAATGTGTGTTTGGGGTACAGGAGATACCATTTTTAGGTCAAATCCTCACTCCTCATGAATTCCGCATGGACCCTGCCAAGGTTCAGGCTGTGGCGGAATGGGTCCAACCTGCCTCCCTGAATGCGCTACAGTGTTTTTTGGGGTTCGCTAACTATTACAGGAGATTTATTGCCAACTTCTCAGTCGTCGCTAAGCCTCTTACGGACCTTACTCGCAAGGGTGCTGATGTCCTCCATTGGCCCCCTGAGGCCGTCCAGGCTTTTGAGACCCTCAAGAAGTGCTTTATCTCGGCCCCCGTGCTGGTTCAGCCCAACCAAAGGGAGCCATTTATTGTGGAGGTTGACGCATCCGAGGTGGGAGTGGGGGCCGTCTTGTCCCAGGGTACCAGCTCCCTCACCCATCTCCGCCCCTGTGCTTACTTCTCTAGGAAGTTTTCGCCCACGGAGAGTAACTATGATATTGGCAACCGCAAACTTTTAGCCATTAAATGGGCTTTTGAAGAGTGGCGTCACTTCCTGGAGGGGGCCAGACACCAGGTAACGGTCCTTACTGACCACAAGAATCTGGTTTTCCTAGAATCTGGCCGGAGGCTTAATCCGAGACAAGCTCGTTGGGCACTATTCTTTACCAGATTTAATTTCTTGGTTACCTATAGGGCTGGGTCCAAAAATATTAAGGCTGATGCACTGTCACGTAGTTTCATGGCCAATCCTCCTTCCGAGAAGGATCCTGCTTGTATTTTACCCCCTGGTATAATCGTTTCTGCCACTGATTCTGATTTAGCTTCTGACATCGCGGCTGATCAAGGTTCAGCTCCCGGGAACCTCCCTGGGGACAAACTGTTTGTCCCCCTGCAATACCGGCTAAGGGTACTCAGGGAAAACCATGACTCCGCACTATCTGGTCATCCTGGCATCTTGGGTACCAAACACCTCATTACCAGAAACTATTGGTGGCCTGGGTTGCCTAAAGACGTTAGGGCTTATGTCGCCGCTTGTGAGGTTTGTGCTAGGTCCAAGACCCCTAGGTCCCGACCTGCGGGCTTACTACGTTCCTTGCCCATTCCCCAGAGACCTTGGACCCATATCTCCATGGATTTTATCACCGATTTGCCTCCATCTTAGGGCAAGTCGGTGGTGTGGGTGGTAGTAGACCGCTTCAGCAAGATGTGCCACTTTGTGCCCCTTAAGAAACTACCTAACGCCAAGACGTTAGCTTCTTTGTTTGTTAAACACATTCTGCGTCTCCAAGGGGCCCCAGTCAATATCGTTTCTGACAGAGGGGTACAATTTGTTTCCTTATTTTGGAGAGCTTTTTGTAAAAAGTTGGAGATTGATCTGTCCTTCTCCTCCGCCTTCCATCCCGAAACTAATGGCCAAACGGAAAGGACTAACCAATCCCTGGAACAATATTTAAGGTGTTTCATCTCTGACTGTCAATTTGATTGGGTCTCATTCCTTCCCCTCGCCGAATTTTCCCTGAATAACCGGGTCAGTAACTCGTCAGGGGTCTCCCCGTTTTTCTGTAATTTCGGGTTTAACCCAAGGTTCTCCTCCGTTTCTCCTGGTTGTTCCAATAATCCCGAGGTAGAGGACGTTCATCGGGAACTGTGCACAGTCTGGGCCCAGGTTCAGAAGAACCTAGAGGCGTCCCAGAGCGTACAAAAGATTCAGGCTGATAGTAGACGTTCTGCTAACCCCCGGTTTGTCGTCGGGGATCTGGTCTGGTTGTCGTCCAGGAACTTACGCCTTAAGGTCCCGTCCAGGAAGTTTGCTCCCCGATTTATTGGACCTTATAAGATCATTGAAGTCCTCAACCCTGTATCCTTCCGTCTGGAGCTGCCCCCATCCTTTCGCATACATGACGTCTTCCATGCCTCCCTCCTTAAACGCTGCTCCCCGTTCTGGTCCCCCTCGAGGAAACCTCCTGTTCCCGTTCTCACCCCTGAGGGGGTGGAATTCGAGGTGGCCAAGATTATGGACAGCAGGATGATCCAGGGCTCCCTCCAGTACCTGGTCCATTGGAGAGGATACGGGCCGGAGGAGAGGACTTGGGTACCTGCTCGTGATGTTCACGCTGGGGTATTGATCAGGAGGTTCCACCTTCTCTTCCCCACTAAACCGGGTCCTCTTAGTAAGGGTCCGATGGCCCCTCATAAAAGGGGGAGTACTGTAAAGGATCTGCCAGGTACTACGTCTGTGTATACTCTCGGGATTAATCAGTCGACACCTGAGGCCAGACCTCTTAGACTGACACCGGCTCCCACCAACCAGGGTGGCAGGCTCAGGAGTGGGAGAGCCTATCGCGGCCTGGTCAGTCGGAGTTAGCTCCGCCCCCTGTCCATTTATACCTGCCGTGTTCTCTTCCTCAGTGCTTGTTATTCTTCTTGGATTCCTGGCCCCACTGCTGCCTTGCTCCAGCCTGCTTCTGCCGTGCTTCTGCCTTGCTTCAGTTCCGCTTATCCTGCTTCGCTTTGCCCCTGGCTTGCTTCCTGCTCCGTGCTCTCGTTGGTATACTCCACTACATCCTGATCCTGACTGACTCATTCACCGCTCCGTTTCCTCGCGGCGTTCCGTGGGCTACTGCCCCTTCCCTTGCGTGTTCCCTGTTTGTACTCCCTTGCAATTAGACAGCGTAGGGACCGCTGCCAAGTTGTACCCCGTCGCCTAGGGCGGGTCGTTGCAAGTAGGCAGGGACAGGGCGGTGGGTAGATTAGGGCTCACTTGTTCCCTTCACCTCCTTCCTGCCATTACAGTATTATTCAGTCACTATGTGGTTATGGTGTGGAAGTATTATTCATTAACAGTATGAAGGTATTATTCATTCAGTACGTCGTTATGATGAGGCGGTATTATTCAGGCACTGTATGGGGGTATTATTCAGTCACTATGTGGTCATGGTGTGGCAGTATTATTCAGTAACAGTATGGGGGTATTATTTAGTCACTACGTGATTATGGTGTGGAGGTATTATTCAGTAACAGTATGGGGGTATTATTCAGTCACTATGTGGTTATGGTGTGGAGGTATTATTCAGTAACAGTATGGGGGTATTATTCAGTCACTATGTGCTTATGGAGTGGCGGTATTGTTCAGTAACAGTATGGGGGGTATTATTCAGTAACAGTATGGGGGTATCATTCAGTCACTATGTGGTTATGTTGTGGAGGTATTATTCAGTAATAGTATGAAGGTATTATTCATTCACTACGTGGTTATGATGTGGCGGTATTATTTAGTAACAGTATGGGGGTATTATTCAGTCACTATGTGGTCATGGTGTGGCGGTATTATTCAGTAATGGTATGGGGGTATTGTTCAGTCACTACGTGATTATGGTGAGGAGGTGTTATTCAGTAACAGTATGGGGGTATTATTCAGTCAGTATGTGGTTATGGTGTGGAGGTATTATTCAGTAACAGTATGGGGGTATTATTCAGTCACTATGAGCTTATGGAGTGGCGGTATCGTTCAGTAACAGTATGGGGGGTATTATTCAGTAACAGAATGGGGGTATCATTCAGTCACTATGTGATTATGTTGTGGAGGTATTATTTAGCAACAGTATGGGGGTATTATTCAGTCACTATGTGGGTATGGTGTGGAGGTATTATTCAGTAATTGTATTTGGTATTATTCAGTCACTATGTGGTTATGGTGTGGAGGTATTATTCAGTATCAGTATGGGGGTATTATTCAGTCACTATGTGGTTATGGTGTGGAGGTATCATTCATTAACAGTATGGGCGTATTATTCAGTCACTATGTGGTTATGGTGTGTTTGTATTATTCAGTAACTGTGTGGGGGTATTATTCAGTTACTATGTGGTTATGGTGTGGCGGTATTATTCAGTAACAGTATGGTAATATTATTCAGTCACTATGTGGTTATGGTGGGAAGGTATTATTATTCAGTAACAGTATGCAGGTATTATTCAGTCACTATGTGGTTATGGTGTGGCGGTATTATTTAGTAACAATATGAGGGTATTATTTAGTCACTATGTGGTTATGGTGTGGAGGTATTATTCATTAACAGTATGAAGGTATTATTCATTCACTACGTGGTTATGGTGTGGCAGTATTATTCAGTGACAGTATGGGGGTATTATTCAGTCACTATGTGGTCATGGTGTGGCGGTATTATTCAGTAACAGTATGGGTGTATTATTCAGTCACTACGTGATTATGGTGTGGAGGTATTATTCAGTAACAGTATGGGGGTATTATTCAGTCACTATGTGGTTATGGTGTGGAGGTATTATTCATCAACAGTATGGGGGTATTATTCAGTCACTATGTGCTTATGGAGTGGTGGTATTGTTCAGTAACAGTATGGGGGGTATTATTCAGTAACAGTATGGGGGTATTATTTAGTCACTACGTGATTATGGTGTGGAGGTATTATTCAGTAACAGTATGGGGGTATTATTCAGTCACTATGTGGTTATGGTGTGGAGGTATTATTCAGTAACAGTATGGGGGTATTATTCAGTCACTATGTGCTTATGGAGTGGCGGTATTGTTCAGTAACAGTATGGGGGGTATTATTCAGTAACAGTATGGGGGTATCATTCAGTCACTATGTGGTTATGTTGTGGAGGTATTATTCAGTAATAGTATGAAGGTATTATTCATTCACTACGTGGTTATGATGTGGCGGTATTATTTAGTAACAGTATGGGGGTATTATTCAGTCACTGTGGTCATGGTATGGCGGTATTATTCAGTAATGGTATGGGGGTATTGTTCAGTCACTACGTGATTATGGTGAGGAGGTGTTATTCAGTAACAGTATGGGGGTATTATTCAGTCAGTATGTGGTTATGGTGTGGAGGTATTATTCAGTAACAGTATGGGGGTATTATTCAGTCACTATGAGCTTATGGAGTGGCGGTATCGTTCAGTAACAGTATGGGGGGTATTATTCAGTAACAGAATGGGGGTATCATTCAGTCACTATGTGATTATGTTGTGGAGGTATTATTCAGCAACAGTATGGGGGTATTATTCAGTCACTATGTGGGTATGGTGTGGAGGTATTATTCAGTAATTGTATTTGGTATTATTCAGTCACTATGTGGTTATGGTGTGGAGGTATTATTCAGTATCAGTATGGGGGTATTATTCAGTCACTATGTGGTTATGGTGTGGCGGTATCATTCATTAACAGTATGGGCGTATTATTCAGTCACTATGTGGTTATGGTGTGTTTGTATTATTCAGTAACTGTGTGGGGGTATTATTCAGTTACTATGTGGTTATGGTGTGGCGGTATTATTCAGTAACAGTATGGTAATATTATTCAGTCACTATGTGGTTATGGTGGGAAGGTATTATTATTCAGTAACAGTATGCAGGTATTATTCAGTCACTATGTGGTTATGGTGTGGCGGTATTATTTAGTAACAATATGAGGGTATTATTTAGTCACTATGTGGTTATGGCGTGGAGGTATTATTCATTAACAGTATGAAGGTATTATTCATTCACTACGTGGTTATGGTGTGGCAGTATTATTCAGTGACAGTATGGGGGTATTATTCAGTCACTATGTGGTCATGGTGTGGCGGTATTATTCAGTAACAGTATGGGTGTATTATTCAGTCACTACGTGATTATGGTGTGGAGGTATTATTCAGTAACAGTATGGGGGTATTATTCAGTCACTATGTGGTTATGGTGTGGAGGTATTATTCATCAACAGTATGGGGGTATTATTCAGTCACTATGTGCTTATGGAGTGGTGGTATTGTTCAGTAACAGTATGGGGGGTATTATTCAGTAACAGTATGGGGGTATCATTCAGTCACTATGTGGTTATGTTGTGGAGGTATTATTCAGCAACAGTATGGGGGTATTATTCAGTCACTATGTGGTTATGGTGTGGCGGTATTATTCAGAAACAGTATAGGGGTATTATTCAGCCACTGTGTGGTTATGGTGTGGAGGTATTATTCAGTAACAGTATGGGGGTATTATTCAGTCACTATGTGCTTATGGAGTGGCGGTATTGTTCAGTAACAGTATGGGGGGCATTATTCTGTAACAGTATGGGGGTATCATTCAGTCACTCTGTGGTTATGTTGTGGAGGTATTATTCAGCAACAGTATGGGGGTATTATTCAGTCAGTATGTGGTTATGATGTGGAGGTATTATTCAGTAACAGTATGGGATATTATTCAGTCACTATGTGGGTATGGTGTGGAGGTATTATTCAGTAACAGTATGGAGGTATTATTCAGTAACAGTGTGGGGGTATTATTGAGTCACTATGTGGTTATGGTGTGGCGGTATTATTCAGTAACAGTATGGGGGTATTATTCAGTCACTATGTGGTTATGGTGTGGAGGTATTATTCGTCATTCACTACGTGGGTATGATGTGGCGGTATTATTCAGTAACAGTATGGGGGTATTATTTAGTCACTATGTGGTCATGATGTGGCGGTATTATTCAGTAACAGTATGGGGGTATTATTCAGTCACTATGTTGTTATGATGTGGCGGTATTATTCAGTATCAGTATGGGGGTATTATTCAATCACTATGGGGTTATGGTGTGGAGTTATTATTCAGTAACAGTATGGGGGTATTATTCAGTCACTATGAGCTTATGGAGTGGCAGTATCGTTCAGTAACAGTATGGGGGGTATTATTCAGTAACAGAATGGGGGTATTATTCAGTCACTATGTGGTGGTAATATATGGTCATGGTGTGGCGGTACTATTCAGTAACACTATGGGGGTATTATTCAGTCACTATGTGGGTATGGTGTGAAGGTATTATTCAGTAACAGTATGGAGGTATTATTCAGTAATAGTGTGGGGGTATTATTCAGTCACTATGTGGTTATAGTGTTTGTATTATTCAGTAACAGTATGGGGGTATTATTCAATCACTGTGTGATTATGGTGTGGTGGTATTATTCAGTAATAGTATGGGGGTATTATTCAGTCACTATGTGGTTATGGTGTGGCGGTATTATTCAGTAACAGTATGGGGGTATTATTCAGTCACTGTGTGGTTATGCTGTGGTGGTATTATTCAGTAACAGCATGGAGGTATTATTCAGTCAATATGTGGTTATAGTGTTTGTATTATTCAGTAACAGTATGGGGGTATTATTCAGTCACTATGTTGTTATATGTGCTCATGGTGTAGTGGTATTATTGTTCAGTGATGGTGGTAATATGTATGTGATAATATTTGCTCTTTGTATAGTCGTATTATTTGGTATCTGCATGACTGTATTATTTAGAGCTCTATTATCATACATAGATAAGTAGCCCTCACAGTACACAGGGACAGTGTACTGCTGAGCCGGTGTATCTAAGCCTTATGTGTTATCTAAGCCTCATCATCCCGTCTTATCTATGTTATTTTATTTTTTGAGGGGGGACAAAACACATCTCACTGGGAACAAAAGAATTGGGCATGTTGAAATCCAACTTGCCTGACCCTACTTTCTCCCTACATCTGCCATTGGGGGAGCGTCCGGACACCCGCATACTTGTTACATAGTTGGCCAGTCTTGTCGAAATCGGGGGGATCAGCCAACATCCATCTAATGTGTGACCACTTTTAATCATCACATTCGGCAGTACTTATTACAGTATTACATAGGTAAAAGCTTCAGCAATATCTACAATACATGCAGCTTTACTGCCGCATGTGACACGCTACACAGGGGCCCACCAAACCTCTATTGCCCAAGGGCCCGCATGAACCTGGAGTCGGCCCTGACTTCAGACCTCCAGAAGCGTTAACATAAACTCCTCCACTGCCTTAGGCGGGATTCACACGACCGGGTCGCGTCCGAGCCCGTGTGCCGGCCGGTAAAATCGGCCATTCTGCCCGGCCGGTTTGCATAAAGTTATGCATCCGTGCCGGGCCGGGCAGATCCGGACAGTGACATCAGCGGCAACTCCTGAAGGGGAATCCCCATGTGTTCGGGGATTCCGCTTCAGGAGTTTCCCCTGATGTCACTGCCCAGATATGGACAGAGACATCAAGCGCTCTGTCCAGGAGCGGAATCCCCGAACACACGGGGATTCCGCTCCTTCAAGGAGCTAAAGTGCGGCTAGCACATAGCAGAGCGGGGTGATACCTCCCCGCTCTGCTATAGTGGCGTCGCTACAGTAGTAGCAGCAGCAGCTGCTGCAGCTGCTAGCGGCGCCATCAAAGGTGTCGCCGGGCCAGGGCGCTTTTAAAACAAGCAGGAGAAGGGAGCCAGCGCAGCGCTCCCTTCCACCTGCTGTACACCCCGGCCCTGCCACACCGTGTACAGCGATGCCATTCGTCAGAATGGCATCAACTCCTCCTCGCATGCACTCTGCGCTGTGAGGAGGAGGAGATAGAGCGCAAGCGCCGGAAAACCCGGCCGTCACTCGGGACACATCCCGGTGATGGCCGGGTATTACCCGGCCCCATAGACTTCTATGGGAGCCGGGCGGCCGGGTACCCGGGCGAAAATAGAGCATGTCCTATTTTTTGACGGGCGGTTTTCCCGGCCGTCAAAAAAATCGGTCGTGTGAATAGCCCCATTAGGGGTCTATTATTCCTAATGCAGCCGGGTGCCGGTCGATTTATGAACGGCCGGCACCCGGCCGGGAAACCCTGCCGTGTGAATGAGGCCTTAGACTATCAGGTATTTAGCTGATAATCTGTTTTACTGCTCTAGCAAATATGTCATCATTAACCCTTCACCCCTATAACTATCTGAGAAGTCACCATTAACCCATTATCAACCCATATGTATGGGTGATCTATGTGCAGCTTTTAAAATGATAAGTAACAGTGCATAAAAATAGTGGTCGAGAGCCCTACAATGCTTTTTGCCCATGGCCCCATTGTATATATAACCGACCCGGCTCATGGGGAGAAATATGTCAATCAATTTGTAATGACTGATATTAAATCTCCCACTTCATTGCTGTAGCTTCTGTAAAATCTTTATGACATGAAGTTCCCCTTATTTCTTCTAAAAGCGGTTCTGCAGAAATAATACACTGCCAAACTTCTGCAGAACCTGCTACAGAGGCAAAAAAAAAGTATTTTTAAAGAGGTTCTGCAGCAGTTGGAATGTTAAATATTAGGTAAAATGCATTGGCCAGCTGTTAAACAACATATATGAGAAGAGGAAACCCAAAAAAAAATAACTAAAATGTCCCCTACATTTTATATTGCACAGTGTAAGTCACATCACCCTCGAGGTCAGTTGGTCGATTCCATCGTAAAATATTCCTGAAGTTAATGGATTCCATGGTGACGTTGATGGGACCTGGAAGATTCCCGAACCCTGTGCATACAAAAATATCAGTGTGGATAATATTATTATTATTGATGATGATCTAATACAGTGGGAGAGATTGATCAATAGTGCCGTAAAATACATTATTTTATGAGATGGCGAATATGGCGCAAATTGATCCAAATTAATCAAAATAGCAAACGCAGATCCATAAATGTGGCCAAACTCGTTAGACAGTTTGCTCTTCCTTTAACCACGTCCCATCTGGTGTACTTTACACCAATATTTTGCGCCACAAAAATGTGCACGTGTGATAATAAATCTGCTGCATTTAGCGACTCATCTTAGCCACGTTCCTTTTTCTATTACATTTAAAAAATTTCAATGCAGGTTCAAAAAGTCTCTAAAACACATAAGGAATGTACTTTTACCACAATTTCTGCCATAAATCTGGTGTGTTTTGCTTAGTAAATTAGTGGGCCCCAGCTATCAAAAGTGGCATTGTTTCCCAATAGCAACCAAATCACAATGCCACTGTCATCATTTTACCCTGGCGGTTTCAGAAATCAGAGCTGAACCTTGGTGGGTTGCCATCTTTTACACTCAAAAATACTGGCCAGGGTCTATTTACCGGTTTTTGCTTTTTCTCTGCCACAATTTTTGACAAATTGCAGCAGAAAAAAAGCCACAAACCAGCACAAGTAAATACACCCTAAAGCCAGGTTCACACCTGTGTTAATGTTTCCGTTCCATAAGAGGAGCAGAACGAAAATACCAGGAGTGCCGGTTCCGTTGTATGACGGACAGCATCGGTGCCCAACGGAACCAATTGACTTTAATGGGTCCCATCTGAGTTCCGTCTAGCTGTCTGTGGTTTGTAAGTTTGCTCTCTGCTGATAGGAGGACATTTGGAGTATAATGCATCCCACGCCACTCTTGATAGTACATATGGGGTCCATCAATGTGAATTTGTTGGGGTTCCTACAGGGAGGAAGAATTGCAAGCTATATGATAATGATGTTGACATAGTCAAGAATATCCTGTGAGTACAAGCACATATTCTTTATGATTTGGGCTCCGCTGCCACCAAACTGGATATGAAATGAAACAACTGAGATGCAATTGAAGTCTAGACTTTCAGGTTTAATTCAAGGAGTTGAACAAAAATATCCTGTGAAACGTTTAGGAATTGCAACCATTTTTCTACACAGCCGCCTCATTTCAGGGCTTCAAAGGTAACTGGAGAAATTAGCATTACCATAAAAAAATATATATTTTTTTTAATACTTTGTAGAGAATCCTTTGCAAACAATGATTGCCTGAAGTCTGGAACCCATGGACATCACCACACGCTGGGTTTCCTCCTTTGTGATGCTTTGCCCGGCCTTTACAGCATGTAACGTCTATGGCCGCGGACCGTCGTTCTGACTTACCCTCTGACGGCCACAGCCATGGACATGTGAGTTCTCGGCGGCATCTCCCTCCTGAGAGATGCTGGCACTCACTTCCTGGTTCAGTGACTGCCTCCCGCAGGGCGCTTGCACCCGCGCGTGCATGGCCTTAAAGAGCCAGTACGCGTCCAGTTGCAGTGAACCTGCAATAAACCCAGAATGCTGCTGGACTATAAAAAAGGCTCTGCCCTCTTGATCATTGCCTGAGCATTGTTGTGTTACCTTAATTTGTCTTGCAAATGGTCTCCTAGTGTTTTCCAGTTTCCAGTGTTACACGTTCCTGCTGCCTGTACCCTGTATCCTGTGCTACCGTTCCTCTGTGCCGTCTAGAGTTGAAGTCGAGTTGTGTCTTCCGCTGCATCCACTGAGTTACACCCACCTCGTGTCTGCCTGCTGCCGGAGCCTCATCTTAAACCTGAATCACCGCTACTGTCTACATTGCCACAGGTACCCTTTCTGAACTATAGACATTGTATTGTACCTGGTTGGCCAGCTGTCTTTCCGCTACACGGTACGGCCCAGTGGGTCCACAACCTGCATCGTGACAGTAGGCTCAGGCCATGGACCCTGCTGGTCAATTCAAAGGTCTGTCACCCTCCCAAGCCATGCAGGCGGTTGAACCTGGCCCGTCACTGCTGGAGGATCTTCCAGGACCTGAGTGTCGGAGTATGCTTGGACAGTTTTGGACAGTTACAGTGTCTACTTACAGCTACAGTAAAGATAATCCTATTGACATTTGGTGGCCAGAAGTCTCAGGAAAACATGTGTTAACAAAAAGGGCGCTTCTTTGGTAGAAACTATTTCATCCAGCTGAGCAGAAACCAAAACTCCATTTGGTGCCAGATTGAGGTTGGTGGAGGCCCCTGGGCAAACAATTTGTTGGTGACCCCATCCCATCTCTAGGACCTGGTTCCCAACTGACCCCACATATAAGTGAGTTTGACGTTTATGGGGGTTATGGATAAAGTTGAGTCAGGGACTTATTTAGACTTTAAAAGAGAGGTCACATGTATGCATGGCCACCTCCCATAGATAGGAACGCCAAACAGCCATCAAGGACCCCATTTTCCAAAAGTTGGGGGTCCCGAAGGTGAGCAGTGTATAAACTACCCAAATAAATAGTCACTGTCTGGGCAGAAAGGTTGACTGGTGGAGTCCCCCAGGGCACGTGCCCAGTGTGTTCTCCCGTTAATCCGGCCTTGACTCCATCCCCCAGCTCAACAGAACTTCAAAGAATAGACATATCTTCCAGGCTGTTCCAGAGAACCTATCAACTGTTATTCCGTTTCTTGTTTACATGCTACACATGTGTGGCATGGCCTATTTCTGGGGGCTGGAATTCTTTTAGTCGCTTTGCTGACTGGTGAAAAGTGAAATGGCACCACCAGCCACCCCAAATTGGAGATGAGAAAGAGAAGGCATGGACTGTGTCCGAGTATGTCCCAAGATACTGCCCCCAGCAGACAGGGAAGGTTGCCACCTCATGGACGGCGTCACCCTGATAGGAAGAGAACTATTTTTCTAGCCACCCAACCATGTTCTCAGACTGTAGAAAGAAGCCAACGTTTCCATTTGAAATCCAAGCAGGGAGAGAACATACAGTACATGAGATAAATCTGACCCAGGTGCGAGCAAAACTATGACCACAACACTGCAAGGCAGCAATATGGACACTTTACCAGCATGTCATTCCTATATCAGCTCTTATGTAGCATAGGGTGAGTAGTAATCGTATCTCTATCAGAGTCATTTGTTTGCTCTTCATGAGCTGAAATTTGAACTACGAAGAATGATAAAGTATGTTATGCAGGAATGTCTCTGTGAGTGACAAGAACCATAATACTTTATTTCTCATAGGAACAAAGGTGAAAGTTTAACCAATAACTAGCAGACTAAACTTTTCTCTAAACCAAGAAAAAATAACAACTGGAGTACCCCTTTAAAGGTAAACCCTAAAGGCTATGTACACCTTTGAAATCGTTTTGTTTTTTAAAACAAATAAAAATGTCTATCAGTGTGTTTTGTGCAATTTTCTAAATACTTTTTATTAAAAATTATTTTCACTTTTTTAGATACAGCTGCTTTGTATCTTGTATACCAGGGGTCCCAAACTCGGCCGGGTAAGTGGGCCACATATAGAAAAAATGGGAAGTTGACGGGCCGCATTACTGTCAAATTTGATACAATACAAAATTATTGTTAATCCATTAGTTATTTGAACTACTATAATAATAATACTACATTACTATAATACTACATTACTATAATACTACATTACTATAATAATACTACATTACTATAATAATACTACATTACTATAATACTACATTACTATAATACTACATTACTATAATACTACATTACTATAATAATACTACATTACTATAATACTACATTACTATAATACTACATTACTATAATACTACATTACTATAATAATACTGCATTACTATAATACTACATTACTATAATAATACTACATTACTATAATAATACTGCATTACTATAACAATACTACATTACTATAATAATACTACATTACTATAATAATACTACATTACTATAATACTACATTACTATAATAATATTACATTACTATAATACTACTACATTACTATAATAATACTACATTACTATAATAATAATACTACATCGTAGTGGCTGTGCCTGGGATTGTACAGTCGCTATGGATGTGTATGGCGCTGTGCCTGGTAAACACAACACTGAGGAGGCCGTGGCGGTAAACGCTGTGGCACCATTCGCCAGCTGATTGGTGGGGGTGTCGGGAGTCAGACCTCCACCGATCTGATATTGATGGCCTATCCTAAGGATAGGCATCAATATAAAATGCCCGGATAATCCCTTTGATAAATATAGCGAACAGCATGTACTCCAGAATTCTGTCTCAATTTAATCCCTTATTGACGAAGAATGGATATATCCGTCCTATGCAGGTGCTAGTTCCCGCATAAGGATGGATATATCCGTCCTCTGATTGCGTGGGTACTGACACTGTACCCACGCGATTAGCGGCAGGAGCACAGCTTTTATAACCATAGATAAATTCCTTGAGGGGTGTAGTTTCCAAAATGGGGTCACTTTTGGGGGGTCTTTACTGTTTTGGTACCACAAGACCTATTCAAACCTGACATGGTGCCTAAAATATATTCTAAAAAAGGGAGGCCCCAAAATCCACTAGGTGCTCCTTTGCTTCTGAGGCCAGTGCTTCAGTCCAGTAGCATGCTAGGACCACATGTGGGATATTTCTAACTGCAGAATCTGGGCAATAAATATTGAGTTGCATTTATTGGGTAAAACCTTCTGTGTTACAGAAAAAATGTATTACAAATGAATTTTCAAAAAAAAAAAAATTAAATTTGTAAATTTCACCTCTACATTGCTTTAATTCCTGTGAAACGCCTAAAGGGTTAAAACACTTTCTGACTGCTGTTTTGAATACTTTGAGGGGTGCAGTTTTCAAAATGGGGTGATTTATGGGGACTTTCTAATATATAAGGCCCTCAAAGCCACTTCAGAACTGAACTGGTCCCTGAAAAAAATAGGCTTTTGAAATTTTCTTGAAAATATGAGAAATTGCTGCTAAAGTTCTAAGCCTTGTAACGTCCTAGAAAAATAAAAGAATGTTCAAACATAAAGTAGACATATAGGAAATGTTAACTAGTGACTATTTTGTGTGGTATTACTATCTGTTTTACAAGTAGATGCATTTAAATTTAGAAAAATGCAAATTTTTGCTAATTTTCTCTAAATCTTGGTGTTTTTTTTACAAATAAATATTGAATTTATCGACCAAATTTTTTCCCTAACATAAAGTACAATTTGTCACGAGAAAACAATCTCAGAATCACTTGGATAGGTAAAAGCATTCCGGAGTTATTACCACATAAAGTGACACATGTCAGATTTGAAAAATCGGCTTCGTCCTGAAGGCCAAAACAGGCTCAGTCCTGAAGGGGTTAATAAAGTGGTATAACTATGTTCTCTTCATGCGCATCTATGACCTTTTTTTTTTTTAACATATTTTTATTTGGTTTTTGAAACATACCAAAAGAGATAGTATGACAAAATAAACAGACATATAAAAAAACATTATAACATTACAGATAAATCATAAATAACATCAGTGTTACAATTTGTGTTGCCGGTATTGCTGATTACAGTTATGGCTTCAAGGGTCTCCGCCTCTCCCTACTTCATCAAATATGTCCAGAATTGATTCGAAAATATTATTCCCACCCATCACTGCATTTCCTCATTACCCTCACAAGAACCCTCTCAATCTCTCCCTGCCTCCCCCAACAATCCCAGAGTACCTCCAAGAAATTCGTTGGCATACCAGGTTGTGTGCCTAAATGACTGAGATATATCGCTAATCTCCCGTCTAGTCAAGTGTCACAATAAATTGTTTCCATTTTATAAAGAATTTTGATGTTGCTTTTTCCTTATGCCATTCCGTTTCCAGCTTTTCCAGCCTAAGAAGTTTTGTTAGTTGTGTAATTATATTAGCCATAGTTGGGGCATCCGATTTTAGCCAAATTTTACAATAAGCAACGCTTTGCTATCAGGAGGACAGTATGGGTTAATTTAGGCACTCGTGTGGGGTGAGCGTCAGTAGCTTCACCTGGAGGTCTCACCTGATGAATCAACAAACATTGTGGTGATGATGGCAAGGAATATGATCCGGTGGACTCCATGAATTTCCCCATTTCCTCCCAAAATTTTTGAGTTTCTTTACATGACCATATTCCATGCCATAAATCCGTTTTCTCCACACTGCATTTTGGACATGCTGTAATCCTATCCGGATTGGAAGGAGAGGGTGGGATATTTTATCCATATATCGCATTATGCATCAACTTAAAATATGACTCCCTCCATCTTTCATTGGTGATTTCTTTACGAATTGTCTCCCATCCCTTAATGATAACATCAGCTATATCAGAATCGCCAGTCACCCTTTCCCAGGCCTTATAACATTCCTTCAGTTTATTTTTATTACCTCATTCCGGATTATGTTATATAATGAGGAAATTGGAGTTTTCTCTGCACTAGGGCCCATAATCTCATCAAAAGTATGAATACTAGCCTCTGTTTGCAATTGACGCAGTCTATTTTTACAAAACATCAAGATCTGGATTATGGGGAAATTATGATTAGAAGAAAACATATTTTTCTTTCAATTCAGTCATCGTGAGCCATCGCGGGTCTTCTGAATGCAGCAATTGATGTGCTATCTGGATACCCTTCTCCCTCCATTCTCTAAATAATCCATTATCCCTTCCCTGAGTAGATTCCGGATGATCCCAAAGGGGCATTTTTTTTGATAACAAGAATGGCACACAAAATAATTTTCGCAATACCTTCCAAGATGCTATGGTATCTCTAAGTAAAACCGAACCTTTCATTCTATGGGGAAGCTTGGCGTATCTGGTATGTAATAAGGTTAAAGGATCCCATGGTGAAGCTAGCTGCCTCTCTAGTTCTCAATTGGAAAAACAACTGGTGCCCTGAGACCAATCTAGCAAGTGGTGAAAGAGGCATGCTAAATTATACCCTCTCATATTTGGGAAATTAATTCTTCCTTCGGCCTTGCAGAACATTAACTTGGACAGGGCTATTCTGGGTCTCTGGCCATTCCAAATAAATCATGAGAAAGCCCTGTTAAGATGCCTAATATGCATATGTTTTAATAAGACCGGAAGAGTTTGCAACAGATACAGTAGATTCGGGAAGCTCATCATCTTAATTAAGTGGCAGCGACCCAGAAATGTAAGCAGAAGATGTTGTCATCTCTGTAACTCTAGGGAAATCTTGGTAATGAGGGGTTTATAATTTAAATTATATATGGTGTTAGTAGTTTTTCCAATCTTAATGCCCAAATACGTATGTATTTTGTGGTCGTGTTTATTGGAATCCCTAACTTAGACCAGAACCCCGTCGGTTGAGGGTTAGTCAATTCTAATAATTCGCTCTTTAAAGAGGCTGTCACCAGATTTTGCAACCCCTATCTGCTATTGCAGCAGATCGGCGCTGCAATGTAGATTACAGTAAAATCAAGATGTCATCTGCAAAAAGCGTAGTTTTTACCTCCTGGTCCCCATGACCCTTTTAATGCATGATCTTATTAGCTTTGGCAGCAGCTGCCTGACACTGGTTGCTACAGTCGAGTTTACTGTCAACCAAGTCCTTTTTGATGTCAGTTTTACCCATTTGGTATGCAATGGTGACATATATTTTCCCTTCCCAAGTGCATAACCTTACATTTATCAATGTTTAACCTCATTTGCCACTTCTCTTCCCAAGCCCCCAACTTGTTGAAATCCTTTTCTACCCTAATACTGTACTCCGTTCTGTTAATTACATTAGTATTATTATTAATGAACAGTATATGGCTATTATTTGTAGGACCGGGAGGAGGAAGAAGGAAAATTTCAAATGGGCGCTGACACTGCAGTAGTAAAAAAGTATAAAAAGATTTATTAGATATACAATGCGTTTCGAGATCGATCCGGTTTCTTCATCAGGTACCTGCTGAATTGATCAGAGCGGTCTCGAAACGCTTTGTATATCTAATAATTCTTTTTATACTTTTTTATTACTGTTATGTCAGCGCCCATTTGAAATCCTGCTTTTTCCTTCTCCGTCTTACATTGTTTGGTGATCTTGTGTCCAGAGATCTGCAGGTTGGAGCAGCTACACCTTTACTGGATGACTATTCACCTTACAAGCGCTGTACAGAGTTGGGCCCGGAGGTTGCACAACCTCTTCTGGTAAGCCGTACATTATCATTTTCATCTATGGTATCACCTGTAGAGCCGACAGACGCGGACTGTCGGCACCTCCCGCATCCCGATGGCTGCGGCCGTCCGTCTGTATGTACTTACCGCTGGCGTCCCCTTCCTCCTTCCCTGGGACGCCAGCGCGCTCTGCCTCCGGGACCGGTAGTGTGCGCGTGCACACTCTGGCCATTTCCTAAACGGCCAGCACCCGCACTAGGAATAGTGCCCCCAGCCTATCCATGAATATCTAGCACTATTTAAGGTACTCTGCCCACTATCCCAGTGCCTGAGCAATGTTGTACTAACCTAGTATAAGCCTGCAAAGGTTCTGTATCCTGTGTCCGTTACCAGTCTGTATACTGTGTCCTGTATCCTGTGTCCATGACCAGTCGGTATCCTGTACCCTGTATCCTGTGGCAGCTTCCAGTAATCTGGCACCAGCCTGCTTCCAGTAATCCGGCATCAACCTGCTTCCAGTAATCCAGCACCAACCTGCTTCCAGTAATCCAGTACCGGCCTGCTTCCAGTAATCCAGCACCAGCCTGCTTCCAGTAATTCAGAACCAGCCTGCTTCCAGTAATCCAGTACCAGCCTGCTTCCAGTAATCCAGCACCAGCCTGCTTCCAGTAATTCGGCATCTGCTTGTATCCCCGCTACCTGCAATATGACTGTATCCAGCCACCACAAAAAGTACCATCTAGCTGTGACTGATTAACGCCTGTCTGGCCAGCAGCTACTCCATTACGGCAGAGTAGCCTAGTGGATCCACAAACCCAATGGACGTTAAATCATCCTAGATTTACAACACTATGGAGCGCTTTTCTGTTTTTGTTATATGGCTATTATTTGGGCAGTATCATTGCATTAGTTCCTTCCACTTTCCTCCTTTTCAAAAAATCATGGAAAGACTGCCTATACATGTTTTGCCTTCACCAATCTTGATCTTGCTCGAATGCGTATATGGCAAATAAATCAAAGGTAATGTAAAACAGAATACAGTCAATGTCATTCTTTTGTAGTTTTATATGTCTCATAAGATCTTTTATTCAGTACAGTGTTGGACAGGCCCATCAAAGTACTTGTGGGTCCAGTCTCTTAAAAAAATAAAGGGCCCAAAGGTCCAATAATGGTTCATTGTATTTATTGTCTATTTAAAGTTATAGTTAGAGAATGTAAGAAATCCAAATTTAACAAGATAATAACACAAAATAACTTTATTGTGATATTATAAATTTGAAGGGTAATATTGTGTGAACTTAAAGGGATTGTCCACAACCGGACATCTGATGACCACCACCAGATAGGTCATCAGTATATGATCAGTGCGGGTCTGACACAATGGACCCCGCAGCGATCAGCTGCTCCGGCTGCTTCTGGGCATCGGCGTCCATACCGCAAGCAGATGGCTCTGGTCACAGAATAGCGGCCGTCCGCTTCTATTCAAGTGAATAGGACCAGAGCTGCAGTTCTGCTGAACGGCCACTATGCAGTGGTCGGAGCCATCTGCTTCCAGCTCCAACTACTGCATACCGTTCAAAACATCTGGCGCCCGGTGGCAGCTGGAGCAGCTGATCGGTGTGTCGAACACGCACTGATCATATACTGATGACCTATCCGGTGGATGGGTCATCAGTTGTCTGGTTGTGGACAACCCCTTTAAATAATGGAAAACACATTTTGTATGCACAGGATGCATTTTGTTTTTGTTGACACACTTCTTCACTGTTGGTGTATTTCATGTGCTGCTTTTTTTTTTTTGAATGATTTTTTTATCACATTGGTTTTCTGTTCAGATAAACAGCGCCAAAAAATGTTACACTGAAGAGAATGGGATCTTCACTATCTCTAAACTTTTATAACCGTTCCAGTCACTGCAATAGTTTTTATGGAAATATAACTTGAAGATATGGAAATCTCCAAGGTAAAAGCCAAAGGACTTTTTGTTCTGACTATGGGTGGGACCAATACTATGTTCTGATGTGTTTCAATGATAAAAAAAGATAATTGTAGAGATAACCTTCACGTGCATTACCTCCTACTAAACACTGGGGAAGATTTCTTAATACTGTCCTAAAGTCAGACAGAATAAAACTAAACCAGACAGGCAGAAGCTGCGCCAAATTTATTACGATGTATGATAAATTTGTTGCAACTCGCTAGACATGTTACACCCTTTTCTCTCTCTTACGCGGCGGAACTTGACACAAATTTTTGGCATCACATTTGACGTCTCCTTCGCCACTCCACTCTTTCTAGACTTTTGACGTGACAAAAGTGTCTAAACACGTAATAGATTTGGCGCACACCATGTACGTCACTTTTTTTGCAGAATTTGAGTGCAATTTGCTTAGTAAATCTCCCCCAATTTGCTATTATAAACTGATTGAGGTTATAATCCGCCTCATTTCACACAAAGGGACAACACGTAATGTGTCCCCTGTTAACCACCACATGAATGAACCACGGAAACGGCAAGTTTACTGGAAATATAACCCTGTATAGGTGCTTCTATATAATCACAGCTCACCTGGATTCCAGAAGCAGATAAAAATAATTAGCCCATAGTAATAATCCATGATCCGACCTCGAGTCTTGCGTGCGGTGTAATGTGTCACATACTGTATCGACACCCCAGTAACGACACTCAGTCACTTCCTCATTTTTCAGTTCTGGGGAAGACACACAGTTACAGGAAAACACTACAAAGCAAGTCACAAGAGGGAGGAGACTGCTGATGGCTCAATACAACCTCCTATGTAATCAACCCACAGGTTGTGCAAGCCTATGCAGGAGCTTTGACGACCAGGCAGAAATGCCATAATGATGAAGAGAAGAGTGCGTCGGGTTTCCACTGCAAATACACAGGATAAACAGTTTGTTATTGTCAAGGGATTCTCCAATGAAGGTCCTGGAACTGAGAGTAAAGGCCCTTTTACACGGGCTAATGATCAAGCTTTCATATAAATCCCGATATTGCCCTGTGTAAACGGAGCAACAATCAGCCGATGAACAAGCAAGCGCTCGTTCATCAGGTGATCGTATTGTTTATGCAGCAGAAAATATTAGCGTTGTTGGCAGCACATCTTCCTGTGTAAACAAGTAGACATGCTGACGACATGATTGTAATGCATGGAGACGAAAGATTGTAATAACGAGCGCTCGTCCCCATACATCATAGCTGCTTTGAAAGGAGCAAACGAGCACCGATCAACCAGCTGTCTCGTTGATCGGCTCTCATTGTTACGGCCAAAATTGTCCGTTGTAAAGGGACCCTAGCCTTCATAATCTGCAAGAAGAGATCCTGACACTTGGACCCTTCCAACTCTTGATAAAGCGACTGATATGGGGCACTTAAAGAAACGGGGACTAGCTCTGGTTGGTCTTACCCCTTTTCCTCCAAGAATATGTGCAGAACTCTCCTCTCCAGAGGAACTAGATTGATAGCTAGAGTCGTAGCTAGAACCTAGCCTTGTATCTAAATACCCTCGCCAAGGTAAAGTGGTTTGTTGGTACTCCTACTTGCACCAAGAACCTAGGGTACATGCCCCCGTTAGCTTTGCCCTGCGCTAGCAAACTAGGCATGTGGGATTGGCCAACAGAAGGGGTGTGGAGGGGGAAGCAAACATCAGACCCTTTTGTTTTGGAAGCCTGTTCTTTTATATGGAGCACCCTCTCTGTTGTGTATGACACTGCTCTTGAGTATTTCCTTAGATCAAAATAGCTGATCGTGGAAACCCACCGTATAATGAGCAGAAATTATGGATTATCGCTCTAACCTGACCAATAATCTTTGTGTCTATGTTTGATAAGATTGGTTGAAATTATTTACTGTAGGAAAACTGAGAAAATATCTTTGCTTGTTGTAACGACCAATAGGTTTGTGGACCCACTGGGCTACTCCGCCGGATTTGCTTAGGACCACCTCTAAGGGCGTTGTCTAAGCAGCCGCCTAGTCTTCACCCTTTAACCCCTATACAAGGATCTGGTCTTCGCTGCAGGGAGACTGCCAAGTCACTAACTCTTGAGGTGGTCCTGATGGAGTAGCTGCTGGCCAGACAGGTGCTAGACAGGCACAGGTAGATGTTACCTGGATGACAGATGGATGCAGACTGCGGAACACAGACAGGTAGCTGGCAGCTAGATACAAGCAGGTAGCAGGTAATCGGACTAGGGCAGGCAGGGGATACTGAATGCAGGCTGGTACCGGAATACTGGATGCAGGCTGGTGCCGGACTACTGGATGCAGGCTGGTGCCGGACTGCTGGATGCAGGCTGGTGCCGGACTACTGGATGTAGGCTGGTGCCGGACTACTGGATGCAGGCTGGTGCCGGACTACTGGATGCAGGCTGATGCCGGACTACTGGATGCAGGCTGGTGCGGGACTACTGGATGCCGGCTGGTAGCGGATCACTGCATAGAGACTGGTAGCGGATCCCTGCATTCAGACTGGTAACAAACAACTGTATACAGACTGATAACTGAAAGCGATAGTGGACAGAATCAGGTGCATTCAGGAACCTTGCAGGATAACTCTAAGTTGTTCCAAAATTGCTCAGGCACCTAGGAGAGCAGCAGGGGTGATTGGGTCATTTTTGAATTTCGCGTGCGCTAGCCCTCTAAGAGACGGCCAGGGCGGGCGTGCACTAGGGATCGGGCGGCCGTGAGAAGAAGGCATCAGAGGACACCTGGTGGGGGAAGAGACCACTGAGCAAGGTATAGGACCCGGAAAGGGTGACCGTTGGCAGAAGCGGGACATGCCGCAGCATTTCACTTGTATAGGCATTATTAGACAAAATATCATATATTGGACAAATACCAGATGACTTGGGTAAGCAGACCAAAGTAAACGTGTGGACCATACCTTGTCACATGAAGGCATCTTATTGCTATGTTTTGTGGTCAATAGTTACATTTGCTTAAAGGGGTTTTCCAGACGCTAAAAATTTATGGCCTGTCCTCAGGATAGGCCATTAACAGCTGATGGGTTGGGGTCAGACTTTCGGGACCCCCTGCCAATCAACTGTTTTGAAGGGGCCGCAGCGCTTGTATGAGCGCTGCTTCCCTTTAATTTCTTCTTGCTCACTGTGATTCGTCGACACGCATTTAGTGGCGATTTACAGGTATTGCAGCCTTTTCTCCCATTCACTTCAACTGACCTAACATTGTGATCACCGGGGGAAGAATTGGCGGACAAACTATTAATAGTGCACACGACTGCCATATTATCACAATGAAAAACAACTGACCGATTGGACAAAAGTTTTCCTCAAATTCCTACAGCAACCAGAATGGGAAACAACTCCAGAAAACAGGGATTGCCTGTCAAAACACACTCCCTCCACTCCAGTGGCCAAGCACCTACAGACCATTTACCTTGAAAATATGCCCAAAAAACCGATAGAACCGGAAGCGTCAGTACATAATTGCAACTTCACATTCGAAACTTCCGCCGCAATCCACAATGATCTGCCGTTATATTCCACCAAAAATGAATCCCAAACCCTCAAATCCACATTATGCTCCTGGCCAAGGCGAATAAAATGGTGAGGACATCGAATACCAGCAGTAGCTTGCGCTAAACGCCTACAGACAACGCGGCCCATGGGCATAATTCTACAGGCGATATTGAGCTTCTCTAAAAGAGATTGCAGGAGCCGCAGGGTGATTTTTGTTTTCACCAGAGCCTCTTGCACCGTTGACCACAGATCGATAAGTTTTGCAACAGGCCACCAACATTTCATTGCTTGGGAATCAATTTCAATTCCCAAGAAACAGAGCGTTGTGGTCGGTCCCTCAGTTTTTCTAAAGCCAACGGAACCCCAAAGTCAGCAAAAACATCCTCTACCGCCTGTAACAATATCACACATAACAGCCGAGCCGCAGGGCCCACACAAAAGAAGTCATCCAAATAATGAACAACTGATTTAGAGCCGGCTCGTTCACGGATCACCCACTCCAAAAATGTGCTGAAGGCTTAGAAATAGGCACAAGAAATAGAGCACCCCATAGGGAGGTACCTATCAATATAAAAAAGACCATCAAACGAGCACCGCAGCAAGTGCATGGATTCTGGGTGCACTGGCAAAAGGCGAAATGCAGACTACACATCCACCTTAGCCATTAGCGCCCCTTGCCCCGCCGTCCTAACCAAACGAACCGCCTTGTCGAACGGCGTATAGGAAACCCGAGTCAAAGACTCATCAATATAATCATTTATGGAAGAACCCTTCGGATAAGATAAATGATGTATGAGACGAAATCTGCCCGCCTCCTTTTTGGGGACGACCCCCAGCGGGGAGACACACAAATTTGAAATAGGAACATCAGAAAAGGGGCCTAATATTCTACCCAACAAAACGTCCTTCTTCAACTTGTCCCGCACCGAACGCAGATTATTAGCCATCAAAACACCCACCCCCAGGGAAAACTTAATCCTAAATCCATCCCCAAAACCCTTCAATAACAGCTGCGCCTCCTCACTGTCGGGGTACCTCTTTAGCCAAGGTGTAATGGTGTCGATTTTCACTGGACTCTCCGCCTTTAGTAGTATCATCCCCTGGCTTTGTCGGAAATTCACGTGCCCGCTTAAAACACCGGAAGATGGGGTGGTTACCACCCCCACATCGAGACACAATTAGCTTCCCATTTACAGGTGCTCTCGTTATAGAGCCAGCAGACTACTTTTTTAAGACTCCATGATGAACCCGCTGATCTAGACTCGCTGGGTGAGGACTGAAAGGGGCTGCGCAAACCCGCCACTGCAACTCGACGCCCTTGACCGGCCCCTCTTGGTGTAGTCATAAGGCGCATCCAAAGGCTTATGTCCGTATGATCCCACCGTAAGGATGACTGAACCGCCATACGTTGACGAAACTGCTCGTCATATTTAAGCCAAGCAGTTCCCCCATACGTTCTATAAGCCTCACAATTACAATCCAGGTAACAAAAAAAGCCAGAACAATGTTCCGGATATTTTTCCCCTACAACGCTAGCCATGATGGAAAAAGCTTGTAGCCAATTCCCAAACATGCGCGGAATCAGCCTATACCTTCTTCTCTCCTCATCCTCTTCCTTACGATGTTCCTTGCCCTTTTTCCACCATTCTACACTGAAACGCTCCAAGGGCAGTAAAGTAAAAATATCCAAATTCTCCCTTTTCCAAATCTTCTCCCGTAGTTCTGGCTTTAAGTGTGCCCCTAATGGCCCTTCAAAGCAAATATAGATGCTCCCCTTTGCTGTATCTGAAACTGGCAAGGGCTTATTAGCCCCGTCTACCTTTTCTGTGTGGACCGCGGCATGTAATGGCATTAAAAGACGAAGGGCCTGCCTCAACACCTACGAGACCCCCCATCTAACCATCTGTCCCTGAACTGACCACGCTCCAATGGGACCTGCTAGCTGTGACCCATGAGAATTATCAACAGTAGCGAACGGATGACGCAACAAATTTCCCAAAACCCCACACGTGACTGACAAATCCCCCATAGAACCGCTACCTACAGGTAATTGTCCCGATATACTAATCTCCCCAATAAAATTATTGCCTACATGTGTGGTGTATAAATGTTGTGACTCACCAGCATGCTGCCTGTCGCCAGACACTAACGGGGCCGTCCGTCCTGTATCCACAGAAACAGTCTCCTAACCGAGCATCCTGGGCACCCCGAGCGCCCGCCGTAGAGCATCAGCCCTTTCCACACTGAACTCCCATCCTGACGACACCTGTAAAGGCAAGTAGACGGATGAAACACCTGCCACCTGGCCAACGTCACCATCAGAAGGCGCTGGACGATGTATAGTCCTATTACAAGATCATATGATAGCAGGGAGACCCAAAGGAAAAACCAAGAGAAGGGAGTGCCCCCTAGTGTCATTTAATTACACTACAAAGACACTGTAATGCCCCTCTCCTTGCTCCAGAGGGTCCGGACTTTGAAAAAATCTGTGTTCAAGGCCAGAAGAAAGTACACAGGGCTTCTGGAGACAGGAATGACACCTGGTGGGTTGTGGTCTTTATATGATAGCTCCTTCCAGCTGGAGCAAATGTTCAGGATCTGGATGGGGTAGAGACTGGAGCTGGGGACGCAGGCTTTTCAAGTCATTCTGGGAATTTGAGTACAGCGTGAGGAGGCAACAATTGGATGGTATATATAATGTCCTATATTCAGCCTTGACATCCCTCCTCCTATAGGATTACACTATTGATCGTGTCAGTAGTAATGGAAACGGCTTGTTGGCCTTTTGCAGGCGAGCTCCAAGGTATCATATCTTATCAAGTAATGGTCCGCTAAGGAGTCTGGAGCAAACGACTGGAGGAAACGCGTCGGGACTATTTTGACCTGGCATTAGTTACGTTTTTCTGACTTTTTTGAAGACTGAGGAGTTACGTATCCGAGGTTGTGGGCCCTATCGGGGTGGGTGACCTGTGGTTATAGGCAGCTTAGGGTATCTGACCCTAGTGAAGGCATACTAGGCAAAGTGATATCCCATTATTCCTTCTCCATGTTTTGCCTTTTATGGGACATTTTTGGGCAATCTGCAGGAACTGGTAAAATTATTTCAAGTTTACTTTATACCTTAATCCTGCAGGATTGCCTTGCTGACCCTGAAATTGGAGATATCTGCTATTTGGTATAGAGTGTTGTCTTTTATGTGTATATGCTCACATACTAAAACACACGTGGAATTTCATATATGCATTGTTTTATCTTAATATATTTATTTAATTAACAGTTATGTTTTAGAAGGGTTTTACCTACTTTTAGTGATTTAGCACTTCCTTAAAATAGCATGAAATAACACAATAAATGCTGAGTTGGCATGTGTGGGATTCACATCTTGAGGTCAGGATGTATAGCTTTATACTCCTGACAAGCTGAGAAGTTTCCTCTGCTATAATGCCATGCTACTACAGAGGATCTGCTCCTTCCCTAACGAGCAGAGAAGAAGTTTCCTCTGCTATACTGCCATGTTACTGCAGAGACTCTGCTCCTTCCCTGACAAGCTGAGAAGTTTCCTCTGCTATACTATCATGTTACTATAGAGGCTCTGCTCCTTCCTTGACAAGCTGAGAACAAGTTTCCTCTGCTATACTGCCATGGTTCTATAGAGGCTCTGCTCCTTCCCTGAAAACATGAGAAGTCTCCATAGCTATACTGCCATGCTACTGCAGAGACTCTGCTCCTTCCCTGACAAGTAGGGCAGAAAGCTATTTCTATTGGCTGCCCTGCATTAAACAGAGGATCACTGTGCAGAGAACTGACTGTGGGTAGAGTGACTGAACATGTGTGTCCACCAGAACTCAGCGCATTAGGTTTACGTGCACATTGCTAAACACCTTGAAAACCATGTGGCGCTATACTATGTAAATAACACTCAGTTATAACACTTCACTGGATCGTTTTTTTTAACAGCATGATTATGGCAAACATTGTTAATTTTTTTCTGATCTGTACAATGAACTTGATATTTAATGGTGGGACCCCCTCTATAATTAGACCTCAGCACAATCTAGTGAATGTAGCAGGCACAGTTAGTAATGTCAGAATTTGCCTGCTGAGTAGATCAAAGCGACAACAGGTAAGATGTGCTGTGGGCATCAGAGGTAGTTATTTTCTCTATCCCCCACAAACGGGTGTAATACTATATCGGGAGGCTAAGAATTATAAGGTAATGTCGCTTTCAATGTTCTGGGTTTTTTAAAATCACTTTTTACAAGTCTCCGCAAATTTTTGGCATACTTTGTCTCTTCCTCCCTTGGTTCCCTGCCAGATCCCATTGCTTCTCTATTTCTTTGGCCTTGAAAAATAAACAAACTCACATTATAGGAGACACAGGCATGATATGATCTCACAGACCATCACGGGTGTACACAGGATTTTCTCAGGAGGGGGGGGTTTAAAAAAATAATTATTGCGAAGCTTTGGCCGGACTCGGACTATTGTATACCCTGCACTTCCCCCATTCTCATATCTCCTACTTCAGTTGGCTGAGCAGAGGATGTGGCTGCTGGATATCATGCAGAGAGGTGTCTTGTCTTCTCTTTTAGAAAAGCAAGCACAGTCCCATCTTCTGCTCAACAAAGTCTGCTTTAGGCCAGGATCACACATGCCGTTTTCGGTGTAGTTTTTGGTTTCGTGTTTTTTTTTGTCAAAGTCAAAAGTGGTCATGATGTGGTGGTATTATTCAGTAATAGTATGCTGTATTATTCAGACACTATGTGGTGGTAATATGTGGTCATGATGTGGTGGTATTATTCAGTAATAGTATGCTGTATTATTCAGACACTATGTGGTGGTAATATGTGGTCATGATGTGGTGGTATTATTCAGTAATAGTATGCTGTATTATTCAGACACTATGTGGTGGTAATATGTGGTCATGATGTGGTGGTATTATTCAGTAATAGTATGCTGTATTATTCAGACACTATGTGGTGGTAATATGTGGTCATGATGTGGTGGTATTATTCAGTAATAGTATACTGTATTATTCAGACACTATGTGGTGGTAATATGTGGTCATGATGTGGGGGTATTATTCAGTAATAGTATACTGTATTATTCAGACACTATGTGGTGGTAATATGTGGTCATGATGTGGGGGTATTATTCAGTAATAGTATGCTGTATTATTCAGACACTATGTGGTGGTAATATGTGGTCATGATGTGGTGGTATTATTCAGTAATAGTATGCTGTATTATTCAGACACTATGTGGTGGTAATATGTGGTCATGGTGTGGGGGTATTATTCAGTAATAGTATGCTGTATTATTCAGACACTATGTGGTGGTAATATGGTGTGGAGGTATTGGTGGTATTATTCAGACACTATGTGGTGGTAATATGTGGTCATGATGTGGGGGTATTATTCAGTAAGGGCACGTTCAGACGTGGCGGAATTTTTCCCCTGAAATGTTGGTGCAGATTTGGGGCAATTACGCAAAGAATCTGCACCAACATTTGCATGTTTGACAGGTAATTCAGACGTTGCAGATATCACAGCGGACTTGCCACAGATTTCAGTTTTTCCATTGCAAAGGCTGAAATCTGCAGTGAAATTCCGCTTCTTCTCCGCAATGGAAAGAGCATTCTGCGGAGGCAAAAATCTGCACCGCAGCCTAATTTCCGCACAGTTATTTTCTGCAACGTCTGAACTAATTTTCCTAAAAATGTATAGAAAGAAATAAAAAAACTACTGCTGCAGAATTCCACTACGGACTGTCCGCAGCGGAATTCAACAGCAATTCCGCCACATCTGAACGTGCCCTAACAGTATGGGGGTATTATTCAGTCACTATGTGGGTATGGTGTGGGGGTATTATTCAGTAACAGTATGGGGGTATTATTCAGTAACAGTATGGGGGTATTATTCAGTCACTATGTGGTCATGGTGTGGTGATATTATTCAGTAACTGTATGGGGGTATTATTCAGTAACAGTATGGGGGTATTATTCAGTCACTATGTGGTTATGGTGTGGAGGTATTATTCAGTAACAGTATGGTGGTATTATTCAGTAATAGTATGGGCGTATTATTCAGTCACTATGTGGTTATGGTGTGGTGGTATTATTCAGACACTATGTGTGGTAATATGTGGTTATGGTGTGGTGGTATTATTCAGTAACAGTATGGGGGTATTTCTCAGTCACTATGTGGTTATGGTGTGGCGGTATTATTCAGTGACAGTATGGGGGTATTATTCAGTCACTATGTGGTTATGGTGTGGAGGTATTATTCAGTAACAGTATGGGTGTATTATTCAGTCACTATGTGGTTATGGTGTGGCGGTATTATTCAGTAACAGTATGGGGGTATTATTCAGTCCCTATGTGGTTATGGTGTGGTGGTATTATTCAGTAACAGTATGGGCGTATTATTCAGTCACTATGTGGTTATGGTGTGGTGGTATTATTCAGACACTATGTGTGGTAATATGTGGTTATGGTGTGGTGGTATTATTCAGTAACAGTATGGGGGTATTTCTCAGTCACTATGTGGTTATGGTGTGGCGGTATTATTCAGTGACAGTATGGGGGTATTATTCAGTCACTATGTGGTTATGGTGTGGAGGTATTATTCAGTAACAGTATGGGTGTATTATTCAGTCACTATGTGGTTATGGTGTGGCGGTATTATTCAGTAACAGTATGGGGCTATTATTCAGTCACTATGTGGTTATGGTGTGGAGGTATTATTCAGTAACAGTATGGGGGTATTATTCAGTCACTATGTGGTTATGATGTGGCGGTATTATTCAGTAACAGTATGGGGGTATTATTCAGTCACTATGTGGTTATGGTGTGGTGGTATTATTCAGTAACAGTATGGGGGTATTATTCAGTCACTATGTGGTTATGATGTGGCGGTATTATTCAGTAACAGTATGGGGGTATTATTCAGTCACTATGTGGTTCTGGTGTGGCGGTATTATTCAGTAACAGTATGGGGGTATTATTCAGTCACTATGTGGTTATGATGTGGCGGTATTATTCAGTAACAGTATGGGGGTATTATTCAGTCACTATGTGGTTATGATGTGGCGGTATTATTCAGTAACAGTATGGGGGTATTATTCAGTAACAGTATGGGGGTATTATTCAGTCACTATGTGGTTATGGTGTGGAGGTATTATTCAGTAACAGTATGGGGGTATTATTCAGTCACTATGTGGTTCTGGTGTGGCGGTATTATTCAGTAACAGTATGGGGGTATTATTCAGTCACTATGTGGTTATGATGTGGCGGTATTATTCAGTAACAGTATGGGGGTATTATTCAGTCACTATGTGGTTATGGTGTGGCGGTATTATTCAGTAACAGTATGGGGGTATTATTCAGTCACTATGTGGTTATGGTGTGGCAGTATTATTCAGTAACAGTATGGGGGTATTATTCAGTCACTATGTGGTTATGGTGTGGGGGTATTATTCAGTAACAGTATGGGGTATTATTCAGTCACTATGTGGTTATCGTGTGGCGGTATTATTCAGTAACAGTATGGGGGTATTATTCAGTCACTATGTGGTTATGGTGTGGAGGTATTATTCAGTAACTGTATGGGGGTATTATTCAGTCACTATGTGGTTATTGAGTGGCGGTATTATTCAGTAACAGTATGGGGCTATTATTCAGTCACTATGTGGTTATGGTGTGGGGGTATTATTCAGTAACAGTATGGGGGTATTATTCAGTCACTATGTGGTTATGGTGTGGTGGTATTATTCAGTAACAGTATGGGGTATTATTCAGTCACTATGTGGTTATCGTGTGGCGGTATTATTCAGTAACAGTATGGGGGTATTATTCAGTCACTATGTGGTTATGGTGTGGAGGTATTATTCAGTAACTGTATGGGGGTATTATTCAGTCACTATGTGGTTATTGAGTGGCGGTATTATTCAGTAACAGTATGGGGCTATTATTCAGTCACTATGTGGTTATGGTGTGGGGGTATTATTCAGTAACAGTATAGGGGCATTATTCAGTCACTATGTGGTTATGGTGTGCAGGTATTATTCAGTAACAGTATAGGGGCATTATTCAGTAACAGTATGGGGGTATTATTCAGTCACTATGTGGTTATGGTGTGGGGGTATTATTCAGTAACAGTATGGGGGTATTATTCAGTCACTATGTGGTTATGGTGTGGAGGTATTATTCAGTAACAGTATGGGGGTATTATTCAGTCACTATGTGGTTATAGTGTGGCGGTATTATTCAGTAACAGTATGGGGGTGTTATTCAGTCACTATGTGGTGGTAATTCGTAGTCATGATATTATTTGGTTCCTGTATAGTGGTGTTAAGTGGTAACTGTATGACTATTATTTAGAGACTGTGTACAGTACGGCAGATTCTGCTTCGCAGAAGATTTGGCTGCCGGTGTTCGGGTAGAAAGACAGTCGCATCTTCCGCTCAGTAGAATCTGCTGTACACGATGAGTTGTGTGTTTCAGTGATTTCAATATGGTGTAGACACGTCAAAAAAAATTGGTTAAATGAACCAAGTAACATAGTTAGATAATGCGTCGCCTTTTTTTTTAAGGCTTTTGTCTAACGAAAATAGCGTTTATAGTCAATTGCGCTGTTATGTTTTATAGCAACGTACTTCTTCGAAAAATGACCTACAACACTATATGTAACGTCAAAAAAAATGAAACAGCGCTATTCATGTCAATTAACCGGTTAAACATATATGACAACTAGTGTCACGTTTTCTTTAAACGTGGCAAAATCTAGTCAAAGCAGAAATCATTATTCATTGATATTTACTAAGGTCTCATGCACACGACAGTAAAAAAAACTCTGTAATTGCGGACCGCAATACATTCCGCAATTACGGACCCGCCTGGTTCGATTAGCCGCGGATACCTTTCTGTATTGCTACGGAAGGGATTTCTGTGCTGTAGAACCGTGCCGGGAAATATGGAGCATGTCCTACTTTTTGTTTTTTGCGGGTCGTGCTCCCATACTTTGTTCGCGGACGGACGAGAATAGGTTTTACCCGTGTTTAGAGAGTCTATGTTTTACTCCAGGGCCAGTCACGACTGTCTGCATAGAAAACCATAATTCCCTTGTAATCTTTGGGCTAGGGTGCAAACTAAATAACCATTAATCAAAAATGTAGGCCGAGGATTGTTTTAAGATTTCAACGTGGGTTGACACGAGGGTCGGCCACAGCTTTTATGTATTGTTTTCCAACATCATACTGTAAGTAAAGACTATACATATATCATTTACCCGAATGCCAGCCCGCCGATGGAAGGGCATGTAGGTCAGACCTTTGTCAACTCCGCCAGCTTTGACAACAGAAAAACTTCTAAATCAAAAACATAAAATCAAGAAGAAAAGCAAGAAAATATTGCACTCTCCATTCTTTTCCATCACAACAATGTTTTTGTTTTTTACCCTGTAACACCCACTAATCTGGAGTTTTGTTGTTTGATTTATCAAATAGTTTTGTTTAAACAATAAGGGGTTAAGTAAAACAAAAAGTTTTTGGTGTTTCCCAGAAGTCTGTGATGTAAAAAAGCTGTTACTTCGCTTGTGCTGCCATCTAGAGGACAAAACATAAATTGCAGATACACTTACGTTCGTGTTCTGCGATGTGAGATGCTAACACTACAAGACACATTCAATTTCTAATGAACGCTACATCTGTATGTTTTATTTACATTTGTTACTATTATTATGTTATCTAAAATTAAGATTATAATCTTTGTCTTATTATGATTATTCCTATTATTGTAAGTGCAGGTGGGATCCTGGTACCATTGGTGCAATGCTCTGCTTCATTATGTTATATTCATCCTTTCTCTTAATCACTTATACAATATGATCCCTTAGTTTTAATGCAGGAGCCGTACAACATGAGCGGACTCTGAGGTTTGCTGCAGATTCTGACAATGTAAAAATCAAAGAAATGATGAATGAATTTAATTAGTGGAGTATAATCTCATTTTCATAGGACAATATCGTCACGGTCAGAACTCGGTCTGGAGCTTGTCACTATTGGCTACGGCTAGACTAAACCGAAGTCTAAGGGCTAGTCCACTCGTTGCGGTATTGCTGCTTTTTTTCCGTCTCGAATTTCGGACGGAAAAAATGCAGCAGAATACAGTAGCAGTATAGTGAATGAGATTTAACAAATCTCAACCACACGCTGCGTAAAAATTACGACCAGAAATTGACCTGCGGTGGGTATTTTTCGGACTGCAGCATGTCAATTCCTACTGCGGAAAGTGGACTGAATTGCTGCATTTTTCAGAGGAGATGTCCCCATCCCCCAACATTGAGAAAAACGCAGCAAATTAGTAGCAAAGTGAAAACTGCAGGGAATGGTGCATTTTTTGCCACAGCTAAAATACTTTCAACGGATATGCTGCAGAAATGTTCTGCAGCAATTCCGTTGTGTGTGGACAAGCCCTACGAGTCACTGCACACGATGCGTATTATGTGCGGTTTTGCCGCGCGGATTTGCATTTGGCAAATCCGCAGCGTATTACTGAACCAGCATAGTCAATGAGATTCCAGGAAATCTCATGTACACGCTGCAGTATTTTTCAGGACTGAAATTGACCTGTGGTGCGTTTATTAGAATCCGCAGCGTCAAATCATCTTGCGTTTCCGCTTGCAAATTCTATCTGCCTAATGGAGAAGAAAATCGCACCAAAATCCGCAGCATAAAAATGTGCCAGGAAACGCATCAAACCGGAAAAACCGCATCAAAAACGCACTATTGCGGTTTTAGCTGCGGAGTTACATGCATATACCAGCGGTTCTGATGCGCATTTTCCGCATCAAATTACGCAATGTGTGCATTCAGCCTTAGGGATCTCCACCTTAATCGAATAGTCAAATCCAAAATAGTAAACAACAAAAACCTTCACAAATGATCAGGAGCCAAAGAACCCTGCTGCCCAGACAGAGAGTGGCAGTTCTGAGTATATATATATATATACACACAACCACATTTTTCTGTGACCGATTTCCCCACCGTTATAATCTATGGAAGCTGCTCCTCTATAAGACGACCAAATGCTTTTTTGAGAAAGTTTTTCAGTGGGAACCCTTTTGAAAAAAAAAACCAATTTGGACTTTGGACGTGTGCGGTAAATCATCTTGATGCGCGTCCGCACTGCACCCCATCACAGGACCAGAGAGAGCAGGAGGAGCAGCATTTCTAGCACCACAGAGCGTCAAAGAAGAGGAAGGGTGAGAATGGAGTGTGTCAGAGAAGAGACGGGTGCAGCACGCATCATGCGGCACTGAACACCCCAGTGTGATTTCTGCGCAAGGTAACCTGCAGACTGCCCCTGAGGTGTTAAGGTTCGTAGTGAGGGAGGATATGGAGAGAGCCTGGCCGGGGTCTAAGAATGAGGGCAGCCATGGTGAAATGGGAGGGGAGCCATGCTGGTGTACTGTATGACAATGAGAGGGGAGCCATGCTGGTGTACTGTATAACAATGAGAGGGGAGCCATGCTGGTCTACTGTACTGTATAACAATGAGAGGGGAGCCATGCTGGTGTACTGTATAACAATGAGAGGGGAGCCATGCTGGTGTACTGTACTGTATAACAATGAAAGGGGAGCCATGCTGGTGTACTCTACTGTATAACAATGAGATGGGAGCCATGCTGGAGTACTGTATAACAATGAGGGGGGAGCCATGCTGGTGTACTGTACTGTATAACAATGAGAGGGGAGCCATGCTTGTGTACTGTATAACAATGAGTTGGGAGCCATGCTGGTGTACTATTCTGTATAACAATGAGGGGGGAGCCATGCTGGTGTACTGTACTGTATAACAATGAGAGGGGAGCCATGCTGGTGCATTGTATAACAATGAGAGGGGAGCCATGCTGGTGTACTGTACTGTATAACAATGAGAGGGGAGCCATGCTGGAGTACTGTACTGTATAACAATGAAAGGGGAGCCATGCTGGTGTACTCTACTGTATAACAATGAGAGGGGAGCCATGCTGGTGTACTGTACTGTATAACAATGAGAGGGGAGCCATGCTGGTGTACTGTATATCAATGAGAGGGGAGCCATGCTGGTGTACTGTCCTGTATAACAATGAGAGGGGAGCCATGCTGGTGTACTGTACTGTATAACAATGAGAGGGGAGCCATGCTGGTGTACTGTACTGTATAACAATGAGAGGGGAGCCATGCTGGTGTACTGTACTGTATAACAATGAGAGGCAAGTCATGTTGGTTTACTGTATAAGATTGAGAGGGGGAGCCATGGTGAAATAAAAGGATCAAAATCAGTGTTGGACTTGCTATCTGCACTACCCTAGATCTTATAATGGGTCCATCAAGTTCCTTCGTGGTTGCCGTCATTTTGACATGCGAAATAGCGCTGGGTTAATTTCCCTTGTTATTAACCCTTTCCCGTCACAGCCATTTTTTGGGATTTTCATTTTCATTTTTTCCTCCCCATCTTCCAAAAGCCATAACTTTTCTATTTTTCCTTGTCGATAAAGCCATATAAGGGCTTGTTTGTTGCAAGACGAGTTGCAATTTATTGTACCATATAATGTACTGGTTCACTGTATTTCAAAGATATATTAAATTGTGCTCCCACAACATAACAATTTTAAAGGATTCACTGGTGTGATATGAGTAAAATATAACATTTATTTATAACTCTCTAAAAACAGGGGTACAATCACCACTGTGAAAAAGCCCCACCGTGTGTATAAAAACGTATTAAATAGTAAACACTTAGTTCTAATTCAATTGTGAACCTCCTATAGCTCAGTGTTCAACAAGAATATCAATACGGAATCAGCATTTGAAAAATGGGCATAACAATAGTCTTGACCCTAATTCACACTAGAGTCCGTGATAACCGCACCGGAAGCTCCTAGTGTTGAGGTAAACAAACAATGCTAGTGTTCCCTATACTAAAAAATTCCTATTCACAACCGACCCTACGCGTTTCAATACTCATCATCAGGGGTCTGTAGCTTGGTCACTCTGGCCGGGATGCCAGCGGTATTTAGTTCAGCAGCAGGTATTCTGCTGTACACCACGGAAGCATGCTCGCATAGATGTCAGCGGCATGCTTCATTCTGGGACTCTAAGTTATTTAGAGCATCTGATTCCTCCCCCTGTCCTCGGCACCGCCAATCGAAACAGCCAATCGCACTCACCAATCGAATTCGTGACACCTGTCCATGTGACTCCCGGCCATCAGCTGACAGCCAGGAACCAACATCGACCGCATCAATTGCCGAACGCGCAGGCGCAGTAGAGGCCACAAACGAATCGCCCATGCTGCCGGGAACTCACCACTGCAAGGAAGGAGTATAACGATATTAAGAGTTTGGGTAAGTGTTGCGGGTCAGCTCAAAACCCGCAGCTGGACTGCCATTGATAAAACAACTACACTGTAAGTACTGTGTAGATAAATGAGTGTCTACCCCACTATGAAGTGTCATTGGAACACCTGCTGAATAAAGACCATAGCCAGACTGCCCATACGATGATTATTATTGATGAAGAGTCCACCTATCATGACGGCCATGTGGGTATCTTGCTCTCCTGAAGGGATAACTGGCCATGGAAATGCATGTTTGAATAAAAAATGCATGTTTAAATAAAACATGCATAATTTGTCTGCTCATTTAAACCCCCTGGTTGTACACTCGCCAATCTATAGATCCACTGGGCTTCCTTTCGCAGTATGAGGTTGTCCCAGTCACCTCCCCGTTTGGGAGGCCTAATGAGTTCAATTGCTTGAAATTTAAGACATTCTGCACGACCCTGATGTGTAGCGTGTACATGTTTAGATATAGGAGTATCTCTAGAATTCGCAATGTCGCCAACATGTTCTCTGATCCGGCGCCGAAACTGCTGCACCGTTTTTCCCACATAATTCAGTGGACATGGACATGTTATCAGATATACCACCCCTGCTGTTTTACAATTGACAAAATCACGAATGTCATATTCCAATTGCGTAACGACACTCCTGAACTTGTCACCTTTTTGAATAAAATCACAAGCCTTGCACCTGCCACATCTATGTGTGCCTGGTATTTGTCTGTCCAGCCATGTTCCTTTTGGTGCAATGGGGTCAAAACAACTATGCATAACTCTGTCCCTGATGTTTTTCCCTCTCCGGAATGTGACTGAAGGCCATTGCGTGATCTGATCTATCAAATCTACATCAGTACTAAGAATACACCAATACCTCTTCAGGATCTCCATAATTTCACATTGTTTAGAATCATAAGTGCCTATGAGTCTCGTAACTCTCTATTCCCTCCGTTGTCTAGGAACAAGAAGACTCTGCCTGTCCGCATCTCTCGCTCCCACATAGGCCTTTCTGATCACTCCCTTAGGGAAACCTCTATCCTTCAATCTGGTTGTAAGTTCCTGAGCCTGTCTCTCGAAGTCGTCCATGGAGCTGCAATTCCGGCGTACTCTCATGAACTGACCCTTGGGAATACCGCGTTTAAGGGGACAAGGATGACAACTGTTCCATTGCAGGAAACTGTTGGTTGCTCTTTCTTTACGATGTACTTGAGTGCGGATTGTACCCTCTGATGTTTTTATAATTTTAAGGTCTAAGAAAGACAGTTCCTGATTGCTGATTTCACATGTGAACCTTAGCCCTAGATCGTTCTGGTTAAGGGCAGCCACAAAACTATTGAATTCTTCCACTGTTGAATTCCAGAACAGTAGCACGTCATCAATATATCTGATCCAGATCCCTATTGACGAAGTCCACTTGGAAAAACTCTCCCCAAAAACAATTGTCTCCTCCCACCAGCCAAGAAATACATTTGCATAGGTGGGAGCAGTTGGACTCCCCATTGCTGTACCACATTGCTGGTGAAAAATCCTGTCTTCAAAGATAAATACATTTTTCTCCAGCTAATAATGTACTGGGAAACTGGAAATTCTTTGTGGGGTGGAATGGGAAAAAAACAGCGATTCCTCAATCTTTTGGGGGGTTTCGTTTTTACGGCTTTCACCGCACGGTAATTATGGCATGTTAACGTTATTCTACCAGTCAATTTGATTACGGCGATACCAAATTGATATCGAGCCATAACTTTTTTATTTTTAAGTCGATTGAGTGGTATGAGGGCTTATTTTTTGTGGGGCGAGCTGTAGTTTCCATTGGATAATTTTTGGCTACATGGGACTTTTTGATCACCTTTTTAAAATTTTTGTGGCATATGAAGTGACCAACATACAGCGATTCTGGCGTTTTAATTTTTTACGGCACTTACGGTGTGGGTTAAATAATGATATATTGTGATAGTTCTGACTTTTACAGATGCAGCGACAGCAATTTTTAAATTTTTTTTATTTTTTACATTACTTTAGAGGAAAAATGGGAAAAAAGATTTTTTTATATATATATATTTATATATATATATATATATATATATATATATATATATATATATATATATATTTATTTGTTTACACTACTAAACATATTAAACTTTTTTACACATTTTATTAGTCCCCCTAGGAGACTTGTACCACTGATCATCAGATCGCTGGTACGATACACTGCAATACTAATCTATTGCATTATATTGCCATTTCTACAGGTTCCTGTTAACCCCTGCCAGAGGCTGCTATGACAACCATCTGATGAGCTGTCGGAGGTGGTTGCCCCCCTCTTTCTATCGTCTTAGATGCTGCAATCGTGATTAGTACACAGATGACACCCGCTGCGTACAGAGCGGGCTCAGCGCGTGAGCCCGCTCCAAATATCACCCCCCCGCACCACGACAGGCTATTAACAGTCATACAGATGTAGCCATCTTTAACCACTTCCCGCAAATGGGTGTGACTGTACGTCCAGATGGCAAGTGCTTTATCGCAATTGGGCATAAAGTCACGTCTTGGCTTTAAACTGTCACCATGTTAAGTGACGCGGTGACAGCATCCTGAACACAACTGTTACTGAGAGTTGCCGGGCAGGACTTACTGGCACGGGACCAATTGTAATGCTCCCGTGTCATCAAGTGCTGTGATTGGCCAGTCAGCACTGACTAGCCAATCACAGCACAGGAGGCAGGATTCACAGGCATCGCCGGCTCTGACAAGCTCTGTTTGTAAGAGTCGGTCGTAGTGAAGTGAAGTTAAGATAAGAGAAGTGGAGAACTGATAAAACCCTCAGATCTGCCCAATTTCTGCCCACTGACCAGAGATGCCCACTGGTCATCTGATTGATCCACCCAAAGTGCCCTTCTGTGACTTGTGACCTGTGCCCAGCCATCAACTGTCACATCAGGAGGGTGAAGACATGGGTGAGCAGGATCAGGTAAGTAGCTGGGTTAATGTAGTTAGGGGCAGTAGAAAGGGGTCAAAGAAAAGGAAGGCCGGTCCGGTTTCTGACATTCCAGGCAAAATTGCCAAGTTGGGTGATGATGCGAGGGTGTCAGTCTCAGAAATGGCAGCCCTAGTGGATACTGATCTCCCTAACAGCCGGGAGAACAGCCCAGCTAGTAGTCGGCGGGATGGTAATGCAGGTAAGCCAAGACAATTGATAGTCGTAGGGGATTCTATAATCAGGAAGATGGATAGAATAATTTGTCGCCAAGACCACCTCAACCGAATGGTTTGCTGTCTCCCTGGTGCCAGGGTTCGGCATGTGGTGGAACGGGTGGACAAATTGCTGGGAGGGGCTGGTGATGATCCAGCTGTCGTGGTCCATGTCGGTACCAACGACAGAATAAATGGTAGGTGGAGGAGGCTTAAGAATAATTTTAAAGAACTAGGCTACAAACTGAAGGGAAGGACCTCCAAAGTAGTATTCTCAGGAATACTGCCTGTGCCATGCGCATCACAGGAAAGACAGCGGGAGCTCAGGGAGTTAAATGCATGGCTGAAGTCTTGGTGTAGAGGAGAAGGATTTGGGATCCTAGAGCACTGGGCTGACTTTTCATTGGGGTACAAACTGTATTCTGCAGATGATTTGCACCTAAATGGAAGGGGGTCCGCTGTGCTGGGGGAGAGAATTCTAGCTGGGGTGGCGGAGTATTTAAACTAGGGCTGAGGAGGGAGGTCAATGTAGAAAAAAAAGGGGTAGCCAGGTTAGAGAGGGGTCAGACTATATTGGTGGGGGGAGAAACAGAATGTGGGGAGAGGACTAGACAACAAGATAAGGAGATCCTTTCGTTACAAAACATCAGTGTAAATAAAAAGGCCCGATTAATGTCAAATCACATTTCTGATAATAAAAGTGAAAAACTGACAGGCAAGTTAAAGTGTATGTTCACAAATGCCAGAAGTCTAGCAAGCAAAATGGGGGAGCTGGAGGCCTTGATACTGGAAGAAAATATAGATATAGTTGGTGTTGCTGAAACATGGCTGGACTCTTCACATGACTGGGCTGTAAATCTACAGGGTTTTACACTTTTTCGGAAAGACAGGACAAATAGGAAAGGTGGTGGTGTATGTCTGTATGTGAGAAGTGATATGAAGGCGAGTGTGAGAGACAATAGTGGGTGAATACTGTGACGAGGTTGAAACCTTGTGGGTGGAACTAGAAAGGGAGGTAAACACTGAAAAAATTACTTTTGGTGTAATCTATAGACCCCCCAATATAACTGAGGAGATGGAAGGTCAGATATATAAACAGATGGAGCGGGCTGCACAGGCGGGTACTGTAGTGATAATGGGAGATTTTAATTTCCGGGATATTAATTGGTGTCATGGTTCGGCTTCAACTGCAAAGGGGAGACATTTCCTCAACCTGTTGCAGGAAAATTTTATGGGCCAGTTTGTGGAAGACCCGACTAGAGGTGAAGCTCTGTTGGATCTGGTCATTTCTAATAATGCAGATCTTGTTGGGAATGTCAATGTTCGTGAAAACCTCGGTAACAGTGATCATAATATAGTTACATTTTACCTATACTGTAAAAAACAAACGCAGGCTGGGAGGGCAAAAACATTTAATTTTAAGAAAGCCAATTTCCCCAGGATGAGGGCTGCAATTCAGGATATAGACTGGGAAGAACTAATGTCAAATAATGGAACAAATGATAAATGGGAGATTTTCACATCTACTTTGAGTTATTATAGTGCAAAATGTATTCCTATAGGTAACAAGTATAAACGACTCAAATTAAACCCCACATGGCTTACACCTTCTGTGAAAGGGGCAATACATGACAAAAAAAGGGCATTTAAAAAATACAAATCTGAGGGTACAGCTGCAGCCTTTGTAAAATATAAAGAACTTAATAAAATCTGTAAAAATGTAATAAAATTAGCAAAAATACAAAATGAAAGGCAGGTGGCCAAGGATAGTAAAACAAATCCTAAAAAATTCTTCAAGCATATAAATGCAAAAAAGCCCAGGTCTGAACATGTAGGACCCCTAGATAATGGTAATGGGGAGTTGATCACAGGGGATCAAGAGAAGGCAGAGTTACTAAATGGGTTCTTTAGCTCTGTATATACAACAGAAGAAGGAGCAGCTGATGTAGCCGGTGCCAGTGCTGTTAATATATCAGTTGATATACTGAATTGGATGAATGTAGATATGGTCCAAGCTATATTAAATAAAATAAATGTGCACAAGGCCCCGGGACCAGATGGGTTACACCCTAGAATTCTTAAAGAGCTTAGTTCAGTTATTTCTGTCCCCCTTTTCATAATATTCAGAGAATCTCTAGTGACTGGTATAGTGCCAAGGGACTGGCGCAGGGCAAATGTGGTGCCTATTTTCAAAAAGGGCTCTAGGTCTTCCCCAGGTAATTATAGACCAGTAAGCTTAACATCCATCGTGGGGAAAATGTTTGAGGGGCTATTGAGGGACTATATACAGGATTATGTGACAATAAATAGCATTATAAGTGACAGCCAGCACGGTTTTACTAAGGACAGAAGTTGTCAAACTAACCTAATCTGTTTTTATGAAGAGGTGAGCAGAAGTCTAGACAGAGGGGCCGCTGTGGATTTAGTGTTTTTGGACTTTGCTAAGGCATTTGACACTGTCCCCCATAGACGCCTAATGGGTAAATTAAGGACTATAGGTTTAGAAAATATAGTTTGTAATTGGATTGAGAATTGGCTCAAGGACCGTATCCAGAGAGTTGTGGTCAATGATTCCTTCTCTGAATGGTCCCCGGTAATAAGTGGTGTACCCCAGGGTTCAGTGCTGGGACCACTATTATTCAACTTATTTATTAATGATATAGAGGATGGGATTAATAGCACTATTTCTATTTTTGCAGATGACACCAAGCTATGTAATATAGTTCAGACTATGGAAGATGTTCATGAATTACAGGCAGATTTAAACAAACTAAGTGTTTGGGCGTCCACTTGGCAGATGAAGTTTAATGTAGATAAATGTAAAGTTATGCATCTGGGTACCAACAACCTGCATGCATCATATGTCCTAGGGGGCGCTACACTGGCGGATTCACTTGTTGAGAAGGATCTGGGTGTACTTGTAAATCATAAACTCAATAACAGCATGCAATGTCAATCAGCTGCTTCAAAGGCCAGCAGGATATTGTCGTGTATTAAAAGAGGCATGGACTCGCGGGACAGGGATGTAATATTACCACTTTACAAAGCATTAGTGAGGCCTCATCTAGAATATGCAGTCCAGTTCTGGGCTCCAGTTCATAGAAAGGATGCCCTGGAGTTGGAAAAAATACAAAGAAGAGCAACGAAGCTAATTAGGGGCATGGAGAATTTAAGTTATGAGGAAAGATTGAAAGAATTAAACCTATTTAGCCTTGAAAAAAGACGACTAAGGGGGGACATGATTAACTTATATAAATATATTAATGGCACATACAAAAAATATGGTGAAATCCTGTTCCTTGTAAAACCCCCTCAAAAAACAAGGGGGCACTCCCTCCGTCTGGAGAAAAAAAGGTTCAAGCTGCAGAGGCGACAAGCCTTCTTTACTGTGAGAACTGTGAATCTATGGAATAGCCTACCGCAGGAGCTGGTCACAGCAGGGACAGGAGATGGCTTTAAAAAAGGGTTAGATAATTTCCTAGAACAAAAAAATATTAGCTCCTATGTGTAGAAATTTTTCCTTCCCTTTTGCCTTCCCTTGGTTGAACTTGATGGACGTGTGTCTTTTTTCAGCCGTACTAACTATGTAACTATGTAACTAACTATCACCTGTCGCAGTACCCGGTCGCCATCGGCCTGCTGTGTCCCTAGATTGCCCACTGCCCGAGATCCCTGTTAGGTAGCAATGACATCCTCTCATTTAGCATTTATGACACATCCTCACTTATCAAATACAGCAGGGTCGATGGTCGCCAGTATGTTCTCGTTGCTCACTTGAGAGTAGCGTGGGGGGGGGGGGGGTTTGTTAAAAAAAAAAGAAAAAAAATTAATTGCAAAAAAATGAGCTTTAGTTTGTATATGTAAAATCCCCTAATATGACTAGAAGGGTTTTCACAACTGAGGAAGTATATGATATGCTCTGCTCCGATACGGAAAGCGAGGGTGAAGCGCAGTTCGTGTTCTCATCTTCGTCCGTATCCAGCGACTCTGACTCTGCACCCCACCCCGTCAGTGCAGAAGAGCCGTAGGTCCTGCTCTGCCCAAGCTGACATGGGTAGCTGCGAACAATTATACCCCCCAGGTGCCTGAATTTACAGACCCCCTCAGGCATTCAAGTTGAGTTCAACTACAGGGTTCAGCCCCATAGGTTATTTTAAACTTTTCTTTTCTGACACCCTTTTAATTTTGATGATCCAGCAGACCAACATATATGCAGATCATATCCCAGAACCCTCACTCGTTTTACGCCAGAGGCCAAAATTGGACCTCCACAAACACAGTGGAATTAGGGAAGTTTTGGGGCCTATTTTTAAGCTTTGGTCTCGTCAATAAACCAAGTATTAGAGACTATTGGTCCCCTGATATTTTATACAATATTCCGCAGTACAGAACAATTATGAGCAGGACACGATTTGAAGCTATCCTGAAGTTCCTGCACTACAACGACGAGCATCACTGCCCACCCCCACAGGACCCAAGTTTTGATAGGCTCCATAAAATTAGACCATTGATTGCCCACTACTGCCAAAGTTTTTCCCAAGTTTATATCCCCCAACAAAATATTTAGGTAGATTAATCATTAGTGAGCTTTAACGGTAGACTGCACTTCAGGCAGTATCTACCCAATAAAAGAGCCCGCTACGGCATAAAAATGTACAAATTATGTGAAAGTGCCACCGGTTACACCCACTCGTTTAGCGTTTATGAGGGGGAAAGACTACCATATAGATCCCCCAGAATGCCCCCTCTTCCTAGGGATTAGTGGAAAGATCGTATGGGATCTTGTTCATTCTTTGCTCGGCAAAGGATATAATTTATATCTGGACAACTTTTACAACAGTGTTCCATTACTAAAAGTTCTCTCGTCCAGATCCACATTGGCGTGCGGAACAATCTGCAATAATTAGAAGGGCCTCCCCAAAACTTTGCTGGGTCAGACACTAAAATTAGGAGAGAGCAGAGCTGTCTGCAGCGACGATCTGCTCCTCCTGAAGTATAAGGATAAAAGGGACATCCTTATACTGACCAGCATTCATGACAGCAGAGGCAGCCTTGTCCCTGTACGCGGATCCACCACCCAAGTTCCCAAACCATATTGTGTACAGGAGTACAACAAATATATGGGTGGCGTTGATCTGTCTGACCAGGTATGGTATAAAAAGCTGTCTGTGCATCTTACACAGATGGCTTTATACAACGCCTTTGTCCTCTGCAGATATGCCGGCAGTGGGGACACGTTCCTGCAATTTCAGGAATAAGTCATCAAGGCCCTGATATTTGCTGACAAGGTAGGAGAGGGCACTTCATCCGGTTCTTCCGTCAGCAGGATAATTCCCGGCCAGCCTTTCCCCACAGAAATCCCCCCCCCCCACTGAAAAAAAACAGAAGACCCTAAAAAAAATGTCAGGTGTGCGCCAAGCGAGGCATTCGTAAGGACACCACATACCAAAGTGAGACGTGTCCCACAAATCCCGGCCTGTGCATGAAACAATGTTTCAAAATATATCATATGTCATTGGATTTTTAATTTTATTTATTCTTCATCCACCTTTTCTGTCACCTTATTGGCCATGACAATTTTTTTATTTTTTTTTACTGACCAGCCTCATTGCTCATTTAAAATTTTTACAAGAACCCGAGGGAGCGTCTTTCTCTCCTAGATTGCAAAACTGGGTGAGAAGAATAAATCCAGATGAGATTGGTTGTTTTAGCAAATATTTTTTGCTGAGACCTTTGATTTACTTTTTGGGCTGGATTTTATGGAATGATGGGTAGGTTGGTAGTGGGACCTGCCATTCCCTCTCCCTCCATTGGGGGTTTTCAGGTAGTCCTCAGTCACTGCACAAATTAAAAGTACTTACTATACCCCTAGATGAATACCTAGAGGAGTGTCAATTCACAAATATATATATATATTTTTTTGCTATACCCCTAGATGAATATCTTGAAGAGTCTTACTTTACAATCTAAAATTTCTCACTATACCTCTAGATTAATTCTTTTAGGGGTTTAGTTTCCAAAATGGGGTCACTTTTCTGAGGTTTCTAATATTTTGACACCCCAAAGTCTCTGTTTTCATGAGACAGGGCAGTAAATACCACCATAGTAGGCCTCAAATTTTCCTTGGTGCTCTTTATGTTCTGAGCCCTTCCAAATAATGAAACAGCAGTTTATGACCACATATGGGGTATTGTACTCGGGAGAAACTGCTCTATAAATGTTGTGGTGCTTTTTCTCTTTTAGTTCTTGTGGAAGTGAAAAAAAATTAGCTAAACCTACATTGTATTGAAAAAAATGTAGATTTGAATTTTCACGGCCAAAATGCTCACTATACCCTTAGATAAGTTCCTTGTGTTTTAGTTGAAAAAAATAAAATTTTTCATTTTCATGGCCCAATTCTAATACAATCTATAAAACACCTGGGGTCAAAATGCTCACTACACCTAGATGAATCTTTTGAGGTGTGTCGTTTCCAAAATGGGGCTGTTCTCTTTGTTTTAGTACCACAAGACCTCTTCTAACCTGACATGGTGCCTAAAATATAATCTAATAAAAAGAAGGCCCCAAAATCCACTAGGTGCACCTTTGCTTCTAATGCCGGTGTTTCAGTCCATTATCACACTAGAAAAAGGCAGAATCTGGGCAATAAATATTGAGTTGTGTTTCTCTGGTAAAACCTTCTGTGTTATAGAACAAAAAATGGATTAAAAATGAATTTCTACAAAAAAGATGAAATTTATAAATTTCACCTCTACTTAACTCTTGTGAAACGCCTAAAGGTTTAAGAAACTTTATAAATGCTGTTTTGAATACACTGAGGGTTGCAATTTTTAAAATGGGGTGATTTGTGGGGGTTTATATGGGCCCCTCAAAGCTACTTCAGAACTGAACTGGCCCCTGTAAAAATAGCCTTTTGAAATTTTCTTAAAAATGTGAGAAATTTCTGCTAAAGTTCTAAGCCTTGTAATGTCCTAAAAAAATAAAAGTGTGTTCAAATAACGATGTCAATCTAAAGTAGACATATGGGAAATGTTAATTAGTAACTATTTTGTGTGGTATAACTGCCTGTCTTACAAGTAGATACATTCAAATTTATAAACATGCTAATTCTTGCAATTTTTTTTGCGAAATTTTGGTGTTTACAATTAAATAGTGAATGTATCAACCAAATTTTACCACTAACATAAAGTCCAATGTGTCACGAGAAAACAATCTCAGAATCGCTAGGATTGGGGAAAGCATTCCAAAGTTATTACCAGATAAAGTGACACAGGTCATTTGGTCCAAAAGTGGCTGCGACGGGAAGGGGTTAACTTGACTTATTACAAGAAGATACGACGAAACCCTGTGTTGGGCTAACTTGGCGTGCCTTGATTTTATATGGTGTTTTAAAAAGTTCTATTTGTTCGTAGCAATAAACTTGTTTTTTTTTATCACAATTTACTGGCAGTACTACCCTATGTGTCACCTTTCTCGTAGTTGGCTCATATTAACATCAAAAAGAGCCCAGGACGGTCGTAGTACTACTGAGCCCAGCCAGCACGGACATCTGCTGCAACAGTTTTATTGTGCTGTTACCTTTGCTCAAGGTGTTTTAGGCCATGTTCAGACGTGACGGAATTGCTGTTGAATTCCGCTGCGGACAGTCCACAGTGGAATTCTGCAGCAGCCGTTTTTTACATTTGTTTCTATACATTTTTAGGCAAGTTCGTTCAGACGTTGCGGAAAATAACTGTGCGGACCATAGGCTGCGGTGCGGAATTTTCCCTCCGCAGCATGCACTGACTGTTGCGGAGAAAAAGCAGAATTTCACTGCGTATTTCAGCCTTTGCAATGCAAAAACTGAAATCTGTGGTAAGTCCGCTGAGATATCTGCAACGTCTGAATTACCTGTCAAATATGCAAATGTTGCTGCACATTCGTTGCGTAATTGCCCCGAATCTGCACCAACATTTGCAGCGGAAAAACTCCGCCACGTGTGAACGTGGCCTTAGAGGAGGATATCACCTGGATCACTGGACTGAATTAGTGGAATTAAGAGTTTTTGGTACAAACTCTTAACTTAGCCTGCTCCGACCTTTTTTCTGGCATTAAGTGTGCGTGACACAATTGTACACATATATAATGCTCACAACTTGTATTCTGGTTTTATCCTGTATACAGAGCAGCTGTATCTTGCGCTGACACCTGAATCTGTCAGGTCAGCGGGACTGACGGGTTCAGTGACAGCGGGTCCTGACAAGCAGCATCAAGCGATTATCGATCATATCTAAGTTCATAACTTAGATGTGATCAATGACAGGTGAATCCTGCGTCTCAGGACCCGCTGTCACTGAACCCGTTAGTCCCGTTGACCTGACGGGAGCAGGATTCAGTTTTTTTGTTTTTTTTAGGTGTAAAGAGCCTTTAGAGTCAATGCACACGATGTGTATTACGTGCAGCAAAACCGCAGCGTAATACAGTACCAGCATAATCAATGAGATTCTATGTAATCTCATGTCCACGCAGCGGTAATTTTCGGGACCTCAGCACGTCAATTTAACTTGCGATTCCGCTTGCGAATTCTATCCCTGTAGTTCTACAGAAATACGCAGCAAAACCCGCAGCATAAAAACGCTGCGATTTTCACAAAACGTAAAAAACGCACCGAAAAACGCATAAAAAAACGCACGTTTTTTTCGTGCAAATTTCTTGCGGTTTCCTGCAGTTTTGCTGCGTATTTTCCAAAGCAAAATTCGCAACATGTGCTTTTAAGTAATAAGTTATCACGCAGTAGCAAGTTATCAGAGACAAGATAAGGATTGCTACTTCTGTATCTTTATTTTTATTTTTTTGCGAGATGACTGGTAGATTTTTTAATTGAGATTTTGCAATACATATAAATTAGTGTTTCATTTATATTAGCTCATACTATGGGAGAAATGCAGGAAAAAAACTATTCTCCATTATATTCTTTTATTTCATTTTTCGATCTGTGTTGTATAGGAAAAGAAATACGGCTGTTATTTACTGTTTTGTGATGTTTTTTCAATAAAATGTATTCAAAAATATTGTCATTTTTTGGTGGCATTATTTTTTGAAACATGAACTTAATAATTGTAAAAATGTTTTAGTGCCACTAGGAAACCTTTACTTTAGATTTTTTTTAGCTGTAATGTCCTGCTATCTCTCTCTCTCTCTTTCTCTGTATATATATATATATATATATGTATATACTGTATATCTCTATATGCCAGTACGTTATATCTATGAATTCTTATACTGTTGGGTCTTATTCAGATGAACGTCTGTGACGGCCGTTAAAACAACGGCCGTCACACGGTCGCGTGTATTTCAATGGGGTCGTTCACACGGCCGTTGTTTCAACGGACCGTGTGAAGGGTCTGTTAAAAAACAGAACATGTCCTATTTTGTTCCATTTTCACGGATCCCTCCATAGACTCAAGACCGAGTTTCCCCGCGTTCGTCTGAATAAGGATTCGGGCATGAAAAATCCCCTCATTTGTATTGGCGCAGCTTGTGGTCAGTACTAGTGTTTCTGCTTCCCATGAGCAAGGTCCTGAGTGTAATCCCAGCAGAGACGAGGTACAAAGAGAGTCTGAAAAATAAATACATATAGAGAGGAAACCCCTGAGCACCATCACAGAGCCGGGAGGACCCGATCCCAATATCCCGTGTGAGACGTAAGACAGATACATAGCTAGACTTTCCTTCACCCGGGGCAATGGTTTAGTTTGCTGCCCCCACCCTTCTATCTAAATATCCTGACCAAAGCAAAGTGACTTGTTTGCACCTCCTGGCACCCAGCACTCGGGAAGAACATGCCCTGGTAGCCCTCCCCTTAGCTACACCCCTGCGTAAGAATAAAGCAATGTCCTGTGTAAGTGAAATTACGTAGAAGATAAACGCAGACCAGAAAGCAGCGGGTCCTCCCTCCTGCCAAATTACCGGGTGCTACCGCCAGCCCTGATTGGACGTTTTGGAGTGCAAAAGATTTAAATGAAAATAGAGAGATTGGGTAGAACGCTGTGTCAGCAGCATCACAATTACAATATATTCAGCTGTAAACCTGACAACACTAAGGATATAAATGACGTCATCTCTACAATCTTCCTGTTTTCCTAATAAAGAAGTAATGGTGTGGGAGACGCCATGGCGATCAGGGTCCGGGACCCGACATACCCGGCACGCCAAACAGAGAATTACGTGGCCGCCATTCAGATGAATAGCTACGAATGTAATACATGGATGTCCAGTCTGCCAGAGCGAGAGTTGCTGTGTGTTAGCGGCTCTCTGGCCTGGCTCTTAGAGGTGGGTGCTGAGAGGGGTGACCCGCCTCTATGACGTCCATATGCCCTAATAACACATATAAAAAGGGGTTATCTTCATGAGACAACCCCTTTAACCCTTTCTTTCCCCTCATTTTTTTTAAACCCTTTTTAAGTAGTCAAATCCCAATACCCATATCCCTGCTCCACCCCTTGTCATCCCACTTTACTCCGCTATACCTCCCAACATTTTAATCTCCATTTGGGGAACATTTAGGCCGTGCCTCCGATCCACCCAGGAATGCCCACAAAACATACCAATAATACGGGACTGTCGGGCGGTATTCTTACACTACATGGTCGTCTTTCTATGTGCAGCGCAGCAGAATATATTGTTTGGTAGAAAGGAGAAAACAAGTAGTAAAAAAGTAAATCTTTATATATAAATTTTTTATGAAAATAACGTTTTATGTATAAAATAATATATACAAATATAATACATCTTCAGCAGCGTAACTATAATGGATGCAGAGGTTGTGGTCGCACCAGGGCCCTGGAGCTTGAGGGGCCCAAATGTTCTCTGCCCCATATGAGGAGATCAGTGCTATAAATGCCACATGATAGTTTGGGGTCATGTTACTGGTTTTACATTGGGGTCCAGGAACCTCAGGTTACATCTCTGTAAAGCTGCGCTGGAGATCAGACGAAGGGTCCTAACACTGTAATACAGCCTAGGGCCCCATTTTCTCAGGGTCTGGCTCCTTTTCTTCATTGCTGGGTGATGTTTCCTCCAGGTCGTCCCTCAGGATTATCCAGTCCTCCTTTAGGCTCTTCCTGAATTTTATTGTTAGAACCTGAGAAGAGAAAGAAGAACAGGACACGTTATATCCATTCCTATTCCCTGAGATTTCACGACATATAACAGTCTCTGGAGAGGGGAGGACTGAGCGGACAACAGAAGAGAGGGGGTCCGACAGCTGAGAGCGCCACAGTCCCCTCCTCCGCCAAATGTGTAAGAAATAAGGAGGGAGCAGTGTGAATATGTAGAATAGATCTGATCTCATATACTGACCTGGAAATCCCGATACAGCAGGATTTGACTTATACAGGAGCTGAATAACACCAGCCATTCCAGGATTGTTAGGGACGTTTTTGCAGACTGAAAAAAAGGGAAAGAAAATACATTTGACTTTGTCTTTTCTGTTCTTCTTACCCTTCCATGTAGTGATAAATTATTACTGGGACCGGGGTCCCCGGGATTGTATATATTATATTCTATACAGCCGCTTCTTAGTTGTATCTGTGTCTGGAAAAGCAGAGTAACAACCTATATGTCCGCCATGACAGCGCTAATAGTTGTCATCCAGGTTCTACATCCTCATGAATAGCAGTGATACGTCCTCCGCTTCCATATTACTGCAGAACTCAGCAGATCACCCAAAACTTCAAGAAAACTGGCGTCACCCCCCTGTTAAGGGGCGTTTTCATGGCAGTCGTATTGTTGACACCCGGCTTTCCCAGAATAAGATATATATAAGAAATGGCTGTATAGAACTATGAAGAACTTGATCCTGGATGATAAAACACACATACCTGTATACAGTGATCGCTGGTACAGAGGGCATACATAGCCATTTTACATGCCAACTCTGCAAGGAGGATGTATATAGGAAAATAACCGCACACCTGTAAGATGGACTTTATATGTGTCACATGTAAGTGGATAATCTAAGCTGTAAGGAGCGCGGCAGACGATGATGTAATGACATAGAGGAGGGGTCCTGCCACTAAACAGCCACGGAGGCATGAGCCACAAAGCCCCTCATTATACCTCAGTGCTGTTTATAGTCCCTTCTGTGATGCATAAGCTGAAATATAATAACTATTTCTTCCACATAATGGCGGCTCCATTAGAAGTTAGCAGGAGAGGTAGGGGTTAATATTATGGGTCACTTTATGGAGACAGAACTACCCCCAATGCCCACTTGTAATTTGCCCAAAAAAAGAATATTCAATATGTCCCTTTATTTGCTTCAGCTGTGGGTGCTGGTGGTCATGTCCCCAGGAGAAGTCCAGGGTTGGCAGCGCTGGTGACATCATCTCTACTCATCACCCACATTGGTGTTATCTGTAGTGATGATGACGGGGCACAGGAATAAGGAGATCTATCATTACAATAAAGATGCTGCTCGCTATAAATGATAACGTGGTGACTTGGAAAGGATACTGCTCAGGAAGGCCAGAAACATCAGTACAGACAGGGCAGCTTTCGTACAGCGTACACAGCGGACGTTCCTGGATGCCGTGTACAGAGGTCCTGCCAGGCAGATACTGTAGAGTCCGGTACATAACATTGCTGCAAAGCCAATATAATTTCTCACACAGGATTCCTAGAAGGAAACACACAGAATATATTACACGTCCCATCATGGATTACATGTCATCATACAGCGCACATGTCCCCCATATTATTAGATTATCCTGGACACCTTCCATTGTCAGGTTATACACAGTCCCTGCAGTGCTCCTTGGTCAGGGGTCATAGATGAGCAGCTGAGGGCCCGGCACCCTGAGGGGCCCTTACTCCATAGTGTAGGATCCCGGTTAACACTATATACACCAACCTGTAAATATATGGCTATCAAGTTCCCCACACAGGCCGTCCATCCGAGCGCCAGCAGCAGTTTCCGGAAGATGACGCCACAGATTTGTCTCTCAGCCGCTCTGATCTCTATTAGTCTGTACATTACGTACATGATGACGACTTCTGAAATACAGAACATGACATCAGCCCATAGATGTTACATGTACTACACACAATAATGATATGTTATATAAATGTGAAGATAATAACAGGTACAGGGGTCGTATCACCCAATAACTGGGCATATTAGCCATTCAGGAGTCTGGGAAAGTTGGGTAACAACCTCTGTTGGAGCTGTCATAGCGGCCATGTTGGTTGTTACTCATCTTTCCCAGAGACGGATATAGGTCTTATATTGAGCTCTATCCCAGATATAAATATAAGGCACTTACTTAGTAGGTTAGAGACGGTGGTCACTATCATCAGCACTATGGACTCTGGGATCTTCGCTCCAGTGTCGCTGAGAAGAGATAAAATCCATATGTAACATTAGTAGAGCTCCGTGCAGGTGACTAGAGCTCTCAGTAACACAAGTGACTTCACTGCCGGAGTTCTAGCAATTCCTCCATGTTACTAAGTGACCAAGAAATGAATCTTAATTTGGCCACTTCTGGAATAAGTGCTGGATACATTATAGTGAAGCTCTGGTTATTCCATCATGATTCCCTAATATCAGGTTATTATCAGAATTGACCCTTTATGAGCTGGAATCACTTTCTACATCACTGTCCCCAGGCCGATATCCCAGTCAGTGCTGTCAAATCATAAAAAGTGACGACTCAAGTCATGGAGAAGCTGGTACTGGACGGCAGCAGTGGTTATGTAGCCGGGGTCTCACTTTACCTCCCATATGGCACAGCTTCTCTCTGATCTGGCTGCCAACCAACTGCCCAGTCAGACCCCCACCAATCAGAATGTGATGGCATATCCTAGTCATATACTATAACCTAATATGATGGGGATATCCCTTTCATATGAAATACAGTATGTTAATTTTTTTTTCTTCTGAGTTCCTTACATTAAACCCATTCCCATGAATTCCCTGGAGTTATATACAAAAGGGTCTAAAATAAAGTTTTTCTAATCTAGAACCTCATGACCCAGAATTCTTGTTACTATTAACATTTCGTCTTTATTAAGTGTCTCTACATTGTCTATAAAGAGTCTCTTACCTGATGCTCATCAATGGTGTCTCATAATGACCTTCAGCCATAGTCATGGTGTAAGTGGTAATAATACCGATGAAGGTCCACGCTGCCCAGAGACATGGCAGAACAGCCAAGCCTGGGCTCAACATATTGGTGATATATATGTTGTTCAGAAAAGCAGTATATAAATATATGTCGCTTACAAACGCAGTAGCCTTCTCCTCCTTCTATCCGAAATCAGAGAAAGTGATTAGTTTTCCTTTTACCTGTCCTTTGACAGGCATCCAGCTGATGATGTCACAACCCAGCTGATGATGTCACAATGACACAACAACCCAGCTGATGATGTCACAATGGGGCCTTGACATTGACCAGAGCTGGAAAAACTGTTAGATCAGAAATAAAGTTATCTTGTAGAAGTCAATTATAAATATCAGATAAATTGTTATTGATGTATTACGGCGTGTTTTCCCCATTTTCCTAATCCAGAAGCCACTGAAGATTACAGTTAGGCGCTGTTCACACTGAGTATTTTGACACACTGAGTATTTTTTGGCTCTGAAACCGCTCCGCAAAACTCGTCAAAAACCGTCCGAAAATGCCTCCCATTGATTTCAATGGGAGGCGGTGGCGGTTTTCTCCCGCGAGCAGTAAAACCGCCTCGCGGGAGAAAGAAGCGACATGCCCTATCTTCGCGCGTTTAAGCCTCTGACCTGCCATTGACATCAAATGGAGGCAGAGAAAGCGTATTTCGCTGAGTTTTTTGCCCGTAGCACTCAATGGGCGCGGGCAAAAAACGCTGCGAAAATCACGGCAAACGACGTGCAGGAAGGACAAAATCTGCCTCAAAATCACAAACTGAATTTTGAGACAAAATTGTCCTCCTGCAAAAAACTCAGTGTGAACACAGCCTTACAGTTGCAGCATTGCTTCATGGTCACATCATAGGCGTTATATTATAATATAATGTATTCATTTTACCACTTACTATTACTCAGGAGGGGGATAACTCTATAGAACAATGCACTTTGTGGTGGCGTTTTGGTGGTGTTTTTAATCATTATTTAATAATCTATGTAGATCCGGCAGAGCAGTGTGGGTCGGAGGCATGCTGGGATTTATCACCGTTTCCTATCACACATTTTCTGCTGTTTTTTCAGAAAAAGATGTCTTCATGCCGATTTGTATAGAATTAATAAAGCTGTGGCCATTTCCACATTTCCACAAAGAAGGTGTTGGTGTTTTTATTATAAATGAAGTGATGGTGTAAGGTCCTGGGCAGGTAAGGTTGGTAATGGGTCCTTGCAGTCTACCACACACACAATGCCGGGTTTACCAGGCATGCTGAATCCAGACAGTCCCAACTCCTTCCACCATTCTAATATATATTTCCTTTTCTGCTTATTGTATATATGGTGACTGTAAATCCACAATCTAGTAAAGATGGCGTCTTCGGATGTTGCTTCTTCTTACTGCTTATCTGTAGGAGTCACTGTGTTCAGGTAGCTGTCTGTGGGGGCTAACATAGCATAAAGTGGCAGGGACGGAACTGGGGCCAGGGGGAGACGCAACTGACAGGGGCTCTGTGGTGGGGCGCGGGAAGGCAGGTGGGCAGAGGATCTGTGGGAGGTCAGGGGGAGATAGTAGGTGTGCAGGGGGGGGCAACATAAAAAAAGTCACTCACCAATATACAGTTCTGGCTGCTGATTCATTGTCCTGCAGGCCCTTATATCCTCCATGCCTGGATGAAGTGTCCACCTTCTCCTCATACATTGCATTTACATCACCTGCGTAGACACCAGACCAAATGATAAAATTAATACAGGCCAAAGGCCAGATCTTCAAATGAATTCAGACCCCTGAATGAATACACATTCTCCATCAGACCCCCAAACTAATTTAGACCCCTGACCAGACCCCTACAATTTTCAGCCTCCTGACCTGACTCCAATATTATTTCATACCAGACTCCATTATTATTTTAGACCCCTAAATTAATTCAGGCCCCAACCAGACCCTTAAATTCATTCAGACTCTCAACTAATCTTCTTTGTTCAGACCCCGGATCAAACCCCTAAATTAATTTACACCCCTGTACAACCCACCCCCCTCCCCAAAAAATTCATACCCCTATGTACTTACCACTCACGGGTCTTCTTATTACCACCTCTGGTCGGGCGCCTCTTCTCCTTTGGGCACCTTCACTTCTGGCACCTGACGCTGGGACCCTGCTTCACAAAAATGACTCTGGCCAATATCAGGATGTTGTATTTGCCGCCACCGATAACAACATGGCACTGTACAGCGTCATTCTTGTGAAGAAGGGCCCCGGCATTATTTACTTTGGAGAGGGGAACGGATCCTGCAATATTAGGGGGATCATTCCTTTCTCCAAATTAACTGCTGGGGATCATTTTATTTTAGTGAAATTAGGAAACTTTTACTTTTAATCTTTATTTTATCTAACTATAATGTCCTGTCATATCTATCTATCTTATCTTATCTTATTCTATCTATCTATCTATCTATCTATCTATCTATCTATCTATCTATCTATCTATCTATCTATCTATCTATCTATCTATCTATCTATCTATCTATCTATCTATCTATCTATCTATCTGTCTATCTGTCTATCTGTCTATCTGTCTGTCTATCTGTCTATCTGTCTGTCTGTCTGTCTATCTATCTATCTATCTATCTATCTATCTATCTATCTATCTATCTATCTATCTATCTATCTATCTATCTATCTATCTATCTATCGGGCCGGCTCCAGGTTTATGTGGGCCCTTGGGCGGGGAACTCATGGCAGCAGTAAAATGGCAGAAAATGTCATCACTTTGTGCCCCCATATAGAAGTTTGGCCCCCAGTTTGTACCCCCATAAATTGAGTGCGCTCTGTAGATAGTGCCACACAGCCCCCCTCTCTGGTAGTGCCACACAGACCTCCATGGTAGTACGACACAGCCCCTGTAGGTAGTGCCTTTGGGGCCCCGTCTAGGAGTGGAATCCTTAGCCAGAGAATTGCCGAGGCTCTGGCTGGGGATTCTGCTTCAGGAAAAGCCTCTGACGTCACTGTCCATATATGGACAGTGTTGTCAGGGGCCACCCCAGAGCCATAAACCCGGGCAGAGCACTACTATCTCTCTGCCTGGGACTCCTGCTCTGCTCCTGATATCACTGTTCATATATGCTTCTAGCACTCTGCCTGGGACTATTTCTCTCCTATTAACATCACTGTCTGGGGTGGCCCCTGAGATCATACAGTGATAGTGATGTTAGGAGAAGAGGAGGAGTCCTAGGCAGAGCACTAGAAGCAGCTCTGCCTGAGTCTGGGACTCCGTCTCTGGGGAAGCCCCGGACATCACTGTACTTAAATGGATAGTGATGGATAGTGATGTCAGGAGAAGAGGAGGAGTCTCAAGCAGAGCGCTAGAAGCGGCTCTGCCTGAGTCTGGGACTCTTATTACTTTGCTTTGTGTCTGCTCGCCTTTTTCCGGAAATGAATGTATCGGAGTACGGACTCAATAAAAGTCTATGAGCCTGTACACCGATACATTTATTTCCGGAAAAAGCAGAACAGCAGTTTCTTAGATTGGGTCACTTTTGGAGGGTTTCCACCGGTTTGGTCCCTAAGGGGCTTTGCAAATGCGACACGGCACTCTCAGACCATTCCAGCAAAAATTGAGCTCCAAAAGTCAAATGGCGGTCCTTCGCTTCTGAGCCCTGTGTGTATCCAAACAGCAGTTTATGACCACGTATAGGGTATCACCGTACTCGGGAGAAGTTGCTTTACAAATGTTGGGTTGCGTTTTCTCCTTTATTCCTTATGAAAATGAAAATATCTGAGCTAAAACTAGATTTTATAAGAAATAATACTATAAATACTATTGGGGGGTTTCCACTGTTTTGGCACCACAAGACCTTTTTCAAACCGGACATGGAGAATAGTAAAAAGGAGGGCTCAAAATCCACTAGGTGCTCCTTTGCTTCGGAGGGCAGTGCTTCAATCCATTACCGCACTATTGCCACATGTGGGATATTTCTCAAAACTGAAGAATCTCGGCAATAAGTATTAAGTTGCGTTTCTCTGGTAATACATTTTGTGTTATAGAAAAAAATCGTATAAAAAGGATTTTCTGACCAAAAAAAAAAATTATGTCAATTTCACCTCTACTTTGCTCTAGATTCCCGTGAAACACGTAAAGGGTTCATAAACTTTCTAAATGCTGTTGTGAATACTTTGAGGGTCTAGTGTCTAAAATGGGGTGTTTCATAGGGGTTTCTAATATATAGGCCCCTCAAAGCAACTTCAGAACTGAACTGGAACCTAAAAAAAATAAAAAATATTAGGCAATACTTCGCTTCTTACATTATACTGATAATGACCCATGCCCACCCTGAGATGACCCCAGTTTTGACCGTTTGTATAAACAGAGACCCCTATTAGACTGTTTCAGTGCCCGGTTTTCCAAAGCATTCACCCCCGAGAAGTGTATTTCTATTGATGAGTCCTTGGTACATTTTAAAGGGAGGCTTCAATTCCGCCAGTACCTGCCGGGTAAGAGGGCAAGGTATGGCGTGAAGATGTGTAAGCTGTACGAGAGTGAATCAGGGTATACCTACAAGGAAAGGACACCAGTATTCAGCCCCCAGAATGCCCCCCGCCACTTACTGGGAGTTAATGCAATAATTGTGTGGGATTTGGTGCACCCACTGCTGGACCAGGGTTACCACCTCTACCTAGATAATTTTTATACCAGCGTCCCACTCTTCAAGTGCCTCGCTTCCAGAAGTCCTGTGGCATGCGGCACTGCTAGAAGAAATCTGAGAGGCCTCCCTAAGACTCTGCTTGGGCAAACAAGAAGGGGAGAGTGCAGGGCACAATGTAGCAGCAACATATTGTGTGTCAATTACAAGGACAATAGAGATGTCCTTGTATTGACAACAATACATGGCCACACCAGTACCCATGTACCTGCACGAGATACCAGTACAGAGACCCCAAACCAGACTGCATCCTGGACTACAATAGGTACATGGGAGGGGTGGACTTGTCAGATCAAGTCCTGAAGCCCTACAGCGCCATGCGGTGTGGTATAAGAAGCTGGCCGTGCAGATCATACAGATGGCATTATACAATGTGTACGTGCTACGTCGATGTGCAGGCCAGACGGGAACTTTCCTGGAATTTCAAGAGGTGATTATCAAGAAACTAATTTTTACGGACCAGTAAGGGGTGGGGACATCCAGTACTTCTGTAAGCGAGGCCGCACCAGGGCAGCACTTTGCAGGAGAAGTTCCCCAAACTGGCAAGAAGGGAAAAAGTCAAAAGAGGTGCAAAGTCTGCTAAAAGAGGGGTATAAGGAAGGACACAATATATCAATGTGACACGTGTCCTGAAAAACTAAGGCTCTGTATGAAAGAGTGTTTTAAAATTTATCATACATCCCTTGATTTTTAATCTACCCCAGTTTTACTTACCCTGATGCACTCCGCACAGCTTATCTCCCTCATCTTTCCCTTCTGAGCCCTGCTGTGTACCCAGTCAGCTGATAACAGCCACATGTAGGGTATTGCCATACCCGTGAGAACCCACATTACAGTTTATGGGGTGTATGTCTCCGGTCAATATGCTCACTACACCTCTAGATGAATGCCTTGAGGGTGTAGTTTTGAATACGGGGTTACTTCTTGGGGGTTTCAACTGTACTGATACCTCAGGGGCTTCTGCATACATGACTTCGCACCAGAAAATCCCCAGTAGGCCAAATGGTGGTCCTTTCCTTCTAAGCCCTCCCATGGGCCCAAACGGCAGTTTATCACCACAAATGGGGTATTGCCGCACTCAGGATAAATTGGGCAACAAAATTGGGTATTTTATTTCTTGTGAAAATAAGAAATTTTGAGCTAAAACTACATATTATTGGAAAAAAATAATTTTGTTTTAATTCCCAGCCCAATTCAAATAAGTTCTGTGAAAAAACTATGGGGTCAAAATGGTCACAACACCCATAAATGAATTCCTTGAGGGGTGTAGTTTCCAAAATGGGGTCACCTGGTGGGTTTCCATTGCTTTGATACCTCTGGGGTTCTGCAAATGCGACATGGCACTCAAAAACCAATCCAGCAAAATCTGGACTCCAAAGAACAAATAGCGCTCCTTCCCTTCTGAGGCTTCACATGGGCTCAAACGGCAGTTTATCGCCACAAATGGGGTATTGCTGCACTCAGGAGAAATTGGGCAACAAAATTGGGTATTTTGTTCTCTGTGAAAATAAGAAATTTTGATGAAAAATGACATTTTATTGGAAAAAATGTCAGTTTTTTTATTTCACAGCCGAATTCAAATACGTGCCTTGTAAAAACTGTGAGGTCAAAATTGTAACAATAACCATAAATTAATTCCTTGAGGGGTGTAGTTTCCAAAATGGAGTCATTTTTGGGGGATTCCTACTGTTTTGGCACCTCAACACCTCTTCAAACCTGGCATGCTGCCTAAAATATATTCTAATAAAAAAGAGGCCCCAAAATGCACTAGGTGCTTCTTTGCTTCTAGGGCTTGTGTTTTAGTCCACGAGCGCACTAGAGCCACATGTGGGACATTTCTAAAAACGGCAGAATCTGAACAATACATATTTAGTAGTGTTTCTTTGGTAAAACCTTCTGTGTTACAGAAAAAAATTTAGTACTATTGAAATTCAGTAAGAAAAATGAAATTTGCAAATTTCCCCCTACATTGCTTTAATGCCTGTGAAATACCTAAAGGGTTAAATAAACTTTCCAAATGCTGTTTTGAATACTTTGAGGGGTCTAGTTTTTCAAAATGGGGTGTTTTATGGGGGTTTCTAATACATAGGCCCCTCAAAGCCACTTCGGAACCGAACAGGTACCTTAAAAAACGGCTTTTGAAATTTTCTTAAAAATATGAGAAATTGCTGTTTATGTCTTAAGCCTTGTAACGCCCAAGAAAAAGAAAAGAATGTTCAATAAACGATGCCAATCTAAAGAAGACATATGGGAAATGTGAACTAGTAACTATTTTGGTTGGTATAACCATCTGTTTTACAAGCAGATGCATTTAAATTCTGAAAAATGCTATTTATTATAAATTTTGCAATTTTTCACCAAAAAAACACTATATATTTTGTAAAAAATGTCACCACTACAATAAAGCCCAATGTGTCACGAGAAAACAATCTCAGAATCGCTTGGATAGGTTTAAGTATTCCGACGTTATTACCACATAAAGTGAAATATGTCAGATTTGAAAAAGGGGCTCTGAGCCTTAAGGCCCAAACTAGGCTGCGTCCCTAAGGGGTTAAAAGCAGATACATTTAAATTTTTTAAAACTGCTCATTTTTCCAAATTTTCTCTAAATTTAGGTGTCTTTCACAAACAAACACTGAATGTATAGACCACATTTTACCACTAACATAAAATACAAGGTGTCATGAGAAACAGCATTTAAGAAGTTTGGGACCTCCATCTGTCAGACATTCAGAGCATATCGCGTGGATCTTCTTATAAAAGTTTCAGCTGGGAATACCGCTTTACGTATAAATTATACAAGGTGTAAAACTCATCCGGACTGCATCTGGGTATGCATGTACTATACACAATACTACAATACATTCTAACCCAGCCTGTATTACCTTCCAAAGTCCAGCTTATCATCACCTCTTTGTCAATACAAAGAGTGACGAATGGGCAAAATGCCCATAAGGAACCATAAGGAGGGCCATGTGGCCACCAGGAAGAAAGGGGTTGTAGTGGGGAACCTTAGATAGTTTGGTAGGAATGGGGATAATGCAGCTTAAAGGGAATGTGTTGCCAGAAAAACATGTTTTTTTTTTTAAAAATTAAACATTTAGTGTGTGGGTGATTAAACATTGTTCAAATTTTTTTTATTTTTTTGCACGAGTCCAGGAAATATTATAAATTATTTCTAATTTATAATACTACCCATTTTTGGTCACTAGATGGAGCTGTTCCCAAAATTGCAGCATTGCAACATTGGGTTAAAAGCCCTCGCTCTAGTGAGCTCTCAGCATCCCCCCCTCCTTTATCCTGGCTAGTGCCGGGATAAACGAGGGGTTTGAACGATGTAACCTCCTACACTGTGTGTCGCCATTTTTTGAGCTAACCCACAGTGTAGTAGGTTTACATACAGTAGTAAACACACAAAAACACGAACATACATTGAAATCTCTTACCTGCTCCTGCCGCCGCGGCTCCCTCCGGCCCGTCCGCTCCGTTTGCTGCCGCTGGTGCAAGTGCACAAATCCGGAAGCCGCGACCGGAAGTAGTAATATTACTGTCCGGCCGCGACTTCCGGTCCACAGGAAAATGGCGCCGGACGGCGCCAATTTCGAATAGGACTGTGTGGGAGCGGCGCATGCGCAGTTCCCAAACAGACGCCGTACACTGCAGTCAATGGGACGGGAGCCGTTCGCAGTCCCTATGGGACTGTGGCTGCCGTATTCCATGTCTGTATGTGTCGTTAATCGACACACACAGAAATGGAACAAAAAATGGCAGCCCCCATAGGGAAGAAAAAGTGTAAAAATAAGAAGAAGTAAAACACAAACACACAAATGAATATAAACGTTTTTAATAAAGCACTAACATCTTTAACATATAAAAAAATAATTTGTGATGACACTGTTCCTTTAAGGTTTTTTTTTTGCTTTGTCCACAATGGAGCTGGCCACATGGCTTGTGGTGTCAGGTAGTCTAACGGGGAGGTAAAGGAACAATAGGGGATGATTTTGGACCTGAAGATAGGTGTAAGGCAATTTGGAGAGGAAATTAGGGAGGGAGTAAAGTTAATTGGGTAAGGGGATTAATGTAGGGGGATTTAAGGCAGGTAATGTAAAGGAGAGCAGGCTAATTTTGTTTCTGTTTACAGGGAAAAGCAAGGAGTCGGTAGCAATGGGCCACGGCGAGATGACAACGAGCTACACGGCAGGGTTTCTCATCTGTGGGGGGCACAAAGTGGACGGCTCGGGACACAAGCAACACGACTGGTCCCCGGTTCGAGACACAAGCTACACGGCTGGTCCCCGGTTCAGACATACTTGGGCAACTACAAAGGTTGGTCATGGTAGCCAGCGGTTGCTCAGGGGGAGCCAGTGGATGTGCGCATGCACCACTGGCTCCTAGTCCTTGGGAGGGCAGGGGCAGGTGGGTCCCGGCCTATTATGTGAGGTGCCACAATTGGTCAGGTTCACCCAACTGAGCTGTATAATGTGTTTTAAATAAAGAGTGGCTAGTGCCACAGAATTATTTGTCATAATATTGTTGTTGTGTGGTTATTTGTGTTAGATGAGTGGGGATTTAACATGTGCACTCCTTAAGAAGAAAAGACAAATCAACATCTTGAAGGGTTATTTAATTTGTTATGCAGTTGAATTTAATTATGGCTCCCATGCTGACCTAAGCTTGAGAAACACTGACTGCGGGTCAATGTTCCCTTAACCCCTTAAGGACGCAGCCTAGTTTGGGCCTTAAGGCTCAGAGCCCATTTTTCAAATCTGACATATTTCACTTTATGTGGTAATAACGTCGGAATGCTTAAACCTATCCAAGCGATTCTGAGATTGTTTTCTCGTGACACTTTGGGCTTCATGTTCGTGGTAAAATTTGGTCGATATATTCAGTCTTTATTTGTGAAAAATTGCAAAATTTAGAGAAAATTTACAAAAAATAGCATTTTTCAGAATTTAAATGCATCTGCTTGAAAAACAGACGGTTATACCACCCAAAATAGTTACTAGTTCACATTTCCCATATGTCTACTTTTGATTGGCATCGTTTTTTGAACATTCTTTTATTTTTCTTGGACGTTACAAGGCTTAGAACATAAACAGCAATTTCTCATATTCTTAAGAAAATTTCAAAAGCCTTTTTTTGAAGGTGCCAGTTCAGTTCTGAAGTGGATTTGAGGGGACTATGTGTTAGAAACCCCCATAAAACACCCCATTTTAAAAACTAGACCCCTCAAAGTATTCAAAACAGCATATAGAAAGTTTTTTAACCCTTCAGGCATTTCACAGGAATTAAAGCAAAGTGGAAATTAAATTTGCAAATTTCATTTTTTCTGCTGAATTTCAATTTTATTCAATTTTTTTTTAGTAACAGAGAAGGTTTTACCAGAGAAACACTACTAAATATGTATTGTCCAGATTCTGCAGTTTTTAGAAATGTCCCACATGTGGCCCTACTGCGCTCGTGGACTAAAACACAAGCCCTAGAAGCAAAGAAGCACCTAGTGCATTTTGAGGCCTCTTTTTTATTAGAATATATTTTAGGCAGCATGCCAGGTTTGAAGAGGCGTTGAGGTATCAAAACAATGGAAACCCACCAGAAGTGACCCCATTTTGGAAATTACACCCCTCAAGGAATTCATTTATGGTTTTTGTTATCATTTTGACCGCACAGTTTTTTCACAGCACCTATTTGAATTGGGCTGTGAAATGAAAAAAATTATATTTTTTCCAATAAAATGTCATTTTTGATCAAATTTTCTTATTTTCACAGGGAACAACATACCCCATTTTGTTGCCCAATTTGTCCTTAGTGCGGCAATACCCCATTTGTGGTGATAAACTGCCGTTTGGGCCCATGGGAGGGCTCAGAAGGAAAGGAGCGCTATGTGTTTGTTGGAGTCCAGATTTTGCTGGATTGGTTTTCGGGTGCCATGTCGCATTTGCAGAGCCCCAGAGGTATCAAAGCAATGGAAACCCACCAGAAGTGACCCCATTTTGGAAACTACACCCCTCAAGGAATTCATTTATGGTTTTTGTTATCATTTTGACCGCACAGGTTTTTCACAGCACCTATTTGAATTGGGCTGTGAAATGAAAAAAATTATATTTTTTCCAATAAGATGTCATTTTTGATCAAAATTTCTTATTTTCACAGGGAACAACATACCCCATTTTGTTGCCCAATTTGTCCTTAGTGCGGCAATACCCCATTTGTGGTGATAAACTGCCGTTTGGGCCCATGGGAGGGCTCAGACGGAAAGGAGCGCTATGTGTTTGTTGGAGTCCAGATTTTGCTGGATTGGTTTTCGGGTGCCATGTTGCATTTGCAGAGCCCCAGAGGTATCAAAGCAATGGAAACCCACCAGAAGTGACCCCATTTTGGAAACTACACCCCTCAAGGAATTCATTTATGGTTTTTGTTATCATTTTGACCGCACAGTTTTTTCACAGCACCTATTTGAATTGGGCTGTGAAATGAAAAAAATGATATTTTTTCCAATAAGATGTCATTTTTGATCAAAATTTCTTATTTTCACAAGGAACAACATACCCCATTTTGTTGCCCAATTTGTCCTTAGTGCGGCAATACCCCATTTGTGGTGATAAACTGCCCTTTGGGCCCATGGGAGGGCTCAGAAGGAAAGGACCACCATTTGGCCTACTGGAGCTTTTCTGGTGCTAAGTCATGTGTGCAGAAGCCCCTGAGGTACCAGTACAGTTGAAACCCCCGAGAAGTGACCCCATTTTAAAAACTACACCCCTTAAGACATTCATCTAGAGGTGTAGTGAGCATTTTGACCCCACAGGTACTGTGTAAAAGATAATGCGCAGCAGATGGTGCAGTGTGAGATTTGCAATTTTATATATGTATATGCCATTTCAGTGTCCAATATAGTGTGCCCAGCATGCGCCACCGGAGATATACACCCCTTAAATTGTAATGTGGGTTCTCCTGGGTACGACAATACCCTACATGTGGCTGTTATCAGCTGCCTGGGCATACGGCAGGGCTCAGAAGGGAAAGATGAGGGGGGTAAGCTGTGCGGAGTGCATCAGGGTAAATTGAAAATCAAGGGATGTATGATACATTTTAAAACAATCTTTTATACAGAGCCCTGGTTTTTCGGGACACGTGTCACATTGGTATATTGTGTTCTTCCTTATCCCCCTCTTATAGCAGACTCTGCACCTCTTTTGACTCTTTCCCTTTCCACCGGTTTGGGGACCTTCTCCTGGAAAGTGTTGCCCTGGTACGATGCGCCCCCCCTTCCTGGTCCCTAAAGATTAGATCTTGAAATTCCAGGAAAGTTCCCCTCTGGCCTGCACATCGACGTAGCACATACGCATTGTACAAAGCCATCTGTATGATGTGCCCGGCCAGCTTCTTATACCTCACCGCATGGCGCTGTAGGGCTTCAGGACTTGATTTGACAAGTCCATCCCTCCCATGTACCTATTGTAGTCCAGGATGCAGTCTGGTTTGGGGGTGGCCTTTCCTTCATATATCCTAAACCTGTAGGTATACCCTGATGCACTCTCGCAGCTTATACATCTTCACGCCATACCTTGCCCTCTTACCTGGCAGGTACTGGCGGAATTGAACCCTCCCTTTAAAATGTACCAGGGACTCATCAATAGAAAAACACTTCTCGGGGGTGTATGCTTGGGAAAACCGGGCACTGGAACGGTCTAATAGGGGTCTCCGTTTATACAAACGGTCAAAACTGGGGTCATCTCGGAGTGGGCACGGCTCATTATCAGTATAATGTAAGAAGCGAAGTATTGCCTCATTTATTTATTTTTTTAGGTTCCAGTTCATTTCTGAAGTTGCTTTGAGGGGCCCATATATTAGAAACCCCTATCAAACACCCCATTTTAGAAACTAGACCCCTCAAAGTATTCACAACAGCATTTAGAAAGTTTATGAACCCTTTAGGTGTTTCACAGAAATTTAGAGCAAAGTAGAGGTGAAATTTACTCTTTTTATACCATTTTTTTTATAACACAAAAGGATTTATCAGAGAAACGCAACTCAATACTTATTGCCCAGATTCTGCAGTTTAGAGAAATATCCCACATGTGGCCCTCGGGCGGTAATGGACTGAAGCACCGGCCTCCGAAGCAAAGGAGCACCTAGCGGATTTTGAGCCCTCTTTTTTATTAGGCACCATGTCCGGTTTGAAGAGGTCTTGTGGTGCCAAAACATTGGAAACCCCCCAAAAGTGACCCCAATTTGGAAACTAGACCCCTTGAGGAATCCATTGTAGTTTTCATGGGGTGCATGCGGCTTTTTGATCAGTTTTTATTCCATTTTTAGGTGGCGTGGTGACTAATAAACAGCAATTCTACTATTGTTTTTGTATACTTTTTTTTTTACAGCGTTCACCGTGCGCTATAAATGATATATTAACTTTATTCTGCGTGGCGATACGATTACGGCGATACCAGATGTTTATAGTTTTTTTTTATGTCTTATGGCGTTTGCACAATAAAATACGTTTTGTAAACAATCATTCACTTTTTGTGTTACCTTATTCTAAGAGCCATAACGTTTTTATTTTTCAATCAATAAAGCCGTGCGAGGACTTATTTTTTGCGTAACGAACTGTATTTTCCATCAGTACCATTTTTAGGTACATGCGACTTTTTGATCTCTTTTTATTCCATTTTTTGGGAGGTGAAGTGACCAAACAATTGTGATTGTGGTACGGTTTATTAATATTTTTTTTTACGGCGTTCACCGCGCGGGATAAATAACAAAATAATTTTGTAGTTCAGGCCGTTACGGACGCGGCGATACCAATTAGGTATAGTTTATTTGTTTGTTTATATATTTTTATTAATAATAAAGGCCTGATAAGGGAAAAAGTGGGACTTTTACTTTTATTACTTTTAAAACTTTTATTTTCTTATTTTTACACATCTTTTTTTAACTTTTTTTTTACTTTATTACTTTGTCCCACTAGGGGACATGAGGGCAGGAGGCCCTGATCGCTATTCTAATACACTGCACTACATGCGTAGTGCAGTGTATTAGAACTGTCAGCTACTCACTGACAGCAAGCATAGTGGGTCCTGACGTTGTCAGGACCCACTAGGCTTCCGTCTATGGCATAGCCGGACGCCATTGTTTGGTGTCCGGTTGCCATAGTCACCATCGCCGGCCGCTATCGCGTAGCAGGCCGGCGATGGCAGCTTAACCCCTAAAAAGCCGCGATCTCTATAGAACGCGGCTTTTAAGGGGTTAATCAGCGGGGACACAGCGATCGGTCCCCGCTGTAGGAGCTGTGACAGCTGCTGAACAAGACAGCAGCGTCACAGCTCCTGTATGTGTCGGGAGGACGGCCGAAACGGCCGTTACTCCCGAGACGTACTATTACGGCATGGAGCGCGAACGATACAGCTGCCATGACGTAATAGTACGTCAAGGAGCGGGAAGGGGTTAAGGGAATTACCCAGCATTCTGGGTTTCATGCACTTGCCAATGGCTGGAGCAGTGGTGGAACTACCAGTATAGTAGCCATAGCAGCTGCTACGGGGCCCGTGACATGAGGCGCCTGTGCCGCCCGGCCCATAACTGTTATGTGCTGGGTGGTACGGGCCCCTTCATGCCATGTGGTGCTGCTAGCAGTTGGCAGACCTCCTCATGCCCTGGATGCTAGCGACTGCCACAGTCAATTGTATCTGCATCCTCAGGACGCAGATACATTTAAATACTATGGCGGAGCAGTGAGCTAGCTCACTGGTTTGCCATTCACTAGGCTACAGGCCATGTTAATGTTGCAGTATTTGCAGCTTTCAACAGCACTCAGATATTGTGGGACAATCAAACTGGTTTTTACTTGGGACAAACAGCAACCAACATCAGTAACAATATCAAGATGGACAATACAAGAGATAAAATACAAATCATCACTAGAGGAGCTACACATAGATAACAACCAATAGTTACCACAGCGCCATCTACTGTCAGTTCAAGATAGTTCCTCCAGTATTAAGCTGCAGATGTTGTAATATTCCAACACCCCTTCTCAACAGCTAAGGCTTAATCCATAAGTCCCAGCTTCTTCACCAGCCTCGAATGTCTTTCAGCGTTTAGGGGCTTTGTGAATATATCTGCGATCATGTCTTCAGTTGGGCAGTACTGCAAGTCCAGAAGTCCTTGTTCTTGAACATCCTTCAGAAAATGGAACTTCACATCAATATACTTGGTTCTGGGATTAACCCTTTCCATCTGTGCAAGTGCAAGGCAACCTTGGTTGTCTTCAAAGACCTTTGTTGGTTCTGACTGTTGTTCACCCAAATCTGCCGGGAGTTGTCTCAGCCATATAACTTCTTGACTTGCCTGCACTGCTGCCACATACTCGGCTTCTGGTGATGAAAGTGTTACAGAGAGTTGTTTTCTACTAGTCCAACTGACAGCGCCACCTGGAAGAAAATACAGATATCCACTGGTGGATTTTCTGTCACAGGGGTCTCCGGCCCAGTCAGCATCCACATATCCGGTCAGGTTACATTCATCACTTGCTGGTAACCTTAGTTTGAAATGCAAGGTTCCCTTTAAATAACGTATGACTCTTTTTACAATATTCCAGTTCATCTGACTTGACATTGAGACTTCTATATAAGATTCCTACTGCTGCTGCAATGTCAGGTCTTGTAACAGTGGTAACATATAGCAATTTTCCTATTGCCTTCCTGTACTGACTGTCATTTGGTAGCAAAGCACCTTGGCTGTTCATCTCCTTCAAGTAGTTGGTTTCCATAGGAGACTTTACTGGTTTTGCATCCTTAAGGCCAAAAATTTTGATCATTTCTTGAATCTTGCACCTTTGGTTCAGAAGAAAACCGCCGTCTTCCTCTCTTTCAATTTGAATACCGAAGTAATGATTTATGTTTTCAAGATCTTTGGTCTAAAAATTCTCATTTAGAGTTTGAAGTAATTTTGTTTCATCCCCTTTTTTATCAAAACAGACTAGAAGATCATCCACATATATGAGCACAAAAATCCATCTGTCTGTCAGTCTCTTTGTGTATAGGCAGGGGTCAGCCTCACTCCTCTGGAAGCCTTCATCTGTAAGCACTTCATTGTGTATAGGTAGGGGTCGGCCTCACTCCTCTGGAAGCCTTCATCAGTGGATACTGATCTCTCTAACAGCCGGGAGAACAGCCCATCTAGTAGTCGGTGGGATGGTAATGCAGGTAAGCCAAGACAATTGATAGTCGTAGGGGATTCTATAATCACGAAGACGGATAGAATAATTTGTCGTCGAGACCACCTCAACCGAATGGTTTGCTGTCTCCCTGGTGCCAGGGTTCGGCATGTGGTGGAACGGGTGGACAAATTGCTGGGAGGGGCTGGTGATGATCCAGCTGTCGTGGTCCATATCGGTACCAACGACAGAATAAATGGTAGTTGGAAGAGCCTTAAGAATAATTTTAAAGAACTAGGATACAAGCTGAAGGGAAGGACCTCCAAAGTAGTATTCTCAGGAATACTGCCTGTGCCATGCGCATCACAGGAAAGACAGCGGGAGCTCAGGGAGTTAAATGCAAGGCTGAAGTCTTGGTGTAGTGGAGAAGGATTTGGGTTCCTAGAGCACTGGGCTGACTTTTCATTGGGGTACAAACTGTATTCTGCAGATGATTTGCACCTAAATGGAAGGGGGTCGGCTGTGCTGGGGGAGAGAATTCTAGCTGGGGTGGCGGAGTATTTAAACTAGGGCTGAGGAGGGAGGTCAATGTAGAAAAAAAAGGGGTAGCCAGGTTAGAGAGGGGTCAGACTATATTGGTGGGGGGAGAAACAGAATGTGGGGAGAGGACTAGACAACAAGATAAGGAGATCCTTTCGTTACAAAACATCAGTGTAAATAAAAAGGCCCGATTAATGTCAAATCACATTTCTGATAATAAAAGTGAAAAACTGACAGGCAAGTTAAAGTGTATGTTCACAAATGCCAGAAGTCTAGCAAGCAAAATGGGGGAGCTGGAGGCCTTGATACTGGAAGAAAATATAGATATAGTTGGTGTTGCTGAAACATGGCTGGACTCTTCACATGACTGGGCTGTAAATCTACAGGGTTTTACACTTTTTCGGAAAGACAGGACAAATAGGAAAGGCGGTGGTGTATGTCTGTATGTGAGAAGTGATATGAAGGCGAGTGTGAAAGAGACAATAGTGGGTGAATACTGTGACGAGGTTGAAACCTTGTGGGTGGAACTAGAAAGGGAGGAAAAACACTGAAAAAATTACTTTTGGTGTAATCTATAGACCCCCCAATATAACTGAGGAGATGGAAGGTCAGCTATATAAACAGATGGAGCGGGCTGCACAGGCGGGTACTGTAGTGATAATGGGAGATTTTAATTTCCGGGATATTAATTGGTGTCATGGTTCGGCTTCAACTGCAAAGGGGAGACATTTCCTCAACCTGTTGCAGGAAAATTTTATGGGCCAGTTTGTGGAAGACCCGACTAGAGGTGAAGCTCTGTTGGATCTGGTCATTTCTAATAATGCAGATCTTGTTGGGAATGTCAATGTTCGTGAAAACCTCGGTAACAGTGATCATAATATAGTTAAATTTTACCTATACTGTAAAAAACAAACGCAGGCTGGGAGGGCAAAAACATTTAATTTTAAGAAAGCCAATTTCTCCAGGATGAGGGCGGCAATTCAGGATATAGACTGGGAAGAACTAATGTCAAATAATGGGACAAATGATAAATGGGAGATTTTCACATCTACTTTGAGTTATTATAGTGCAAAATTTATTCCTATAGGTAACAAGTATAAACGACTCAAATTAAACCCCACATGGCTTACACCTTCTGTGAAAGGGGCAATACATGACAAAAAAAGGGCATTTAAAAAATACAAATCTGAGGGTACATCTGCAGCCTTTGTAAAATATAAAGAGCTTAATAAAATCTGTAAAAAGGTAATAAAATTAGCAAAAATACAAAATGAAAGGCAGGTGGCCAAGGATAGTAAAACAAATCCCAAAAAATTCTTCAAGTATATAAATGCTAAAAAGCCAAGGTCTGAACATGTAGGACCCTTAGATAGTGGTAATGGGGAGTTGATCACAGGGGATCAAGAGAAGGCAGAGTTACTAAATGGGTTCTTTAGCTCTGTATATACAACAGAAGAAAGAGCAGCTGATGTAGCCGGTGCCAGTGCTGTTAATATATCAGTTGATATACTGAATTGGATGAATGTAGATATGGTCCAAGCTAAATTAAAGAAAATAAATGTGCACAAGGCCCCGGGACCAGATGGGTTGCACCCTAGAATTCTTAAAGAGCTTAGTTCAGTTATTTCTGTCCCCCTTTTCATAATATTCAGAGAATCTCTAGTGACTGGTATAGTGCCAAGGGACAGGCGCAGCGCAAATGTGGTACCTATTTTAAAAAAGGGCTCTAGGTCTTCCCCGGGTAATTATAGACCAGTAAGCTTAACATCCATCGTGGGGAAAATGTTTGAGGGGCTATTGAGGGACTATATACAGGATTATGTGACAATAAATAGCATTATAAGTGACAGCCAGCACGGTTTTACTAAGGACAGAAGTTGTCAAACTAACCTAATCTGTTTTTATGAAGAGGTGAGCAGAAGTCTAGACAGAGGGGCCGCTGTGGATTTAGTGTTTTTGGACTTTGCAAAGGCATTTGACACTGTCCCCCATAGACGCCTAATGGGTAAATTAAGGACTATAGGTTTAGAAAATATAGCTTGTAATTGGATTGAGAATTGGCTCAAGGACCGTATCCAGAGGGTTGTGGTCAATGATTCCTACTCTGAATGGTCCCCAGTTATAAGTGGTGTACCCCAGGGTTCAGTGCTGGGACCACTATTATTCAACTTATTTATTAACCCCTTCCCGCTCCTTGACGTACTATTACGTCATGGCAGCTGTATCGTTCGCGCTCCATGCCGTAATAGTACGTCTCTGGAGTAACGGCCGTTTCGGCCGTCCTCCCGACACATACAGGAGCTGTGACGCTGCTGTCTTGTTCAGCAGCTGTCACAGCTCCTACAGCGGGGACCGATCGCTGTGTCCCCGCTGATTAACCCCTTAAAAGCCGCGTTCTATAGAGATCGCGGCTTTTTAGGGGTTAAGCTGCCATCGCCGGCCTGCTACGCGATAGCGGCCGGCGATGGTGACTATGGCAACCGGACACCAAACAATGGCGTCCGGCTATGCCATAGACGGAAGCCTAGTGGGTCCTGACAACGTCAGGACCCACTATGCTTGCTGTCAGTGAGTAGCTGACAGTTCTAATACACTGCACTACGCATGTAGTGCAGTGTATTAGAATAGCGATCAGGGCCTCCTGCCCTCAAGTCCCCTAGTGGGACAAAGTAATAAAGTTAAAAAAAAGTTAAAAAAAGATGTGTAAAAATAAGAAAATAAAAGTTTTAAAAGTAATAAAAGTAAAAGTCCCACTTTTTCCCTTATCAGTCCTTTATTATTAATAAAAATATATAAACAAACAAATAAACTATACATAATTGGTATCGCCGCGTCCGTAACGGCCTGAACTACAAAATTATTTTGTTATTTATCCCGCACGGTGAACGCCGTAAAAAAAAATATTAATAAACCGTACCACAATCACAATTGTTTGGTCACTTCACCTCCCAAAAAATGGAATAAAAAGAGATCAAAAACTCGCATGTACCTAAAAATGCTACTGATGGAAAATACAGTTCGTTACGCAAAAAATAAGTCCTCGCACGGCTTTATTGATTGAAAAATAAAAACGTTATGGCTCTTAGAATAAGGTAACACAAAAAGTGAATGATTGTTTACAAAACGTATTTTATTGTGCAAACGCCATAAGACATAAAAAAAAACTATAAACATCTGGTATCGACGTGATCGTATCGCCGCGCAGAATAAAGTGAATATGTCATTTATAGCGCACGGTGAACGCTGTAAAAAAAAAAGTATACAAAAACAATAGTAGAATTGCTGTTTATTAGTCACCACGCCACCTAAAAATAGAATAAAAACTGATCAAAAAGCCGCATGCACCCCATGAAAACTACAATGGATTCCTCAAGGGGTCTAGTTTCCAAATTGGGGTCACTTTTGGGGGGTTTCCAATGTTTTGGCACCACAAGACCTCTTCAAACCGGACATGGTGCCTAATAAAAAGGAGGGCTCAAAATCCACTAGGTGCTCCTTTGCTTCGGAGGCCGGTGCTTCAGTCATTACCGCCCGAGGGCCACATGTGGGATATTTCTCTAAACTGCAGAATCTGGGCAATACGTATTAATTTGTGTTTCTCTGATAAATCCTTTTGTGTTATAAAAAAAATGGTATAAAAAGAGTAAATTTCACCTCTACTTTGCTCTAAATTCCTGTGAAACACCTAAAGGGTTCATAAACTTTCTAAATGCTGTTGTGAATACTTTGAGGGGTCTAGTTTCTAAAATGGGGTGTTTGATAGGGGTTTCTAATATATGGGCCCCTCAAAGCAACTTCAGAAATGAACTGGAACCTAAAAAAATAAATAAATGAGGCAATACTTCGCTTCTTACATTATACTGATAATGAGCCGTGCCCACTCCGAGATGACCCCAGTTTTGACCGTTTGTATAAACGGAGACCCCTATTAGACCGTTCCAGTGCCCGGTTTTCCCAAGCATACACCCCCGAGAAGTGTTTTTCTATTGATGAGTCCCTGGTACATTTTAAAGGGAGGGTTCAATTCCGCCAGTACCTGCCAGGTAAGAGGGCAAGGTATGGCGTGAAGATGTATAAGCTGTGCGAGAGTGCATCAGGGTATACCTACAGGTTTAGGATATATGAAGGAAAGGCCACCCCCAAACCAGACTGCATCCTGGACTACAATAGGTACATGGGAGGGATGGACTTGTCAAATCAAGTCCTGAAGCCCTACAGCGCCATGCGGTGTGGTATAAGAAGCTGGCCGGGCACATCATACAGATGGCTTTGTACAATGCGTATGTGCTACGTCGATGTGCAGGCCAGAGGGGAACTTTCCTGGAATTTCAAGATCTAATCTTTAGGGACCAGGAAGGGGGGGCACCCAGTACTTCTGGAAGCGAGGCCACACGCATCGTACCAGGGCAACACTTTCCAGGAGAAGGTCCCCAAACCGGTGGAAAGGGAAAGAGTCAAAAGAGGTGCAGAGTCTGCTATAAGAGGGGGATAAGGAAGAACACAATATACCAATGTGACACGTGTCCCGAAAAACCAGGGCTCTGTATAAAAGATTGTTTTAAAATGTATCATACATCCCTTGATTTTTAATTTACCCTGATGCACTCCGCACAGCTTACCCCCCTCATCTTTCCCTTCTGAGCCCTGCCGTATGCCCAGGCAGCTGATAACAGCCACATGTAGGGTATTGTCGTACCCAGGAGAACCCACATTACAATTTAAGGGGTGTATATCTCCGGTGGCGCATGCTGGGCACACTATATTGGACACTGAAATGGCATATACATATATAAAATTGCAAATCTCACACTGCACCATCTGCTGCGCATTATCTTTTACACAGTACCTGTGGGGTCAAAATGCTCACTACACCTCTAGATGAATGTCTTAAGGGGTGTAGTTTTTAAAATGGGGTCACTTCTCGGGGGTTTCAACTGTACTGGTACCTCAGGGGCTTCTGCACACATGACTTAGCACCAGAAAAGCTCCAGTAGGCCAAATGGTGGTCCTTTCCTTCTGAGCCCTCCCATGGGCCCAAAGGGCAGTTTATCACCACAAATGGGGTATTGCCGCACTAAGGACAAATTGGGCAACAAAACGGGGTATGTTGTTCCCTGTGAAAATAAGAAATTTTGATCAAAAATGACATCTTATTGGAAAAAATATCATTTTTTTCATTTCACAGCCCAATTCAAATAGGTGCTGTGAAAAAACTGTGCGGTCAAAATGATAACAAAAACCATAAATGAATTCCTTGAGGGGTGTAGTTTCCAAAATGGGGTCACTTCTGGTGGGTTTCCATTGCTTTGATACCTCTGGGGCTCTGCAAATGCAACATGGCACCCGAAAACCAATCCTGCAAAATCTGGACTCCAACAAACACATAGCGCTCCTTTCCGTCTGAGCCCTCCCATGGGCCCAAACGGCAGTTTATCACCACAAATGGGGTATTGCCGCACTAAGGACAAATTGGGCAACAAAATGGGGTATGTTGTTCCCTGTGAAAATAAGAAATTTTGATCAAAAATGACATCTTATTGGAAAAAATATAATTTTTTTCATTTCACAGCCCAATTCAAATAGGTGCTGTGAAAAACCTGTGCGGTCAAAATGATAACAAAAACCATAAATGAATTCCTTGAGGGGTGTAGTTTCCAAAATGGGGTCACTTCTGGTGGGTTTCCATTGCTTTGATACCTCTGGGGCTCTGCAAATGCGACATGGCACCCGAAAACCAATCCTGCAAAATCTGGACTCCAACAAACACATAGCGCTCCTTTCCTTCTGAGCCCTCCCATGGGCCCAAACGGCAGTTTATCACCACAAATGGGGTATTGCCGCACTAAGGACAAATTGGGCAACAAAATGGGGTATGTTGTTCCCTGTGAAAATAAGAAAATTTGATCAAAAATGACATTTTATTGGAAAAAATATCATTTTTTTCATTTCACAGCCCAATTCAAATAGGTGCTGTGAAAAAACTGTGCGGTCAAAATGATAACAAAAACCATAAATGAATTCCTTGAGGGGTGTAATTTCCAAAATGGGGTCACTTCTGGTGGGTTTCCATTGTTTTGATACCTCAACGCCTCTTCAAACCTGGCATGCTGCCTAAAATATATTCTAATAAAAAGAGGCCTCAAAATGCACTAGGTGCTTCTTTGCTTCTAGGGCTTGTGTTTTAGTCCACGAGCGCAGTAGGGCCACATGTGGGACATTTCTAAAAACTGCAGAATCTGGACAATACATATTTAGTAGTGTTTCTCTGGTAAAACCTTCTCTGTTACTAAAAAAAAATTGAATAAAATTGAAATTCAGCAGAAAAAATGAAATTTGCAAATTTCATTTCCAATTTGCTTTAATTCCTGTGAAATGCCTGAAGGGTTAAAAAACTTTCTATATGCTGTTTTGAATACTTTGAGGGGTCTAGTTTTTAAAATGGGGTGTTTTATGGGGGTTTCTAATACATAGGCCCCTCAAATCCACTTCAGAACTGAACTGGCACCTTCAAAAAAAGGCTTTTGAAATTTTCTTAAGAATATGAGAAATTGCTGTTTATGTTCTAAACCTTGTAACGTCCAAGAAAAATAAAATAATGTTCAAAAAACGATGCCAATCTAAAGTAGACATATGGGAAATGTGAACTAGTAACTATTTTGGGTGGTATAACCGTCTGTTTTTCAAGCAGATGCATTTAAATTCTGAAAAATGCTATTTTTTGTAAATTTTCTCTAAATTTTGCAATTTTTCACAAATAAAGACTGAATATATCGACCAAATTTTACCACGAACATGAAGCCCAAAGTGTCACGAGAAAACAATCTCAGAATCGCTTGGATAGGTTTAAGCATTCCGACGTTATTACCACATAAAGTGAAATATGTCAGATTTGAAAAATGGGCTCTGAGCCTTAAGGCCCAAACTAGGCTGCGTCCTTAAGGGGTTAGTGATATAGAGGATGGGATTAATAGCACTATTTCTATTTTTGCAGATGACACCAAGCTATGTAATATAGTTCAGTCTATGGAAGATGTTCATGAATTGCAGGCAGATTTAATCAAACTAAGTGTTTGGGCGTCCACTTGCAGATGAAGTTTAATGTAGATAAATGTAAAGTTATGCATCTGGGTACCAACAACCTGCATGCATCATATGTCCTAGGGGGAGCTACACTGGCGGATTCACTTGTTGAGAAGGATCTGGGTGTACTTGTAAATCATAAACTCAATAACAGCATGCAGTGTCAATCAGCTGCTTCAAAGGCCAGCAGGATATTGTCGTGTATTAAAAGAGGCATGGACTCACGGGACAGGGATGTAATATTACCACTTTACAAAGCATTAGTGAGGCCTCATCTAGAATATGCAGTTCAGTTCTGGGCTCCAGTTCATAGAAAGGATGCCCTGGAGTTGGAAAAAATACAAAGAAGAGCAACGAAGCTAATTAGGGGCATGGAGAATTTAAGTTATGAGGAAAGATTGAAAGAATTAAACCTATTTAGCCTTGAAAAAAGACGACTAAGGGGGGACATGATTAACTTATATAAATATATTAATGGCACATACAAAAAATATGGTGAAATCCTGTTCCTTGTAAAACCCCCTCAAAAAACAAGGGGGCACTCCCTCCGTCTGGAGAAAAAAAGGTTCAAGCTGCAGAGGCGACAAGGCTTCTTTACCGTGAGAACTGTGAATCTATGGAATAGCCTACCGCAGGAGCTGGTCACAGCAGGGACAGTAGATGGCTTTAAAAAAGGGTTCGATAATTTCCTAGAACAAAAAAATATTAGCTCCTATGTGTAGAAATTTTTCCTTCCCTTTTCCCGTCCCTTGGTTGAACTTGATGGACATGTGTCTTTTTTTCAGCCGTACTAACTATGTAACTATGTAACTATGTAACTATGTAAGCACTTCATTGTGTATAGGCAGGGGTCGGCCTCACTCCTCTGGAAGCCTTCATCTGTGAGCACTTCATTGTGTATAGGCAGGGGTCGGCCTCACTCCTCTGGAAGCCTTCATCTGTGAGCACTTCATTGTGTATAGGCAGGGGTCGGCCTCACTCCTCTGGAAGCCTTCATCTGTAAGCACTTCATTGTGTATAGGCAGGGGTCGGCCTCACTCCTCTGGAAGCCTTCATCTGTAAGCACTTCATTGTGTATAGGCAGGGGTCGGCTTCACTCCTCTGGAAGCCTTCATCTGTAAGCACTTCATTGTGTATAGGCAGGGGTCGGCCTCACTCCTCTGGAAGCCTTCATCTGTAAGCACTTCATTGTGTATAGGCAGGGGTCGGCCTCACTCCTCTGGAAGCCTTCATCTGTAAGCACTTCATTTTGTATAGGCAGGGGTCGGCCTCACTCCTCTGGAAGCCTTCATCTGTAAGCCCTTCATTGTGTATAGGCAGGGGTCGGCCTTACTCCTCTGGAAGCCTTCATCTGTAAGCACTTCATTGTGTATAGGCAGGGGTCGGCCTCACTCCTCTGGAAGCCTTCATCTGTAAGCACTTCATTGTGTATAGGCAGGGGTCGCCTTCACTCCTCTGGAAGCCTTCATCTGTGAGCACTTCATTGTGTATAGGCAGGGGTCGGCCTCACTCCTCTGGAAGCCTTCATCTGTAAGCACTTCATTGTGTATAGGCAGCGGTCTGCCTCACTCCTCTGGAATCCTTCATCTGTAAGCATTTTATTGTGTATAGGCAGGGGTCGGCCTCACTCCTCTGGAAGCCTTCATCTGTAAGCACTTCATTGTGTATAGGCAGGGGTCGGCCTCACTCCTCTGGAAGCCTTCATCTGTAAGCACTTCATTTTGTATAAGCAGGGGTCGGCCTCACTCCTCTGGAAGCCTTCATCTGTAAGCCCTTCATTGTGTATAGGTAGGGGTCGGCCTTACTCCTCTGGAAGCCTTCATCTGTAAGCACTTCATTGTGTATAGGCAGGGGTCGGCCTCACTCCTCTGGAAGCCTTCATCTGTAAGCACTTCATTGTGTATAGGCAGTGGTCGCCTTCACTCCTCTGGAAGCCTTCATCTGTGAGCACTTCATTGTGTATAGGCAGGGGTCGGCCTCACTCCTCTGGAAGCCTTCATCTGTAAGCACTTCATTGTGTATAGGCAGCGGTCTGCCTCACTCCTCTGGAATCCTTCATCTGTAAGCACTTTATTGTGTATAGGCAGGGGTCGGCCTCACTCCTCTGGAAGCCTTCATCTGTAAGCACTTCATTGTGTATAGGCAGGGGTCGGCCTCACTCTTCTGGAAGCCTTCATCTGTAAGCACTTCATTGTGTATAGGCAGGGGTCGGCCTCACTCCTCTGGAAGCCCTCATCTGTAAGCGCTTCATTGTGTATAGGCAGCGGTCTGCCTCACTCCTCTGGAATCCTTCATCTGTAAGCACTTTATTGTGTATAGGCAGGGGTCGGCCTCACTCCTCTGGAAGCCTTCATCTGTAAGCACTTCATTGTGTATAGGCAGGGGTCGGCCTCACTCCTCTGGAAGCCTTCATCTGTAAGCACTTCATTGTGTATAGGCAAGGGTCGGCCTCACTCCCCTGGAAGCCTTCATCTGTAAGCACTTCATTGTGTATAGGCAGGGGTCGGCTTCACTCCTCTGGAAGCCTTCATTTGTGAGCACTTCATTGTGTATAGGTAGGGGTCAGCCTCACTCCTCTGGAAGCCTTCATCAGTAAGCACTTAATTGTGTATAGGCAGGGGTCGGCCTTACTCCTCTGGAAGCCTTCATCTGTGAGCACTTCATTGTGTATAGGCAGGGGTCGGCCTCACTCCTCTGGAAGCCTTCATCTGTAAGCACTTCACTGTGTATAGGCAGGGGTTGGCCTTACTTCTCTGGAAGCCTTCATCTGTAAGCACTTCATTGTTTATAGGCAGCGGTCTGCCTCACTCCTCTGGAATCCTTCATCTGTAAGCACTTCATTGTGTATAGGCAGGGGTCGGCCTCACTCCTCTGGAAGCCTTCATCTGTAAGCACTTCATTGTGTATAGGTAGGGGTCGGCCTCACTCCTCTGGAAGCCTTCATCTGTAAGCACTTCATTGTGTATAGGCAGGGGTCGGCCTCACTCCTCTGGAAGCCTTCATCTGTGAGCACTTCATTGTGTATAGGCAGGGGTCGGCCTCACTCCTCTGGAAGCCTTCATCTGTAAGCACTTCAATGTGTATAGGCAGGGGTCGGCCTCACTCCTCTGGAATCCTTCATCTGTAAGCACTTCATTGTGTATAGGCAGGGGTCGGCCTCACTCCTCTGGAAGCCTTCATCTGTGAGCACTTCATTTATTTTGATGTTACATGCTCTTGCAGCCGGCTTTAGACCATATATACTTCTCTGGAGTTTGCACACTATGTCTGGTCTTCTTTAAATCCTGGCTGTTGTTTCATGTAAATGTTCTCAGTTGGGTCACGTTGCAGAAATGCTGTTTTCACATCAAAATGTTTAACCTGCATTTTCCTTGTACCTGCTACTGCGAGGAAGGTTCTGACGGTAGCATGTTTGACTACTGGAGCAAATGTCTCATCATAGTCCTCTCCATATTGCTGTGAATATCCCTTGGCAATGAGTCTTGCTTTGTATCGTTCCACCGTGCCATCTGTATTGTATTTAACTTTAAAAGTCCATTTACAACCTATGGCTTTTCTACCTAGTGGCAGCTCTGTCAGCGTCCATGTTTTGGTGTTAATCATGGATCTAATTTCATCTTCTGCAGCCTTCATCCATTTATTGGCTTCCCCTTCTGGAAGCTGGGATACGTCTTCCCATGATGTCGGTTCATATACAGTGGCGGTGCTTGCCTTGTATGAGAGACGTACAGGTGGTTTACCTTTGTTTTCTCTTGTTGAACGCCTTGGTTCTGTATCTGGGTTTGGTAGTGTCTGTTCATTGGCAGGGCTTGGGCCTGCAGTAACTTCAGCCATTTGCTCAGGAGACATACATGTCGTCTGATCAGTGTCACTCCTCTGTTCTGCTCTTGATTCCAGTGATGTCATCACACCAGCTTTCAGATCCTCAGCAAAAGTTACACTGTTGCTGATAGTCACTCTGTCTGTTTTAGGGTTTAGGATTCTGTAACCTTTACAGTAGTCACTGTATCCGACAAAGATTCCTTCTACTGCTCTGTTTTGGAGTTTGGTGAGTTTTTCTTGTGGAATGTACACAAATGTTCTACATCCAAAAACTTTTAAATGCTTTACACTTGGCTTCCCGCCATGCCACAGTTCATATGGGGTTTTCTCCACCGTTCTGGAGAAGAGTCTATTTTGTAAATAAGTAGCTGTCATTGCGGCTTCCCCCCAATATTTCTCAGGTAATCCAGAATCTGTCAGCATGTATCTGATCATTTCAGTCAGAGTTCTGTTCTTCCTTTCGGCTACCCCATTTTGCTCTGATGTATATGGAACTGTCTTTTGATGCTCTATCCCATGTTGTTTCAAGTAGTCTTCTATTTTATGTCCTGTGAATTCCCCTCTATTATCACTTCCAGGTATAAGAGGCTTCCTCTGAAACTTGTTGCTTGTCTTTGTTACATAGTCTTGTAGTCTATCCAAAACTTTGTTTTTGCTCTTCATTAGATAAGTGACTGTGTATCTTGAATGGTCATCTATAAAGGTCACTATATAGCTGTTGCCGCTCGGTGTAGGCACTTTCATAGGACCACAAACATCACTGTGTATTAGGTCCAGTGGTTGTAAGGCTCTGGTCCTGCTTTCTTTAGGAAGTGTTGCCCTTGTAGCTTTAGATTTAATGCAACATTCACATCTAGCAGCGACTGGACAAGTGGACGCTGTAAGATCCTTTGTTAGGTTCCGCTTTTGCAGTTCCTGTTTGCTTTCTGGATGTCTGTGACCTAAACGTCTATGCCACAGGTGAATACAGTCATTGTGTCCATGCGGCAGAGTCTCACCTGTTCCGTCACAGTGTTGAGATTATATAAATGCTCATCTGCTTTGGCACTGACTATCAGCCGCTTTCCGTGCAGGATGACACTTGTCGCCTTGGAATTTTACAGTGAGTCCTTTATCTGTCAAACGTTCCACAGATAACAGTCCTCCTTCTAGACTGGGAACATACAGCACGTCTGTTACTGGTACAGCTAAGTTGTGTCCATTTTGACTGGGGCTCACTAAGATCCCATGAATACTGGGAAGACCCCAGCAGTTGGCAGGCACGTAATGGATACAAAAAGGAACTAAGTGTACCGAGGTACACTGAAAGCCAATTTCCCAACTGCTGACTGATAGTATTAAAAAATAACTTTTAATGATTTTACCACTAAAAATGTCCAGGTGGACATAAACACTGTATACGAACAATTTAAAAGTTATAGCCGATATTGCTGCCACACACGCTCAGTTTACACTCCGTCTGCATGTATTGCCAGACAGAGCACAGAGTGCTAGAAATTGTCCAGTGACAGATATGACAGCTGGATAGCTGCAGACTGCCGTACTGGGACGGATTCAAGTTAAATTCAAAATTGGATTCGTGTGCTGGATTTGCTAGACAAATGGGCTGTTTAAAACAATGAATTTAGCCCCCCCGACATGTTTCGCTGTCAACACAGCGTCCTCAGGGGATCAAAATGGGGCTAGTAAGCGCGTGTACGTGTTGTTACTTCCTTTAAAGACTTCCATTTCGTAATTCACAGTGTCCACCTGTGTCGGAACCAATGGAATGTCGATTACGAGGACGAGCCTCCACATCCCAAGATTGACATGGGAATTAGCCAATGTGAGGGCTATATCAGTGTAGCCAATACGAGTGCGCCAAATGCGCATGGGCACTGTGTCCAGAATCGGACACAGTAAAATTAGCTACTCCTCTGGTTCTTTTAGCGGCGCATGGGCACTGTGTCCAGGGTCGGACATAGTAGAAATTAGCTATTCCTCAGATTCTCTTGGCGGCGCATGCGCATTTAAAGACCGATCGGACTTAGTCAGTTTTGACATTTATGGAATGCTCATTTGGTTCTCTTAGCGGCGCATGCGCATTTAGAGACCGATCGGACTTAGTCAAATTTGACATTTATAAAATATGTAAGCATATGTCTTGGATCGCATAGCTTACAGAGGAGGTAACGTGGAGCGCATTTGCGCACTGGGGACATGGAGGGACTTAGATGAATTTTGTAATACAGATCTGGATAAATAGCAGCATTGATAAGTCTCATTATTTAACTTAACTTAACCAAATCGAACGGATATATGGACAAATGCACGTCTCTGGATGCCCAGACAAGAGATCGAATGGGAATCAGGTATGTATTCCAATATATGTGTATGCATTGTCTACACTCCAGATACGTGTGTAAGAATAATGTCCAGATGCTTGTATTGGTCCAAAGGGGTGGTTTCTTAGGAAGAAGAAAAGAAAAGGAAGATAAATAGTGGTACAAAGGGCATGTAAAATAGAAGGGTATGTGGAGAGATAAACTGTCATTTTAATAGATAAAAATGTAAGATTTCTAATTCGCTATCTAGCGAGTGATGGTGATTAGAAAGTAATCTATCTGACATTTGAGATCATAAAAGACTATAGGAAGGCAACATAAGTGAAGCCCTCATTTAGTCCATTGGGGCTCAATGATCCAAGCCTATGGATCCATTTGGCCTCTTCTTGTAGAAGTTTTTTATCAAGGTTGCCTCCCCTGGGGCCCAGTTTAACTTGGGTGATACCCCAAAATTTCAGGGCATTAATGTCACCTTGATGATGGAATCTAATATGTTTAGACAAAGGTGTATCTTCTTTTGTGTTAATTGTACTTTTATGTTTGGAAATTCTTCTACGGAGTTGTTGAATAGTCTTACCCACATATAGTTTTGGGCAGGGACACCGTGCTGCATAAATGATACCACTGCTTTGACAGTTTATAAATTGTCTGATAGTAAACATCTTGCCGTCACTTGGGTTTACAAAAGTTTTAGTTGTCGGCATTAAAGGGCAGAAGGAACACCTGCCACATGGAAAGGATCCCTGTACTGGGGGTGGAAGCCAACTCGTGTGTGACGTGGAAGGTTTGGAGTAGTGGCTATGTGTCAGATGTTCCCGGAGGTTCTTGCCTCTCCTATAGGTAATGTTAGGAATACTAGAAATAACATCACAGAGGTCAGTATCTGTCTGCAGAATAGACCAGTGCTTTTTAAGAATGTCTTTAATCTGATGTGAGCAGTTGTCAAAGTTCCCTATACATCTAATAAGGGAAGATGGTTCAGTATTAACGGACTTCGATTTATTAGTCTCCCTTGTACCATGGAGTAGTTCATCCCTAGACGTTGCCCTAGCTCTAGCATAAGCTCTATGCAGAGTTTTTTTTGGGTATCCTCGTGCGAGAAATTTATTGTATAGGATATCACATTCCAGTTGGAAGGTAGCTTCTTCCGAGCAGTTTCTTTTAGCTCTTAAATATTGCCCAATAGGAATACCTTTTTTGAGGGCCGGAGGATGAAAACTTCCCCAATGCAAGAAACTGTTGGTTGCAGTCTCTTTTCTAAAAATTTGGGTTTGAACAGCCCCACCAGGATCCAGGGTAATTTTTAGGTCCAAAAAATTAATTTCTTTTGTGTGTATAGTATAAGTGAATTTCATCCCGATTTGGTTGTTATTAATGATGTCCATAAAGTCAGAGAAAAGGTGGGAGTCCCCCTCCCAAAAAACAAGTATGTCATCTATATATCTTCCCCAAAATAAAATGTGACAAGTGAAAAAAAGTAAATCATCGTTAAAAATTAAAGTGTCCTCCCACCACCCTAAAAATAAATTTGCGTATGTGGGTGCACAAACAGTGCCCATGGCTGTACCTTTAAGTTGGTGATAAAATTTGTTGTCAAAAAGAAAATAATTGTGTGTAAGTAGGAATTGTAATAAAGATAGTGTGAAATTATTATGTGCCTGAAACTGAGTCCCCTTAGTGCTCAAAAAGTGTCGAACAGCATTGAGGCCCAGATCATGATTGATGTTCGTGTACAATGACTCGACATCAATGCTGGCTATTAGTGTCGTGGAAGAGACATTAATACCCTGTATCCTGGTGAGGGTGTCTTTGGTATCTCGTAAGTATGAAGGTAGGGCTGTAACAAAAGGAGATAAAATTTCGTCGACATATGTACTAATGCCCTGCGTTAAATTGTCATTACCGGAGACAATTGGTCTACCAGGCAATGGTGTCGCGTTTTTATGTATTTTTGGCAAGGCATAAAAAGTTGCCAAAGTAGGGGTAGAGTTATACATAGATTTAAATTCCTCCAATGAAATCAGACTACTTTCTCTTGCATCATTTAGAAGGATATGTAATTCAGATAAGTATCGTTCAGTTGGATTACCGTCCAGTATTTTGTATGTGGATACATCATTGAGAAGTCTGTGGACCATGGCGACATAGTCTAAACGATTAAGGATGACAATATTGCCCCCTTTGTCAGAAGGTTTAAATATAACTTCCTCATTTTTGCTAAGTTCTTCCAATGCTATTTTCTCTGATTTACTGAGATTGCTACAGATTTTTGGTTTGCTCAGTTGAAGTTTCTTTAAGTCTGCACTGACCATTTTGACGAATATATCAATATGTGGATATTGTGAGATGGGAGGTGTTAATCGTGACTTGGGTCGTAGTGTAGAAAAGGGGCCCGTGGCCCTATCTGCAGTGTATTCATTTTCCTTCGACAAATCTTCTAGTGCACGTAGAGTGGTAAGTTCAGTGTAATTTAAAGATGAGGTGTCATCGAATTTGTACTTAAAGAATTTATGTAAGGCAAGTTTTCTTGCGAACAAATTAATGTCTTTTGTCCACATAAATTCGTCAAAATTTGGAGTGGGAGTGTACGATAGACCTTTGTGTAACAATAAATTTTGCTGCGGATTCAGTTGGAATTCTGATAGATTTATTACTTGCATATCATCTGGGCGGCATGTGCCGCTATGCATTATTTGGTCTGGCTCCATGGTGTCTTGTGCGTTCCTAAAAAAGGAATCACAGGAAAAGTATTGGTTGGTGCTGAGACTTGAAGGCCCATATTTCCAGCATTCACAGTATTCCTCAAAGGGCCGTCTATATGTTTCCCTACGGGAAATGGAGTATTGGAGTACTCCATTTCCCGTAGGGAAACATATAGACGGCCCTTTGAGGAATACTGTGAATGCTGGAAATATGGGCCTTCAAGTCTCAGCACCAACCAATACTTTTCCTGTGATTCCTTTTTTAGGAACGCACAAGACACCATGGAGCCAGACCAAATAATGCATAGCGGCACATGCCGCCCAGATGATATGCAAGTAATAAATCTATCAGAATTCCAACTGAATCCGCAGCAAAATTTATTGTTACACAAAGGTCTATCGTACACTCCCACTCCAAATTTTGACGAATTTATGTGGACAAAAGACATTAATTTGTTCGCAAGAAAACTTGCCTTACATAAATTCTTTAAGTACAAATTCGATGACACCTCATCTTTAAATTACACTGAACTTACCACTCTACGTGCACTAGAAGATTTGTCGAAGGAAAATGAATACACTGCAGATAGGGCCACGGGCCCCTTTTCTACACTACGACCCAAGTCACGATTAACACCTCCCATCTCACAATATCCACATATTGATATATTCGTCAAAATGGTCAGTGCAGACTTAAAGAAACTTCAACTGAGCAAACCAAAAATCTGTAGCAATCTCAGTAAATCAGAGAAAATAGCATTGGAAGAACTTAGCAAAAATGAGGAAGTTATATTTAAACCTTCTGACAAAGGGGGCAATATTGTCATCCTTAATCGTTTAGACTATGTCGCCATGGTCCACAGACTTCTCAATGATGTATCCACATACAAAATACTGGACGGTAATCCAACTGAACGATACTTATCTGAATTACATATCCTTCTAAATGATGCAAGAGAAAGTAGTCTGATTTCATTGGAGGAATTTAAATCTATGTATAACTCTACCCCTACTTTGGCAACTTTTTATGCCTTGCCAAAAATACATAAAAACGCGACACCATTGCCTGGTAGACCAATTGTCTCCGGTAATGACAATTTAACGCAGGGCATTAGTACATATGTCGACGAAATTTTATCTCCTTTTGTTACAGCCCTACCTTCATACTTACGAGATACCAAAGACACCCTCACCAGGATACAGGGTATTAATGTCTCTTCCACGACACTAATAGCCAGCATTGATGTCGAGTCATTGTACACGAACATCAATCATGATCTGGGCCTCAATGCTGTTCGACACTTTTTGAGCACTAAGGGGACTCAGTTTCAGGCACATAATAATTTCACACTATCTTTATTACAATTCCTACTTACACACAATTATTTTCTTTTTGACAACAAATTTTATCACCAACTTAAAGGTACAGCCATGGGCACTGTTTGTGCACCCACATACGCAAATTTATTTTTAGGGTGGTGGGAGGACACTTTAATTTTTAACGATGATTTACTTTTTTTCACTTGTCACATTTTATTTTGGGGAAGATATATAGATGACATACTTGTTTTTTGGGAGGGGGACTCCCACCTTTTCTCTGACTTTATGGACATCATTAATAACAACCAAATCGGGATGAAATTCACTTATACTATACACACAAAAGAAATTAATTTTTTGGACCTAAAAATTACCCTGGATCCTGGTGGGGCTGTTCAAACCCAAATTTTTAGAAAAGAGACTGCAACCAACAGTTTCTTGCATTGGGGAAGTTTTCATCCTCCGGCCCTCAAAAAAGGTATTCCTATTGGGCAATATTTAAGAGCTAAAAGAAACTGCTCGGAAGAAGCTACCTTCCAACTGGAATGTGATATCCTATACAATAAATTTCTCGCACGAGGATACCCAAAAAAAACTCTGCATAGAGCTTATGCTAGAGCTAGGGCAACGTCTAGGGATGAACTACTCCATGGTACAAGGGAGACTAATAAATCGAAGTCCGTTAATACTGAACCATCTTCCCTTATTAGATGTATAGGGAACTTTGACAACTGCTCACATCAGATTAAAGACATTCTTAAAAAGCACTGGTCTATTCTGCAGACAGATACTGACCTCTGTGATGTTATTTCTAGTATTCCTAACATTACCTATAGGAGAGGCAAGAACCTCCGGGAACATCTGACACATAGCCACTACTCCAAACCTTCCACGTCACACACGAGTTGGCTTCCACCCCCAGTACAGGGATCCTTTCCATGTGGCAGGTGTTCCTTCTGCCCTTTAATGCCGACAACTAAAACTTTTGTAAACCCAAGTGACGGCAAGATGTTTACTATCAGACAATTTATAAACTGTCAAAGCAGTGGTATCATTTATGCAGCACGGTGTCCCTGCCCAAAACTATATGTGGGTAAGACTATTCAACAACTCCGTAGAAGAATTTCCAAACATAAAAGTACAATTAACACAAAAGAAGATACACCTTTGTCTAAACATATTAGATTCCATCATCAAGGTGACATTAATGCCCTGAAATTTTGGGGTATCACCCAAGTTAAACTGGGCCCCAGGGGAGGCAACCTTGATAAAAAACTTCTACAAGAAGAGGCCAAATGGATCCATAGGCTTGGATCATTGAGCCCCAATGGACTAAATGAGGGCTTCACTTATGTTGCCTTCCTATAGTCTTTTATGATCTCAAATGTCAGATAGATTACTTTCTAATCACCATCACTCGCTAGATAGCGAATTAGAAATCTTACATTTTTATCTATTAAAATGACAGTTTATCTCTCCACATACCCTTCTATTTTACATGCCCTTTGTACCACTATTTATCTTCCTTTTCTTTTCTTCTTCCTAAGAAACCACCCCTTTGGACCAATACAAGCATCTGGACATTATTCTTACACACGTATCTGGAGTGTAGACAATGCATACACATATATTGGAATACATACCTGATTCCCATTCGATCTCTTGTCTGGGCATCCAGAGACGTGCATTTGTCCATATATCCGTTCGATTTGGTTAAGTTAAGTTAAATAATGAGACTTATCAATGCTGCTATTTATCCAGATCTGTATTACAAAATTCATCTAAGTCCCTCCATGTCCCCAGTGCGCAAATGCGCTCCACGTTACCTCCTCTGTAAGCTATGCGATCCAAGACATATGCTTACATATTTTATAAATGTCAAATTTGACTAAGTCCGATCGGTCTCTAAATGCGCATGCGCCGCTAAGAGAACCAAATGAGTATTCCATAAATGTCAAAACTGACTAAGTCCGATCGGTCTTTAAATGCGCATGCGCCGCCAAGAGAATCTGAGGAATAGCTAATTTCTACTATGTCCGACCCTGGACACAGTGCCCATGCGCCGCTAAAAGAACCAGAGGAGTAGCTAATTTTACTGTGTCCGATTCTGGACACAGTGCCCATGCGCATTTGGCGCACTCGTATTGGCTACACTGATATAGCCCTCACATTGGCTAATTCCCATGTCAATCTTGGGATGTGGAGGCTCGTCCTCGTAATCGACATTCCATTGGTTCCGACACAGGTGGACACTGTGAATTACGAAATGGAAGTCTTTAAAGGAAGTAACAACACGTACACGCGCTTACTAGCCCCATTTTGATCCCCTGAGGACGCTGTGTTGACAGCGAAACATGTCGGGGGGGCTAAATTCATTGTTTTAAACAGCCCATTTGTCTAGCAAATCCAGCACACGAATCCAATTTTGAATTTAACTTGAATCCGTCCCAGTACGGCAGTCTGCAGCTATCCAGCTGTCATATCTGTCACTGGACAATTTCTAGCACTCTGTGCTCTGTCTGGCAATACATGCAGACGGAGTGTAAACTGAGCGTGTGTGGCAGCAATATCGGCTATAACTTTTAAATTGTTCGTATACAGTGTTTATGTCCACCTGGACATTTTTAGTGGTAAAATCATTAAAAGTTATTTTTTAATACTATCAGTCAGCAGTTGGGAAATTGGCTTTCAGTGTACCTCGGTACACTTAGTTCCTTTTTGCACTAAGATCCCATGGCCCGTTCCTTCTGCATTTATTGAGCTTCCATCTGCAAGATAAATTGTTTCCTTGTTATTTAAGTCAAGTTCTGTGAAAACTTGTATTACTTGTCATGTGACCTGTGGCTCCGGAGTCAATACACCAGCCACGCAATATCTGACCATTTGTCACTTTAAAGGAGCCATTCCAATTATCTGCACAAGGATCAGAGATTGTGGTTTTGACCTTTTGGAAATAGTTTCTGCTGTTCTGCTTTCCATATTGTACAGTCTTTCTTTAGGTGTCCTGTTTGTTGCTATTGTTTCCTTCTTTTGATATTTTGTCTCTGTAGCTTTAAGAGCTATTCCAGTGTCACTTGATGTGGAGTCCGGCATGATTTCATTTCTTCGCTGGTGTTCATCTACTAGCCGGGTCTTCCCACATTCTAGTGTCAGATCTGCCTCAGGTCTTGTCTCCAGCGCATTGATCAGTGCAGCGTACGAGTCAGGTAACTACATAGCAGGACGGCTACAACATGGTTGTCTCTAATGTCCTCAGCGACTGACCTCAGTTGTGCCGCCGCCTCCAGCATTGCATTTCTCGGCTCCTGCAGATCTTTTTCTATGTTGTGTCTCATTTTATACAGTTTCCTCAGCAGAAATAACTTTCTATATACACTGAATCTCTGGTGCAGCTTTCGCAGCGCTGTCATGTCTGATGTGGATACGTTGCTCGTCCTCCACTAATAAGCTTATGGCGGCCCTTGCCTGTCTGTTTCTCTTGTCCCATTCCTGATCATTGATCTCTGGTCTCTCTGTAGTAATGACCTCCCACACGTCATCTCTGGATAGTAACATTTCTACTTTACACTTCCACAGCTGGTAATGGTCGTTGTTCAGTTTGGCCACTGTAAGTTTCAGCTCTGAGCTGCCGCCATCTTCCTTTATATGTTACTTGTATTCCGGAGATGAGACCTCGGGATAATTTCTGGTATCAGTCTCATCAAGGAGCTGTGCTGTTCTGTTCCTTGTGACTGGGCCCATAACCTGTTGCAGTATTTGCAGCTTTCAACAGCACTCAGACATTGTGGGAGAATCAAACTGGTTTTTACTTGGGACAAACAAAAACCGACATCAGTAATAATATCAAGATGGAGAATACCAGAGATAACATACAGATCCTCACTAGAGGAGCTACACATAGATAACAACCAATAGTTACCACAGCGCCATCTACTGTCAGTTCAAGATAGTTCCTCCAGCATTAAGCTGCAGATGTTGTAATATTCCAACAGTTAAAACGGCAGGACATGACTTGGATAAGTAGAGTCGTGTGATATGTAATTGACCTTACCCGTTAAAATAATAACACATGAAACCGAGGTTGGATTTTAATGGCCACAGCAGCCGTTTATTATACATTTTCAGAAAATAAAATTTTCATAACCAAACATTAAATTAACCTAGAATTCCCCAAAATTGGAATTCTTCCAAAATACACATAAAACCAACCCCTAACAGGGTCAATATATAACACCAATAACATAACCAGGGGAAGCCTTTGAGGTTACTGCAAATTAGAAATAGCCACCTGCCACCACCACTTGTTTTTACCTCCAGCCGTAACCCGGCTCGGAGGCACCGCTCACCTCTGCAGATGGCTTTGCCCATAAAGCACTTCAAAGGGGTAACACCCTAAGAAGCCTTCCACATATTTTTGGGGGACGCATACCCCTGTTGCGACCCCCCCACCAGTTTTTACTGACCATCCTCAAGGACTCCACCCACCACTGCGAAATAGGACTTGACCACCTCAAGCCTGTGAGCTCCTCCCCACCAACACCCCTCTTTCAATCCCTTCTGCCAGGGCCAGACACCATAAATCCATCCCAACCTCATTTAAGTGCACCCCATCCTGTCTCCAATAACACCCTTCCCCTGATTCCAGATCCCTGTGCCTGACCACAACTCCTCCGTTTATAACCACAAATACAGACACCACCCTATTTACCTTAATTCGGGCCTTATTAAGTCTGTCAACAGATCGGGCCAAACGCCATGTTTTTCTGGGCACAATATCCGACCACACTATAATCAAGCCCAGGTGCAACGCCCATAAGCACAACAAGTCGTGCTTAACGTCCCTTACCAAATCACGAAATGGGCGCACACCCAAGTCATTCCCCCCAACATGCAGCACTAAGATCTCAGGAACCCGGTCTAGCTGTGTATAAACCTGATATTTCTGTAAAACCCTGTTCCAGACCATGCCTCGAAACCTTAACCAATGCAGGACAGCGTCGTTCCGCGGAATCCTAAGTTGGCGGCCATCAGGGCGAACATTCGCCCTCAGGGCACCCCAATGCACAAAGGAGTGCCCCAAGATCCACACAAGACAAGGGCGTGAACCTGTAAAGAGAGAAACACACGCATACCTTATAATTCAAACTCACACTCCATACAACAGTGACGTAACTTAACCACCTAGCAGAATTAACAGCATTAAATCAGATGAGGGCGAACATAAGTGCGGAAACGGTTAGACTCCAATCTCCCAATACGCCGAACCACTGCATCATCCAACCCCCATCTCACTGCCTCCATCACTGCGCCAATCCTAAAAGAATGTGAAGAATACTCAGCCGCACGTATCCCGATCGCAGTCAAACAGCGTTTAAACACTGAACCAAATTGGAACCGATAGAAAAGGCCCATCCTCGTGCCGCAATAGAGGAAAACCCGCTAACCCAACCTGTACTCCAAACGCAGAAAAGCAATGTACTGGACACATTGCCGAACCCTCGATCAAACAACACAATTCTCCTGCCCCTGCCTGTTGGATCAGTTTTCGACCGGCGCAGCACAATCTCCATCCTATCAGCAAATAACTCCACATCATCCTGACACAGGGCGCCCGCACGCGACACACTCGGAGAGACCAATTCCCCCAATCTAAAAGCCCCGAAAAAGGCTAACGAAAAAGCCAGGCGAAACAACCGTACTTCAAACCCTGAACTACAGACAACATTCACCGCCGTACCTAACAAGCAAAGAATCCAGAAGGAAACTGGCCGCGGACGATCTACTGACACTCTCCCCCTCCGTATCCCTTTCAACGCTTGACCCGCCAAAAAATTCTTGGTCACATCCTTTAATCCACGTAATTTTAAGCCGAACGCCACCGCAGACACAAACTTGTTCACCTTAGACACAGAAACACCAGACTCATACGTGTCCCCCAGCCAATACAAAAAAGCCACCAACTTGTCCTGGTCTGACCGGACGTCACCCAACGATCTCACCCAAAGCTCCCATTGAGCCCAGCCAGCCATATATGCCACCCACGTAGACCTTGCCAACGATCACTCAATTAATGCTTCTGCTGCAGTGAAACCAGCTCCCATAGATGATCCGGGCACACCTTGCCGATCCAATCCCCTCCCGGCGCCAGCTAACGGAAACGATGCCACTGCGAGCGAGAAAGGGTGTCAGCAACACAATTTTTAACCCCTGGCACATGCTCCGCCACCACCCAAGCATTTAAGGACAAACAAACTAGCACTAGATGCCGCAACAATTGTACAACCGGAGGAGATGACGCCAAGATATTATTAATAGCCAATACCACACCAAGGTTGTCGCAGTGAAAACAAATCTTCTTGTTCCTAAGCCTATCCCCCCAAATGGTCACAGCGACCACGATGGGAAATAGCTCGAGCAGGGCCAAGTTTTTCGTCAAACCGCCTTCCACCCAGCTGACAGGCCACCCCCGGCACACCACTAACGGAGTCGAGAGCCCCAGCCATCCATAGAGACCGCCCGTTGTATTGCCCCAAAAAACTATGCCACACTCCCTAGTCCGCCCGATGCTCAGCACTCAACAGCACAAAGTGGTGTGGCGCTAACAAACCAGCAGTTGCCGCTGCCAAGCGCCTACTAAATACTCTGCCCATCGGCATGGTCCTGCACGCAAAATTCAACTTCCCCCAATAAGGACTGCAAGCTGCGCAACTTAACTTTTTTGCGACTAGACATTTGCTGCACCTCTGAAAGAAGAGCCGTCAATTTATCCTCTGGGAGCCTGCATTCCATCATGACAGAATCAATTTCAATGCCCAAAAAACGAATAACCGTAACTGGACCCTCCGTTTTATCAGGAGCCAACGGGACATCAAAATCCCTCATAACCCCCTGCAAAGCATACAATATATTGGTGCACACCGAGGATCCACCTGGACCAACGCATAAAAAATCATCATGGTAGTGAATAACCGAATTCACCCCCGCAACTTCCCGCGTCACCCATTCTAAAAATGAGCTAAAGGCCTCAAAATATGCGCATGACAAGGAACAACCCATGGGCAAACAACGATCAACAAAAAACTCCCCCTCCCAAAAACAACCCAACAACCGTTGACTATTGGGATGTACCGGCAATAACCGGAAAGCCGCCTCAATGTCCGTCTTTGCTAACAGTGCACCTTCCCCCGCTTCCCGAACCAAACCCACTGCCTTATCAAAAGACGCGTACACCACCGAACATAACACTGGATCAATGGCATCATTAACTGACGCGCCCCTGGAAAAAGAAAGATGATGTATCAAATGAAACTTGTTAGGCTCGCGCTTAGGCACCACACCCAACGGGGAAACAACAAGATCAGCCACAGGTGGTTCAAAAAAAGGCCCCGCCATGCGGCCCAACGCCACTTCTTTCCGAAGTCTTTCAGACACCACCTCGGAGTGCTGGTAAGCAGACCGGAGATTCCGACGAGTGACTGGAATGTCATATGGGGGAGGAGGAATAACAAAACCTACGCTGAAACCATCAGCAATTAAATTTGCCCCAGCCCTATCCGGATATCTACTTAGAAAGGGGGCCATCCTTTCCAACTTCACCGGCATCACCCCCTTGACCAGATGAACCCCCTTGACTACTCCCTCTCTTGCCTTTTCGCAAACACTTGGACGCACCACTGGACGACCCGCTGCAATTGGAACAAACGTGCTTGTACTTGCACGTTGCCCCAAATTTACATTGGCCGTCGTTAAACTGCCAGCAAAAACCGAGTTTCGAACTGGAACCCTGACCTGACTGGCCGACCTGCCCTGCAGACCCACCGCTCCCTGGAAAGGACTGACCCGGCTTAACTGGAGCAGTTACCCTCAACCATAACGCAATGTCCTTCTGATCCCATCTAATGCTGGGCCGCACCGCCTTCCGCTGCTCATCATAACGCAGCCATGCCAGACCCCCATAAACGTGATGAGCCTCACCAGTAGAATCCAAATAACAAAAAAGAGCGGAACAATTGTCCGGTGCCTTCTCCCCAATAACGATAGCCAATATCGCGAAAGCCTGCAGCCAATTCACAAACGTTTGCAGAATGAGCCGATAACGCCGACGTTCCTCCTCTTCTTTCTTACTCTCATCCCTTTTTCCCTTATCCAAATAAAATTTCGCCAAGGGATGAAGAGAAAATATTTCCACATACTCGTCCATCCAAACACGCTCGCGAACCTCCTGTTTCAGATGCGCCCCCAGCGGGCCTTCAAAGCACACATAAACCTCACCCCGTGCTCTATCATCAAGCCGTACCCTGTCCCCATCTTAAGCCCCATCCGTCTGCACTGAAATCGCCACAACCCCCGCAGAGCCCCTTATATCACCCCTATCCTGAGGCTGTCCAACCACCACCAGCGCCGTCACCCCCCCAAACCGCGACTGTCCCGAAGGGCCGGCCTCCAGATGAGTCCCGATGCTGATAGCGCCAGCTGCCTTCTGCCCGTTATGCGGTATCCACAATTGAGATCGCACGCCACTGCCCACCGGACTTGAAATCCTCCCTGATGAAGGCCTTGAAGCAGCCAGCCCCCTGTTTGGAACGTCACCAGGCGGGGCTGCCGACATCCCTGCGTCCTGCACTGCACCAGACAGAACTGTGATTAATGTGACTTTTCCCACTGTCTCCAACGTACTGAGGAAAACAGCGGGAAGACCAAGATACACCCCACTCCTCCCATCCAAACCCCTCCCCTTTCCCTAAATTCTTCTAAACCCTTCCCATATCAACTTCTATAATTTAACCCTTTCCACACCCACTCCCTCCTATACCTGTCATGGCGGCCTCCCCTTACTGCTTGTAGGGCGATAGTGCGGCCACTCCTGGATCTCTGCGCAGGCTGGTGCGATTACATCATTGCATTACACCAGCCTACGCAAGGGTCCCATTTCAGCGTCTCAATAGGCTGCAGGCCTAACATGGCTGAGGAAGCTGTGGAGCAGTATCGTTCTTCGTGGGAATGGGGCTATGTACAAGTTTTTTGGGGGTTTGTGTGGGACTATGTACAAGGGGAGGACTTTGTGGCACTGTGGACAAGGGGGACTGTGTGGTACTATGTGCAAGAGGGCTGTTTGGCACTATCTACAAGGTGGGCTGTGTGGCACTATGTACAAGGGGGGCTGTGGGCTATGTGGCACTATGTACAAGGGGGGGCTGTGTGGCACTATGTACAAGGAGGGCTGTGTGGTACTATGTACAAGGGGAACTGTGTGGCACTATCTGCAAGGGGGCTGTGTGGCACTATGTACAATGGGGGCTGTGCGGCACTATGTACAATGGGGGCTGTGCGGCACTATGTACAACGGGGGCTGTGCGGCACTATCTTGCAGAAATGTGTGTGTGGCACTATCTATAAGGGGGCTGTGTGGCACTATCTACAGTGGGCTTTCTGGCACTACCTGCAAGTGGTGTGTGGCACTGTCCACAGGGGTGTGTGTGGCACTTTCTACAGGGGGTTGTGGCACTATCTACAGGGGCTGTGGGATCATTATTAATCGGATCTCATAAAATAAGGGGGGAAGGGTAGATCTATCCCACCATGCCCCCCCCCTATTTTATGAGATCCCATTAATATAGATTTATCATAGGTCTTTATTAATATGATCTCATAAAATACTAAGGGAGGGGGATGATTGCAGGGATAGCTGTAACATAAGAAAGAAGCCTATCCTCACTTCTCCCCTTTACACTTTAAGGCTGGGTTCACACGACCATGTTACGTCCGTAATGTACGGAACGTATTTCGGCCGGAAGACCCGGACCGAACACAGTGCAGAGAGCCGGGCTCCTAGCATCATAGTGATGTACGATGCTAGGAGTCCCTGCCTCGCTGCAGCACAACTGTCCCGTACTGTAATCATGTTTTCAGTACGGGACAGTAGCTTCACGCAGAGGCAGGGACTCCTAGCATCGTACATAACTATGATGCTAGGAGCCCGGCTCTCGGCACTGTGTTCGGTCCGGGTCTTCCGGCCGAAATACGTTCCGTACATTACGGACGTAACATGGTCGTGTGAACCCAGCCTAAAAGTTAGCAAGAACAAATAGAAATAAGTCGTTCCTGTCCCGGCGCTTTGAGTTTTAGGTCAGTTTTTTAATCAGCTATTATGACTATGAAATTATTAAGTGATACAAATGTTAAAATATCAGCGCCTAACTGTTTGTTACAATTTTCATAACCCTATAACTAAAGTTTGATAGGAGTGCACTTTGTGGCCGAGCTGTATTTTTACATTGCACACAGAAATTATAGATGTTCATTGTCGGGAGAGCAGGAGCTGTGGGGATACGGGGCCCAGACAAGAGTTTGATATGGGGGCCCAGTCTTACCTAGTTACGCCCCTGGGCTGGAGGGAGTAAAAATTGGGGAATGGGCCTCCCATCTCCATAAAACTATCCGACAGGGAAGGCTTCTTCCTCTTTTTAACTCACTCCAGACCAAAAAAAGAGAACCCCCGCTAGCCCTACCTTTGGCAACTTATTTACAGTATTGTGTTTTTTCGATGTGTATTATTTTATAGAATGGTTGTACATTTGTGGCTTTTGCGCACCTGTTGTAAGGTGTGTATATGTATCTTCTATTTTGTTATAGAGGTCACAGCTGGCGGTGTAGAAGGGCCATGTTGTGTTCCGGTTAAGCTCTAGTAGACCAGTCACCTTGACGTACCAACAAAGACGTGCCCACGGCGGCTGCGGTGGTGGGGTATGCGAGGTAATGAGTCATAGAAGATACAAGTAGTAGTATTTTATCTAACGGACACGGTTCTCCATACTTTAAAATAAAGCTGTGACTTACCCCCACCTTTATACCCACAATAAGTCTCTGTCTTTTAATTATGGTTTTATATAAGAACACAGAAAGTTTTTTGGTCCCACAGTATCTATGGTTCCCTGTTATCAGCCATTTCAGGCTGCGTTCATTGTCCATAACAGGTGATCCACTGTCCTAATGCTCTTTCGTGATTATCAAGTGGTTAGTGTCCACGTCTAGTGATCCAGTGTTGTCATCTTCTGCCCATTGTCACCCAAGAATCTAAGAACAGAATCTCACATCCCGAGGCAACTCAGAAAACCACAAAATTATCCAAAAGAAAAGTCTGAAAACTGCATTAGGCCTTCTTCACACAGTGCAGTTTTGATGCAGTTAATGATGCATGTTTACAAAAAAAAAAACAGCTGGACATACATACAAGTCGCTGATATGCCGGATAATATTACATCCCCCAATGCTTTCAAGCAGAAGCCTAGGGGGCCCTCACTATTTCTGTATGGGGCTCAGAGATTTCTGATGTTGTGTCCTGATGGCAGACAGTATTTTATGGGTAGTGTGGGTGACACTATTACATGTACCCTGTGGCAGGCATTACATGGGCACCACGACAAGAATTATTATATGGACGGAATCATTGTAGAAAGAGCGCCGTCATTTTATCCAGTGTAAAACTTTATGGCAGATTTTTAAAAGGCTATAGTCAAAGTGCGGTAAAATCACGTTTTTGTTGCCATTTTGCAAAAAAAATTGACTTGACCACACTGTGTAAATAGACTAAGGCCTTATTCTATTCAGACGGCCGTGCTCGTTACGTTTTATATGGACCGTGTATCGGCCATATTTCCCGGACCGACCACAGTTCAGGGAGCCGGGCTGCTAGCAACATAGTTATGTATGACGCTAGGTGTCCCTGTCTCTCCGCGGAAAAACTGTGCCGTACTGTAATCATGTTTTCAGTACGGGACCGGGGACAGTATTCCCGCCGAGAGACAGGGACTCCTAGCGTCATAGATTACTATGTTCCTAGGAGCCAGGCTCCCTGAACTGTGGTCGTTCTGGGAAATACTGCCGATATACGGTCCATATAAAACGGACTGAACACAGACGTTTCAACAAGGCCACTTCAGACGTGGCGGATTTGTTTCCTATTTCTTGCGCACTGAAAATTCACTACAGATGTTCACGATCGTGTGCGAAATTGCCGTTTTTCACTGCCAATTTGCACGCATGTGGAACCCATTCTCACGGATCCCTCATAGACTTGAGTCTATTGAGGGATCTGTAAAAACGGACATAAATGGGACATGTGCTATTTTGTCACGGCCCTTTACACGGTGCGGTAAAACAACGGCTGTGTAAATAGCCCCATAGAAATACATGCAAATACAAGCTGTTTTTCTATTGAGACAATGAAAAACAGCTCCAGAAACGGTTCAAGACGGGACATGCACTTCTTTTTTACGGGGTGTTTTTTTACGCTCTGTTTTTACAAGCGACCACGTAAATAAACGCCCCGTGGGAACGAAACTACATTTTTCCATTGAAATAAATCAGCAGATGTTTAGCCTCCATATTTTTAGCTGTTTTTTGGGTCGTTTACGGCTGAAAATAGGCCGTGTGAACAAACCCTTACAATGCAAATCCCTAGCAAAATCTGTAAGGGTATGTTCACACAACCTATTTTCTGCCGTTTTTCGGGCCGTAAACGCCCGGAAAAACAACCGGAAAATCGGAAGCAGAACGCCTCCAAACATCTGCCCATTGATTTCAATGGGGAAAATGGCGTTCTGTTCCGACGGGTCGTTTTTTTACACAGCTGTTATGAAAAACGGCCGCGTAAAAAAGCGTCCGCGAAAAAAAAGTGCAGATCACTTCTTGTTACGTTTTTGGAGCTGTTTTTCATAGACTGTATTGAAAACCGCTCCAAAAACGGCCGTAAAAAACCCAGCGAAAATCCCTTGAAAAAAGCTCCGTATTTTCAGACGTTTTTGAGTTTGTGTGTGAACATACCCTTAGGTTACACGCACACGTTGAGGAATTTGGTGCAGAAAATCTGCATCAAAACCGCAGTTAAAGCTGCAGGTAAAATCCGCACCTAAGGACTTGTCCACACAGAACGGAACTGCTGCAGATAATTTGTGCAGCAATTCCGTTGAAAGTAGCAGACGTCCCGCTGCAGAAAAAAACCGCACCATTTCCTGCATTTTTTACTGCAGAAAATGGTGCGTATTTTGCTGCATTTTTCACAATGTTGGGGGATGGTGACATTTCCTTTGAAAAACGCAGCAACTCCGTCACTTTCCGCAGCAGGAATTGACATGCTGAGGTCTGAAAAATACGCACCACAGGACAATGTCTGTTCGGAATTTCTCCGCAGCGTGTGGATGAGATTTGTTACATCACACCCACTTTACTGCTACTGTATTCTGCTACGTATTTCCGTTCGTAATTTCGGACGGAAAAAACGCAGCACTTCCGCAACGTGTGGACAAGCCCTCAGGTTATGTTCACACGGTCTATTTTCAGCCGTTTTTCGGGCCGTAAACGCCCGAGAAATGGGCGAAAAATCGGAAGCAGAACGCCTCCAAACATCTGCCCATTCATTTCAATGGGAAAACGGTGTTCTGTTCCGACGGAGCGTTTTTAGCTGCGAATAAGGAGTACAGGACACTTCTTGGGACGTTTTTGGAGTCGTTTTCCATAGACTCTATTGAAAAAAGCTCCAAGAACAGCCGTAAGAAAAAAACACAGCGAAAAACGCAGCGAAAATCGCAAGTGGCACAAAAAACGTCGGAAAATCAGGAGCTGTCTTCTCTTGAAAACAGCTCCGTATTTTGAGACGTTTTGGACTCTGCGTGTGAACAAACCCTAATAGTGCATTCTTAGGTGCAGGTTTTATGCTGCGGATTTGTTATTTTTGATTTTTTTTAAACTGGTCAGATACAATTTGTAAGCGGAAACGCAAAATAAATTGACGTGCTGCAGATTTAAAAATACGCACCGCAGGTCAATCTATATGCTGAAAAAATCTGCGACGTGTAGATGAGATTTCTTGAGCTCTCATGTTCTTTGCTGGTACTGTATTACACTGCGGACCTGCCGCACGAAAATACATGCGGCAAATCCGCACGTAATATGCATCGTGTGCATTTGGCCTAACAAAGTTTTTTTTAACTCATCCTAAGGCCCCGTTCACACGTGTTGGATTTGATACGGATTTCAAAGACAATCTGCATCCCATGAATATGAGGTTTCCGCAACCCAGTTCACATGCTACGAAAACATTTTCACGTGTATATTTGTCCGCACCATGAAAAGAAATCCACCGCAGTAATAAGAAGCATGCGACTTATTTTGCACGGAAAAGCCGACTGTCATTGACTGACAATGGGACTAATTCTCGTGTGGATCTGCTACACGCTTGTGGCACATCTGCGGCAGAAATCCAAGTGTAATCCTCAGATTTTTGCTGCGTAAAAACACATTGGACTTTAATGGCAAAGTTAGTGCTCCTTATATCAAGTGCTTCCCCCTCTCTTAACGCCCCCTTCACATCGTGTTATTGCCCTACATTTACTGTAGAGAAAATCTCCTAGCGTACCCTATAAACAACGTAAACAAAAATTCATAGGGCTCCATTATGTCCTTTTAGCCTCCGTCGGGCTGGTAAACGTCGGTTTACTTTATTTTTGAAGGATGGAATAGCGTAGTAGACTTTGCTATTCCACCCTGAGAGATTCCACATAAAACCGTATACCGCTCCTGATATTACTATATGGTCAGTGATGTCAGGAGCTTCCAAATGCTGGAGTCCCCAGACAGAGCATCACAAGTGCTCCACCCGTGGACTTTGTCCCTGGGAAAGCTCTTGACATCACTGTCCATATATGTAAAGTGACGTCAGGGGATTCTCCAGGGCCGGAATCTCTGGCCAGAGCGTTGCCAACTCTCTGGGCGTGGACTCAGGCTTTGCAAAGCCAGAGTCCCTGGGGAGAGCACAAGTAGAATCTCTGCCCGGGGACTCCAGCCCTGGGAAAGTCCCTGACAACACTGTCCATTTATGGACAGTGACTTCAGGTTTTTCCCCAGGGCCATTCCCCGGTCGACGTATCCTACATTATGCCATACAGTGGGATATGTTTTAGGTAAATAAAACAAAATCCAGAGCATTAACCTGTCACTGCCTGCTCCATAGTTTCATTCACTGTAATTGATATCAGCACCAAAATCAGTTAATGCGTATAATGTAGAAACGTGAGCAGTGGCGGATTAAGTAGACCATGGGCCCTGGGCTGTTACCCAAACTTGGGCCCCCCTTCCTCACCGCCGCCCTGCCGTAACTATTTTTAACACTACCTTTTTGGGCAAGCATTAACAGTGTTACGATTTCCCTTGTCACAGGGCTGTGTCCCTACATACTGACAGTATCACACTGTGCAGGGACACAACCTCCTGACAAGGGGAATTGTCTATCAGTCCTGGACTGCAGACTTTTTGTGAAATACAAGGATTCCTATAATAAACATGTCAGGAGAGGTGACAGATTCTCTATAAATCTAGTGACTCACAGGTGACGACGTCTCAGATTCTAGTAGTTTTTTTCCTCTTTTCTTCTCCATCCGGTCCAGCACTCATGACGACTTCTCCCGGCCATGACTCATTTCTGCAGAATTTGCCACTCAGACGTCTCCTCACTTTTCCAACATTTCCACACCTATAAACGAAAATAAAGTTATCATGGTGCCACATACTGTGCCCCTAAATATAATAGCACCAAACACTGCGCGCCTGAATATAATAATACCACACACTGTAAAACACCACATACACACAGCCCCCTGTACATAGTGCCACACACAGCCCCTGTAGATATTACACACCCCCATAGATATCGCCATACACAGCCCCCTCTATATATCACACATCCCCCCGTAGAGAGTGTTACACACAGCCCCATATAGATAGTGCCATACAGCCCCCTGTAGAGAGCGCCACACAGCCCTCCCCCTCTTGTAAATAGCACCAAAAAGCCCCCCCTATAAAGAGCGCCACACACATACCACTGTGGATAGCACTACACAGCCCCCCCTTGTATATAGTGCCACACAGCACTCCCCTTGTATATATCCCCCTTGTATATAGTGCCACACAGCACTCCCCTTGTATATATCCCCCTTGTATATAGTGGCACACAGCGCTCCCCCTTGTATATAGTGCCACAAGGTTATGTACACATTTAAAAACTTTATCATCATTTTATATATATATATATATATATTAGTATGTTGGTGATTGATTGATTTTATTAAAAAATATTTTCACTTTTTGAGATACAGCTGCTTTGTATCCTGTATCCGTCAGGTCAGCAGGACTGACAGGATCAGTGACACGCAGGATCCACCTCAAATCTATCACATCTAAGATTATAATTTAGCGCAAGGCCCGTTTCACTGATCCCGTCAGTCCTGCTGACCTGACGGATACAGGATACAAAGCAGCTGTATCTCAAAAAGTGAAAATATTTTTTAATAAAACGGAATTACAAAGTTGCACCAAACACACATTTTTATAAAAAGAAAAAAAAAAGACGTGATTTTTGCAACGTTTTTTTCCGTAGACAATGCAGGTTTCCTTTTTTATCGTTTTTATGCACACTTTTTTGCTATTTTAGAATTTTTATTCATAAAGTTTGAAAATAATAGTAAAAAAAATAAGCTTTTTTACGTTTCAGCTATTTTTTTTGGTAATAACATAGTTTTACCCTAAAATAGACCTTTTATTTGTAATCGTCATTGTTTACCGTAAATTTTAATATATTACATGTCTATATTAGGGTAATTGGGTCAGCGCTAGCGTTACAACAATGTTTGGCGGGAGGGGGAACGTTTTTTTTTGGGGTGGGTATTTTATGTGTATTTATTATTTAATTTTTTTTTGCACTTTACTTTATTATTTTTTATTACTATGGTCTGTTCCTCAAAGGTCAAAAAAGACCTTTGGGGAACTTTATATATTTTTTTTCTTTCTTTTACACCATCTTTTCCCCTGTAACTGGAGCTGCACAGCAGCCCCAGTTACAGGGGAAATCAGCCCTCTCATAGTGACGATTGTCACTAATAGGGCTGTGCTGGGTCTAGTAAGACCCAGCAGCAGTATGTTAGTAACGGCACCCGGCGATCATGTGACCAGTCACATGATCACCGGGAGGAATAGAGACAGCGCCGCTGCTGCTGTCTCTATTCCTATACACAGCGTTCATTGAACGCTGTGTAAGAAGACATCGGAGAAGACAGAAGCAGCGAAAGCTGCTTCTGTCTTCTCCTCAGGGTCCCCGGCAGTCACTGACAGCCGGAGACCCGACATTCAGCTGCCGAATCGCGCGGGCAGCAAGTTAAAACCCGAGCCGTAGAAAGTCTATGGCTCGGGTTTTAAGGACCCGTCCCTGACCGCTGGCCGTAAAAATACAGCCAGCGGTCGGGAACCAGTTGGGCAGGAGGATAAGCCGACTAACCTCAGCGCCGGTGAACGCCCGCCCGGGTCTTCTCTTGCAGCTTTAGAGCAACAGAACAGCCGTCCGTCGCTGTTCTGTTACTCATGGCGGCGCCCACACTTGTCAGGGAGGCGTGTCCTACCCCTTTCCCGGCCAATTCCCTGCTCCTCCCCTCATCATCTTCGGAAATTAGCAGCGCTAGCGCGCTGAATAGTTTTGTACGATAATGTGTGGTTCGGGCTGCCATGGGCCCCCTGGGAGCCTCGGGCCCCGGGCGGCCGCCCGAATCGCCCATATGATAATCCGCCACTGAACGTGAGCGCCAAACTTTCCATTGCCCAACCCCGATAATGGAGGGGGGGGGCCCCCAGACATCTTTGCTGTATGCGGCCCAGAAATTCCTCATGGCGGCCCTGCCGCTTGAAAAAGCAGTGGAGTAGCCCCATTAAACTACAGTTGGGCAGATCCTCGTATGGAGCCTTTGGTACATCCAAGGCAGAAATTCTCAGATTTCTGCCGCAGATACTTTTAAATGTCCATCCTATGGCAAATCCTGAACATGTGAATATAGCCAAAGGCCTCATGCCCACTTCAGTTTTTTCTTTAAGGTGCTATCTGTTTTTTTAACGGATAGCACCCTGACATTCATTTCATTGGGGTCATGCACACTTCTGTTGTTTTAACGAAACCGTGTGGCCTTCCGACAAAAATAGGACCGATCCTACTCCTGTCCGTTTTTGACGGAACACTCTCGGCCTTTTCATTGATTTAGTCCGTGAAACAACGGACTGAACACGAAAGCCATCCGTGTGCGGTCTGCGTGTCACAGATCCGTCATTAGCGGCCGTACAACGGCCAACGGAAGTGTGCATGAGACCTTACAGATGCCTGTACATCTGCAACGCACAGGCATTAATCTGCTGTTATACAGACATGACAGAACATGGGATTACAAAACATACTATTAACATTATTATAAAATAACCATTATCAAAAATGAATAAATTAAGTGAATAAATAAACACGACACTGGAGTGGTGCTAAAAATATTCTGGCCTTTTATTAAAGTTACCATAAAATATTGAATGATAAATACCATTAACTTTATCATCCTGAATTATTAACCTGGCTTAGCCATAAACTCAAGCCTAACACAAATAATACATAAATGTCCACTCATACTGCTGTGCGACTTACCCCAACAGGCCAGAATGCCCTAAAGCATCTCTGGCCCAACCCCACCAAAAGCAATTTCAATCATTGCCTGGAGGTTCAAATTAAAAATATCCAAACCGATCTCAGATAAATGTGCAGCATCTTTCCTATAAAGGCCGGGCACACCACCTTCCAGATCTGTGTGTCTAAATGAAAACCCACCAAGCCAGTGACGTAGCTATAGGGGTCGCAGTAGTCCCCCCAATTTTCATAACCAGCCAGATACAAAACAGCAGCAGCAGGCAGCATTACCAGGGTGGGAAGGGCCACTGTTTTTAGCCTTCCCCAGCCTGATGATACCAGCCTGCGGCCGCCCCGGTGCCTTACCGTCACTACAGATGGTCGGGTACCGGTTCGTACCCGGCTTTTCCCAGTACCCCTGGTGGCGGTGGGTACCGGGGTAACAATGGGGGTTAGTGTTAGACTCTGCACCTGCTAACATTAAGCCCCGCCTTAGTAATGGAGGTTGTCAATCAGCCAGCGGCCATTACTAAGACAGTAATAATAAAGTTTAAAAAATACAAGCACATAGAAAAAATATTTTATTGAAATAAAAAAACACAACCCCCATTAACCATTTTATTGACAATAAAAAACGCTGTCATTGAAGTCCTCGAAACCGAAGTAGTCCAACAACCAAACCTGTAAAAGAACACAAACACACAAAAAGAATTAGTAACACATCAAAAAGGAAAACAATTATTATTCTTATCTTTCCTGGGTCCAGCGCTGGAGCCACAATGTCAGCAAGCTGGGCCCTATATCTAATCCAATCATGTGTGATACTGTCTGCTGAGCTACTGTATCTAATCCTATCATGTGAGATACTGTCTGCTGGGCCCTATATCTAATCCAATTATGTGGAAAGCCTCATTTACACGAGCGTGTGCGTTTTGCGTGCGTAAAATACGCAGCGTGTTGCACACGTTGCCATTGCGTTTTGCATGCGTATACGCAGCGGTGTTGCGTTTTTAACGCGCGCACGACCAGCGTTTAAAACGCGCGTAAAAAACGCAGAGGTCGTTAATGCGAGGCCAGCCTACAAATAGGCCTGCTGGCCCAACCCCTGCTTGCTGTGAAGACAGGTTTTGCACCTTAATTGCAGCCTCTGTGGAAACCCCAGTGTGTGTTTCACCATTTGAGAAGTTTTTGGAGTTGCAAGGCACAGTTATGCCTTCTCAGTCGCTGGCACGTGTACTTCTTGCGTGGATGAGTTCCCGTCGTTTTGGGGAACGCCGACCCATGCTGCATCACCAGACGCGTGGAAGAAGTCGCATTTGGGTTCATCCACTTGTGGCCCAATGAACCTCCAAAGGGCATTTTCATACTCTGTATGAGGACTTACGTCGGCACCCTGAAAAATTTAGAGCGTTCTGCCGCATGTCTGTGGCCACATTTGATCTTCTGCTTGCGCAGTTTTGCCCTGGCACCACCTACCAGAATACCAACATGAGACGCTGCATTTCCCCTGAGGAACGTCTGCTTGTGACCTTGAGGTATGTGTGCACTTGCAATTACTTCTTCAATGACGCTGTCTGTTTTACAAGTCCCCCCTAACATGTGTTGTTGATTGCTTTGGTTTTCTCTTGCCTTTAGATTTCTGGCCACAGGCAATAGTTACCATTTGTTACATTTTGAGTTTCTTTTGGGAGTGACCACCATTTCCTTCATTGTCACATCCACCTGTGTCGTGCTGTGGCAGAGGTTAAAGCCCACGGTCATGCCTCAGCCCACGACAGAACAGTGGCTACGAATTTCGGAGGGATTTCTTCGAGCAACTCAATTTCCTAATTGTATTGGTGCCCTAGACAGCAAACACATTCGGGTGAAGAAGCCCCCACGCAGTGGCTCGCGATACTATAACTACAAACAGTTTTTTTCTATGGTATTGTTGGCCTTGGCGGACACAAATTATTGTTTCACTATTGTTGACATCGGCTCTTATGGAAGCTCTGCTGATGCCCGCATATTCCGTTCATCACGAATGGGTAAACGGCTTTGTAATAATCGACTGGCGGTGCCGCAACCTTCCATCCTCCCTGGCTCCAGCGGACCCCCAATCCCATATGTCATGGTTGCGGATGAGGGGTTTGCCCTGACAAGACAAGTCATGCGGCCTTTTGCAAGAAGGAGCTTGGATGAGCATCGCCACATGTTCAATCTCCGCCTAAGCCGAGCTCGCAGATGTGTGGAATGTGCCTTTGGCATTATGTCGAACAGGTGGCGGGTCTTTCTGTCGACAATGCAATTGTCCACGCAGAATGTGACACGTGTCATACAAGCGTGTGTAGTTCTGCATAACTTCTGCCGCATTCATGATGCTACCTTTGATGCTGAGTATATACTAACACAAAAGAAAAGAAAAGTAGATCTGGAGTTTTTTGTATATAAAATATAGCTTTTACTTGTTTCTCTTAAAAAATTACTTTAGAAAAAACACAATTGTACAGACAATATATAAAAAATGTACTGCAGTTTTGATGCTCATTCAAAGCCTGTATCCAGTATCGTGAGGTGATACGACATTAACAGCAGTTCATGCGTGTGTGTATAATGAATAAAGAGTGTTCATCAATTTTCGTGTCTAGAGATCCTTTCAGGTTAGTGACCAACAGGTAATAATAATGAGTGACCAACAGGTACAAGAGTATGGGGCTCAGTGCCCCCCTACCCGTATGGATGTCATCCGTTTTCTCTGACAACCTTTAGAGCTTGCTGTACGATGGATCAGGAAAAGGCTTATCTGTATAAAGGATCTCCTCTGTGAACTCTCTTAGTGTAGTTAAAATCTCCCTCATTACTTATATACTAACACATGCAGCCACCAGCGACACTGTCCTGGCTATTCCTCTCGGGAGATCTCTGACATCCGGACTTCGAGTGCGGGATAGTTTGGCGGCATATTTCGAGAGCCCATCAGGAGCCGCACCATGGGGGCTTGATGTCATTTGAAGGGTTGGCTTTTTTTTGGAGTTTTCCAGCCACAGGTCCCAAGTGGCCAGTGTTTGTTGTTTTAGGTTATGGGCGTGTAGGGTTAGGGACTCGCAATACATGAGGACCCTTGACGTGGTTTGCGAGCTTACATCTATAGGGGTTTGCTTGGCCCATTTGCCATTCCAGAAACTGTTTTCATGACAATGAATGATGGTCGTCCAAAAGTTAGGCGAGTCCAATTGCGACTGTCCTTAGTGTGTCACATGACAGCACGCAAACTTTCACATCTCTTGCAAACAATGGCAAACCCCTATAGATGAACTAATACCTCAAAAAACGTGTTCATGAATTTGGGCCCAAGCCCAGCAGTGTGTGAGTGTACAGTAAAAATACATTTGTGGCAAGCATTGTGTGGAGGGGTGTGAAATAAAAACACCACGCAATAGAAACTGTGAACAACCTTGTTTATCTGTTTACACTTCACAGCAAACACGGGGTGCAAAGGAACACAACTAATCACCCAAAAATAAACACCAACATGGTGGAAAACGTCCGTGGCCAGACTTTACAGCCCTTCTATACTATGCCTTGCTACGCACAGCACACCAACACTTTCACAAGTGCTGGTAGTGGTGTCCCGGGGAGGAGTATGCGTGCATTTCAGCACCACTATGCTGGCCATGGAGCTGCTGAGGATGTTCCTCTCCAGCATAGTGGTGCTGATGATGCCCCTTGTAACTTGGGGCAGGGAAAGGGTGAGCCATGGGTCTCAAATACGGGTGAGGCCGTGCGCTAGGGGTGGGTGGGTGGTATGGGGCTGGCAAATTAGCCGTGTTGCTTGCCAGGGAAAATCCGCGCCGCTGCTCGATCACTGTGAAGCAGTGGTGCGGATTGTGGGGGGGGGGGGTGTGGACGAGTCAATCAGCGTTATGATGGCCGCGTGTAGGCGAGCAATACGATCCTCGGGGACCCTACGGAGCAGGGGAACAATTCCCCGGGCGAAGAAGTCCTGGCCGTCCTCGTCCGCCGCTCGCCGGAGGTACTCCAGTACCCGCGTATCCACCTGTGCCGCGGCGGCTAGCTGCTGAGCACGTCGGCGTCTTGTTGTGGGTCGGGGGGGCGCTCCTCAGGTGGAGAGTCTACGGCACGGCCCGACTCTACAGGGGCGGGGTCAAGGGGTGTAGGCTCCGGGCTAAGGGGCAGCTCTTGACCGGCGGTAGGTTGCGGCCCTGACTCGGGCAGGTCACTGTCCTCCGCAGTATCCTCCAAATTGTCGGTGGTTCTTTAATGTAAAAACATCATGAGAACACAATAGAGATCATTGCCCCAAACAGCACGATGACAAACATGACCTGTGCAAACAAACATTTTACACATGCAAAAGCACATTTTCTTACGGGCGCATCTCCATTATGTCCTTCAAAAACATTAGCTGCTTCGTATACATGTAGGGGCGCTTTCTAGAAGCCCCATCACCACTTCTGCCTCGGTTGCCCATCTCTCGCCGGAACTGCTCCCTACAGCTACGCCATCGTGTTTTGATATCCAGGACTGTTGGAGGAAAAACAAATACATGGTCACACATTGCGACAACGCCCTAACAACTCAGCCCAAAAATACATGAGGGGCCCTACCCTGCAAATGACATGCTACACGGTGATGCGGCAGCAACAGAAAACGTCAGTTGGGCATTTAGCTAAAAAGACACAAACAGGGACACAGTACTTCAATAGGGATGACATTGCATCGCTTCTAAACACATGTACTCACCCATCCTACTGCGGTCCCGGGTCCTGCTGCTTTCCCATTCTGACCCAAAAAGCGCCTGGGCTATCTGCTCCCAGGCGTCCTCCTTGGCCGTGCGGTCGTGATACGACTCCGCGCGGGTGTCCCAGATTTCTCCCTTCTCCTGTTCCAGGCTGATGAGCCTCTCCACATCCAGCCCACGCGGCATGCCTGCAGTTCTCTGTGTGTAGTTTGCAGACTGGCCCACTCGCATAGAAAACGCAAGCACTTCCTGGTTTGTGCTTGTTTGGACCAGCATTATAAACTTTTTTTCATGGACATAAGTGATGCGTGAAAAACGCGCATGCAACGCAGGAGCTTCCGTGTGTCATGCGTGTTTTTCACGCACCCATTGACTTCAATGGGTGCGTGATGCGCGAAAAACGCACGATTATAGAACATGTCGTGAGTTTTACGCAACGCACTCGCGCTGCGCAAAATTCACGCACTGTCTTCACTGACCCATAGAGTAATATAGGTGCGTACGACACGCATGAAAAGCACGCGCGTCGCACGCGCGTATATTACGCTCGTGTAAATGAGGCCTAATACTGACTGCTGAGCCACTGTATCTAATCCTATAATGTGTGATACTGTCTGCTGAGCTACTGTATCTAATCCTATAATTTGTGATACTGTCTGCTGAGCCACTGTATCTAATCATATCATGTATGATACTGTCTGCTGAGCTACTGTATCTAATCCTATAATTTGTGATACTGTCTGCTGAGCCACTGTATCTAATCCTATCATGTGTGATACTGTCTGCTGAGCCACTGTATCTAATCCTATTATGTGTGATACTGTCTGCTGAGCCACTGTATCTAATCCCATCATGTGTGAAACTGTCTGCTAGGCCACAGTATCTAATCCTATCATGTGTGATACTGTCTGCTGAGCCAATGTATCTAATCCTATCCATAGTTTATAGGGTCATAGTGCTATAGATTTGCTGTCTCCTATACACACACACACACACACACACACACACACATTTTTTTTGGGTGGACACATATGTATTGGGGCTATTTCCCCTGACGTTTTAGGTCCTTAGTGACGCCCCTGGCTGCTAGTGCTGCATTGTTGGGTCACTTAGGAGACCCAGCGATGCAGCTGAAATCTGCGGACCGTCGGCCATGAGAAGTCTGCAGGGGGGGCCCAATAAGAACTTTTGCATCGGGGCCCATGAGCCGTTAGCTACGCCCCTGCACCTAGCAAAGGTAAAAATTGGAACATATATCTGTTCACTCGTTTCCGTATCTTGTCGCAGCACTTTTAATCCCTAGACCGCAGCCATATTAGGCGATGAATAATTTCAGAAACAATTCATTTAGATTTAGGGAAAAGATGCCTAAGTGTCAATGAACTGTGTTTCAAGAGAAAAATGAAATGAACATTACTGTCTTTACCTATGTCGTTACCGCCTAAATGTACAATAATTACATCAGGTGTGAGGCCACTTGCACTGGGATTCGTTAAAAGCAAAACATGCGCCTTTACGAAAAGCACCAGCTTGCGGGGTAACCGGAGGGGGTACAGGTTTTTGAAGAATCATCAAATGTAACCATAGCCCCACGTCCTTAACTCCCCATTTCAAAGAGGGAAAACCAGAAAATTTCTGTCTAAAATTCTCAACGTATAAAAACCACCCAAAACCTCCAAAATTCTTATAAGCTTCCAGCACAATATCTACATGCTGAAACAAAGCTGAACATTTCTCAGGGAATTTTTCTCTCAAAATACTAGAATAAATACAAAAAGCTTGAAGCCAATTATTAAAAGATTCGGGTATTGGACGTCCCCTGTCCTCCTCTGATTTATCCTCTTTCTTCTCCAGCTTAGAAGAAAATTCTTTAGAAGCTGACAAAAGAGAGAGAGTAAATCAACATCGTCATTCTTCCAAATGTTATCCTTAACCAGTTCAGGACCGGGCTATTTTGAGCCTTTAGGACCAGACACTGTTTAGCCCTTTTTAGCACGTGTTAGTTAAATGGCTATAACTTTTTCATTTGTTGGGCTAACAACGTGTTTTTTTCTCATCACTCCGGACCTCCAGCAGACATGACTCCAACCAAGCCGACGTCCCAGCAGATGTAGCCCGGGTTCTCAACTCCTCGATCAGCGCCTCCATGATATCTGTAAGTAATCGACTTGCTTCGCAATCCTCCTGGTCCGTCCCTCAGGATCTTCAGTCAGGCAGTGAATATTTATTCCAGGAATATGTCTGCCAAGACCGCTGCATATTCCTGGTTTATATCTACCTAACTAGTCACCTGACCACCTCTTACACCAATCCCTGACTGTTACTAAGGCCCTAAACTGCCCTCACTGTCACATAGGCCACAGCTGTGGCCCAATGACAGACATCACCGGGCAGAATTCCCATTCTGCCCTGATACCGGCGGGAAAATTTCCCACCTAAAAACCAGGGATGTCTGTAATCCCATGTAGAACCCTCCTAATGGTCCGGGTTCTTTCAATACCCAATATCCCTGCTCCACCCCTTGTCATCCCACTTTACTCCGCTATACCTCCCAACATTTTAATCTCCATTTGGGGAACATTTAGGCCCTGCCTCCGATCCACCCCGGAATGCCCACAAAACATACCAATAATAAGGGACTGTCGGGCGGTATTCTTACACTACATGGTCGTCTTTCTATGTGCAGCGCAGCAGAATATATTGTTTGGTAGAAAGGAGAAAACAAGTAGTAAAAAAGTAAATCTTTATATATACATTTTTTATGAAAATAACGTTTTATGTATAAAATAATATATACAAATATAATAAATCTTCAGCAGCGTAACTATAATGGATGCAGAGGTTGTGGTCGCACCAGGGCCCTGGAGCTTGAGGGGCCCAAATGTTCTCTGCCCCAAATGAGGAGACCAGTGCTATAAATGCCTCGTGATAGTTTGGGGTCATGTTACTGGTTTTACATTGGGGTCCAGGAACCTCAGGTTACGTCTCTGTAAAGCTGCGCTGGAGTTCAGACGAAGGGTCCTTACACTGTAATACAGCCTAGGGCCCCATTTTCTCAGGGTCTGGCTCCTTTTCTTCATTGCTGGGTGATGTTTCCTCCAGGTCGTCCCTCAGGATTATCCAGTCCTCCTTTAGGCTCTTCCTGAATTTTATTGTTAGAACCTGAGAAGAGAAAGAAGAACAGGACACGTTATATCCATTCCTATTCCCTGAGATTCCACGACATATAACAGTCACTGGAGAGGGGAGGACTGAGCGGACAACAGAAGAGAGGGGGTCCGACAGCTGAGAGCGCCACAGTCCCCTCCTCCGCCAAATGTGTAAGAAATAAGGAGGGAGCAGTGTGAATATGTAGAATAGATCTGATCTCATATACTGACCTGGAAATCCCGATACAGCAGGATTTGACTTATACAGGAGCTGAATAACACCAGCCATTCCAGGATTGTTAGGGACGTTTTTGCAGACTGAAAAAAAGGGAAAAAAAACACATTTGACTTTGTCTTTTCTGTTCTTCTTACCCTTCCACGTAGTGATAAATTATTACTGGGACCGGGGGCCCCGGGATTGTATCTATTATATTCTATACAGCCGCTTCTTAGTTGTATCTGTGTCTGTAAAAGCAGAGTAACAACCTATATATCCGCCATCACAGCGCTAATAGTTGTCATCCAGGTTCTACATCCTCATGAATAGCAGTGATACGTCCTCCGCTTCCATATTACTGCAGAACTCAGCAGATCACCCAAAACCTCAAGAAAACTGGCGTCACCCCCCCCTGTTAAGGGCGTTTTTATGGCAGCCGTATTGTTGACACCCGGCTTTCCCAGAATAAGATATATATAAGAAATGGCTGTATAGAACTATGAAGAACTTGATCCTGGATGGTAAAACACACATACCTGTATACAGTGATCGCTGGTACAGAGGGCATACATAGCCATTTTACATGCCAACTCTGCAAGGAGGATGTATATAGGAAAATAACCGCACACCTGTAAGATGGACTTTATATGTGTCACATGTAAGTGGATAATCTAAGCTGTAAGGAGCGCGGCAGACGATGATGTAATGACATAGAGGAGGGGTCCTGCCACTAAACAGCCACGGAGGCATGAGCCACAAAGCCCCTCATTATACCTCAGTGCTGTTTATAGTCCCTTCTGTGATGCATAAGCTGAAATATAATAACTATTTCTTCCACATAATGGCGGCTCCATTAGAAGTTAGCAGGAGAGGTAGGGGTTAATATTATGGGTCACTTTATGGAGACAGAACTTCCCCAATGCCCACTTGTAATGTGCCCAAAAAAAGAATATTCAATATGTCCCTTTATTTGCTTCAGCTGCTGGTGCTGGTGGTCATGTCCCCAGGAGAAGTCCAGGGTTGGCAGCGCTGGTGACGTCATCTCTACTCATCACCCACATTGCTGTTATCTGTAGTGATGATGACGGGGCACAGGAATAAGGAGATCTATCATTACAATAAAGATGCTGCTCGCTATAAATGATAACGTGGTGACTTGGAAAGGATACTGCTCAGGAAGGCCAGAAACATCAGTACGGACAGGGCAGCTTTCGTACAGCGTACACAGCGGACGTTCCTGGATGCCGTGTACAGAGGTCCTGCCAGGCAGATACTGTAGAGTCCTGTACATAACATTGCTGCAAAGCCAATATAATTTCTCACACAGGATTCCTAGAAGGAAACACACAGAATATATTACACGTCCCATCATGGATTACATGTCATCATACAGCGCACATGTCCCCCATATTATTAGATTATCCTGGACACCTTCCATTGTCAGGTTATACACAGTCCCTGCAGTGCTCCTTGGTCAGGGGTCATAGATGAGCAGCTGAGGGTCCGGCACCCTGAGGGGCCCTTACTCCATAGTGTAGGATCCTGGTTAACACTATATACACCAACCTGTAAATATATGGCTATCAAGTTCCCCACACAGGCCGTCCATCCGAGCGCCAGCAGCAGTTTCCGGAAGATGGCGCCACAGATTTGTCTCTCAGCCGCTCTGATCTCTATTAGTCTGTACATTACGTACATGATGGAGACTTCTGAAATACAGAACAAGACATCAGCCCATAGATGTTACATGTACTGCACACAATAATGATATGTTATATAAATGTGAAGATAACAACATGTACAGGGGACGTATCACTCAATAACTGGGCATATTAGCCATTCCGGAGTCTGGGAAAGTTGGGTAACAACCCCTGTTGGAGCTGTCATAGCGGCCATGTTGGTTGTTACTCATCTTTCCCAGAGACGGATATAGGTCTTATATTGAGCTCTATCCCAGATATAAATATAAGGCACTTACTTAGTAGGTTAGAGACGGTGGTCACTATCATCAGCACTATGGACTCTGGGATCTTCGCTCCAGTGTCACTGAGAAGAGATAAAATCCATATGTAACATTAGTAGAGCTCCGTGCAGGTGACTAGAGCTCTCAGTAACACAAGTGACTTCACTGCCGGAGTTCTAGCAATTCCTCCATGTTACTAAGTGACCAAGAAATGAATCTTAATTTGGCCACTGCTGGAATAAGTGCTGGATACATTATAGCGAAGCTCTGGTTATTCCATCATGATTCCCTAATATCAGGTTATTATCAGAATTGACCCTTTATGATCTGGAATCACTTTCTACATCACTGTCCCCAGGCCGATATCCCAGTCAGTGCTGTCAAATCATAAAAAGTGACATCATGGGACTCAAGTCATGGAGAAGCTGGTACTGGACGGCAGCAGTGGTTATGTAGCCGGGGTCTCACTTTACCTCCCATATGGCACAGCTCCTCTCTGATCTGGCTGCCAACCAACTGCCCAGTCAGACCCCCACCAATCAGAATGTGATGGCATATCCTAGTCATATACTATAACCTAATATGATGGGGATATTCCTTTCATATGAAATACAGTATGTTAATTTTTTTTTCTTCTGATTTCCTTACATTAAACCCATTCCCATGAATTCCCTGGTGTTATATACAAAAGGGTCTAAAATAATATTTTTCTAATCTAGAACCTCATGACCCAGAATTCTTGTTACTATTAACATTCCGTCTTTATTAAGTGTCTCTACATTGTCTATAAAGAGTCTCTTACCTGATGCTCATCAATGGTGTCTCATAATGACCTTCAGCCATAGTCATGGTGTAAGTGGTAATAATACCGATGAAGGTCCACGCTGCCCAGAGACATGGCAGAACAGCCAAGCCTGGGCTCAACATATTGGTGATATATATGTTGTTCAGAAAAGTAGTATATAAATATTTGTCGCTTACAAACGCAGTAGCCTTCTCCTCCTTCTATCCGAAATCAGAGAAAGTGATCAGTTTTCAATTTACTTGTCCTTTGATAGGCACCCAGCTGATGATGTCACAACCCAGCTGATGATGTCACAATGACACAACCCAGCTGATGATGTCACAATGGGGTCTTGACGTTGACCAGAGCTGGAAAAACTGTTAGATCAGAAATAAAGTTATCTTGTAGAAGTCAATTATAAATATCAGATAAATTGTTATTGATGTATTACGGCGTGTTTTCCCCATTTTCCTAATCCAGAAGCCGCTGAAGATTACAGTTAGGCGCTGTTCACACTGAGTATTTTGACAAGTTTTTTGGCTCTGAAACCGCTCCGCAAAACTCGTCAAAAACCGTCCGAAAATGCCTCCCATTGATTTCAATGGGAGGCGGTGGCGGTTTTCTCCCGCGAGCATTAAAACCGCCTCACGGGAGAAAGAAGCGACATGCCCTATCTTCGCGCGTTTAAGCCTCTGACCTGCCATTGACATCAAAGGGAGGCAGAGAAAGAGTATTTCGCTGAGTTTTTTGCCCGTAGCACTCAATGGGCGCGGGCAAAAAACGCTGCGAAAATCACGGCAAACGACGTGCAGGAAGGACAAAATCTGCCTCAAAATCCCAAACGAAATTTTGAGGCAAAATTGTCCTCCTGCAAAAAACTCTGTGTGAACACAGCCTTACAGTTGCAGCGTTGCTTCATGGTCACATCATAGGCGTTATAATATAATGTATTCATTTTACCACTTACTATTATTCAGGAGGGGGATAACTCTATAGAACAATGCACTTTGTGGTGGCGTTTTGGTGGTGTTTTTAATCATTATTTAATAATCTATGTAGATCCGGCAGAGCAGTGTGGGTCGGAGGCATGCTGGGATTTATCACCGTTTCCTATCACACATTTTCTGCTTTTTTTTTTCAGAAAAAGATGTCTTCATGCCGATTTGTATAGAATTAATAAAGCTGTGGCCACTTCCACATTTCCACAAAGAAGGTGTTGGTGTTTTTATTATAAATGAAGTGATGGTGTAAGGTCCTGGGCAGGTAAGGTTGGTAATGGGTCCTTGCAGTCTACCACACACACAATGCCGGGTTTACCAGGCATGCTGAATCCAGACAGTCCCAACTCCTTCCACCATTCTAATATATATATCCTTTTCTGCTTATTGTATATATGGTGACTGTAAATCCACAATCTAGTAAAGATGGCGTCTTCGGATGTTGCTTCTTCTTACTGCTTATCTGTAGGAGTCACTGTGTTCAGGTAGCTGTCTGTGGGGGCTAAGATAGCAGAAAGTGGCAGGGACGGAACTGGGGCCGGGGGGAGACGCAACTGACAGGGGCTCTGTGGTGGGCGGGGGAAGGCAGGTGGGCAGAGGATCTGTGGGAGATCAGGGGGATATAGTAGGTGTGCAGGGGGGGGCAACATAAAAAAAGTCACTCACCAATATACAGTTCTGGCTGCTGATTCATTGTCCTGCAGGCCCTTATATCCTCCATGCCTGGATGAAGTGTCCACCTTCTCCTCATACATTGCATGAGATAAAGACCAGATGATAAAATTAATACAGGCCAAAGGCCAGATCTTCAAATGAATTCAGACCCCTGAATGAATACACATTCTCCATCAGACCCCCAAACTAATTTAGACCCCTGACCAGACCCCTACAATTTTCAGCCTCCTGACCTGACCCCAATATTATTTCATACCAGACTCCATTATTATTTTAGACCCCTAAATTAATTCAGGCCCCAACCAGACCCTTAAATTCATTCAGACTCCCAACTAATCTTCTTTGTTCAGACCCCGGATCAAACCCCTAAATTAATTTACACCCCTGTACAACCCACCCCCCTCCCCAAAAAATTCATACCCCTATGTACTTACCACTCACGGGTCTTCTTATTACCACCTCTGGTCGGGCGCCTCTTCTCCTTTGGGCGTCTTCGCTTCTGGCACCTGACGCTGGGACCCTGCTTCACAAAAATGACACTGGCCAATATCAGGATGTTGTATTTTCCGCCACCGATAACAACATGGTACTGTACAGCGTCATTCTTGTGAAGAAGGGCCCCGGCATTATTTACTTTGGAGAGGGGAATGGATCCTGCAATATTAGGGGGATCATTCCTTTCTCCAAATTAACTGCTGGGGATCATTTTATTTTAGTGAAATTAGTGAACTTTTACTTTTAATCTTTATTTTATCTAACTATAATGTCCTGTCATATCTATCTATCTATCTATCTATCTATCTATCTATCTATCTATCTATCTATCTATCTATCTATCTATCTATCTATCTATCTATCTATCTATCTATCTATCTATCTATCTATCTATCTATCTATCTATCTATCTCATATCTATCTATCTCATATCTATCTATCTATCTATCTATCTATCTATCTATCTATCTATCTATCTATCTATCTATCTATCTATCTATCTATCTATCTATCTATCTATCTATCTATCTATCTATCTATCTCATATCTATCTATCTCATATCTATCTATCTATCTATCTATCTATCTATCTATCTATCTATCTATCTATCTATCTATCTATCTATCTATCTATCTATCTATCTATCTATCTATCTATCTATCGGGCCGGCTCCAGGTTTATGTGGGCCCTTGGGCGGGGAACTCACGGCAGCAGTAAAATGGCAGAAAATGTCATCACTTTGTGCCCCCATATAGAAGTTTGGCCCCCAGTTTGTACCCCCATAAATTGAGTGCCCTCTGTAGATAGTGCCACACTGCTCCCTCCCAGGTAGTGCCACACAGCCCCCCTCCCTGGTAGTGCCACACAGCCACCCTCCCTGGTAGTGCCATACAGCCCCCCCTCTCTGGTAGTGCCACACAGACCTCCATGGTAGTACCACACAGCCCCTGTAGGTAGTGCCTTTGGGGCCCCGTCTAGGAGTGGAATCCTTAGCCAGAGAATTGCCGAGGCTCTGGCTGGGGATTCTGCTTCAGGAAAAGCCTCTGACGTCACTGTCCATATATGGACAGTGTTGTCAGGGGCCACCCCAGAGCCATAAACCCGGGCAGAGCACTACTAGCTCTCTGCCTGGGACTCCTGCTCTGCTCCTGATATCACTGTTCATATATGGACAGTGATGTCAGGGGCTTCGCCACAGACGGAGTACCGGAGCAGAGTTGCTTCTAGCACTCTGCCTGGGACTCCTTCTCTCCTATTAACATCACTGTCTGGGGTGGCCCCTGAGATCATACAGTGATAGTGATGTTAGGAGAAGAGGAGGAGTCCTAGGCAGAGCACTAGAAGCGGCTCTGCCTGAGTCTGGGACCCCGTCTCATTACTTTGCTTTGTGTCTGCTCGCCTTTTTCCGGAAATGAATGTATCGGAGTACGGACTCAATAAAAGTCTATGAGCCTGTACACCGATACATTTATTTCCGGAAAAAGCAGAACAGCAGTTTCTTAGATCGGGTCACTTTTGGAGGGTTTCCACCGGTTTGGTCCCTAAGGGGCTTTGCAAATGTGACACGGCACTCTCAGACCATTCCAGCAAAAATTGAGCTCCAAAAGTCAAATGGCGGTCCTTCCCTTCTTAGCCCTGTGTGTATCCAAACAGCAGTTTATGACCACGTATGGGGTATCACCGTACTCGGGAGAAGTTGCTTTACAAATGTTGGGTTGCGTTTTCTCCTTTATTCCTTATGAAAATTAAAATATCTGAGCTAAAACTAGATTTTATAAGAAATAATACTATAAATACTATTGGGGGGTTTCCACTGTTTTGGCACCACAAGACCTTTTTCAAACCGGACATGGTGAATAGTAAAAAGGAGGGCTCAAATCCACTAGGTGCTCCTTTGCTTCGGAGGCCGGTGCTTCAGTCCATTACCGCACTAGGGCCACATGTGGGATATTTCTCAAAACTGAAGAATCTCGGCAATAAGTATTAAGTTGCGTTTCTCTGGTAATACATTTTGTGTTATAGAAAAAATCGTATAAAAAGGATTTTCTGACCAAAAAAAAAAATTATGTCAATTTCACCTCTACTTTGCTCTAGATTCCCGTGAAACACCTAAAGGGTTCATAAACTTTCTAAATGCTGTTGTGAATACTTTGAGGGTCTAGTGTCTAAAATGGGGTGTTTCATAGGGGTTTCTAATATATAGGCCCCTCAAAGCAACTTCAGAACTGAACTGGAACCTAAAAAAAATAAAAAATATTAGGCAATACTTCGCTTCTTACATTATACTGATAATGACCCATGCCCACCCTGAGATGACCCCAGTTTTGACCGTTTGTATAAACAGAGACCCCTATTAGACCGTTTCAGTGCCCGGTTTTCCAAAGCATTCACCCCCGAGAAGTGTATTTCTATTGATGAGTCCTTGGTACATTTTAAAGGGAGGCTTCAATTCCGCCAGTACCTGCCGGGTAAGAGGGCAAGGTATGGCGTGAAGATGTGTAAGCTGTACGAGAGTGCATCAGGGTATACCTACAAGGAAAGGACTTACTGGGAGTTAATGCAATAATTGTGTGGGATTTGGTGCACCCACTGCTGGACCAGGGTTACCACCTCTACCTAGATAGTTTGTATACCAGCGTCCCACTCTTCAAGTGCCTCGCTTCCAGAAGTCCTGTGGCATGCGGCACTGCTAGAAGAAATCTGAGAGGCCTCCCTAAGACTCTGCTCGGGCAAACAAGAAGGGGAGAGTGCAGGGCACAATCTAGCAGCAACATATTGTGTGTCAAGTACAAGGACAATAGAGATGTCCTTGTATTGACAACAATACATGGCCACACCAGTACCCATGTACCTGCACGAGATACCAGTACAGAGACCCCCAAACCAGACTGCATCCTGGACTACAATAGGTACATGGGAGGGGTGGACTTGTCAGATCAAGTCCTGAAGCCCTACAGCGCCATGCGGTGTGGTATAAGAAGCTGGCCGTGCAGATCATACAGATGGCATTATACAATGTGTACGTGCTACGTCGATGTGCAGGCCAGACGGGAACTTTCCTGGAATTTCAAAAGGTGATTATCAAGAAACTAATTTTTATGGACCAGTAAGGGGGGGGGGCACCCAGTACTTCTGTAAGCGAGGCCGCACCAGGGCAGCACTTTGCAGGAGAAGTTCCCCAAACTGGCAAGAAGGGAAAAAGTCAAAAGAGGTGCAAAGTCTGCTAAAAGAGGGGTATAAGGAAGGACACAATATATCAATGTGACACATGTCCTGAAAAACTAAGGCTCTGTATGAAAGAGTGTTTTAAAATTTATCATACATCCCTTGATTTTTAATCTACCCCAGTTTTACTTACCCTGATGCACGCCGCACAGCTTATCCACCCTCATCTTTCCCTTCTGAGCCCTGCTGTGCCCAGTCAGCTGATAACAGCCACATGCAGGGTATTGCCATACCCGGGAGAACCCACATTACAGTTTATGGGGTGTATGTCTCCGGTCAATATGCTCACTACACCTCTATATGAATGACTCGAGAGTGTCGTTTTGAATACGGGGTTACTTCTTGGGGGTTTCAACTGTACTAGTACCTCAGGGGCTTCTGCATACATGACCGCACCAGAAAATCCCCAGTAGGCCAAATGGTGATCATTCCTTCTGAGCCCTCCCATGGGCCCAAACTGCAGTTTATCACCACAAATGGGGTATTGCCGCACTCAGGATAAATTGGGCAACAAAATTGGGTATTTTATTTCTTGTGAAAATAAGAAATTTTGAGCTAAAACTACATATTATTGGAAAAAATAAATTTTGTTTTAATTCCCAGCCCAATTCAAATAAGTTCTGTGAAAAAACTATGGGGTCAAAATGGTCACAACACCCATAAATGAATTCCTTGAGGGGTGTAGTTTCCAAAATGGGGTCACCTGGTGGGTTTCCATTGCTTTGATACCTCTGGGGTTCAGCAAATGCGACATGGCACCCAAAAACCAATCCAGCAAAATCTGGACTCCAAAGAACAAATAGCGCTCCTTCCCTTCTGAGGCCTCACATGGGCCCAAACTGCAGTTTATCGCCACAAATGGGGTATTGCTGCACTCAGGACAAATTGGGCAACAAAATTGGGTATTTTGTTCTCTGTGAAAATAAGAAATTTTGATGAAAAATGACATTTTATTGGAAAAAATGTCAGTTTTTTTATTTCACAGCCCAATTCAAATACGTGCCTTGTAAAAGCTGTGAGGTCAAAATTGTAACAATAGCCATAAATTAATTCCTTGAGGGGTGTAGTTTCCAAAATTGAGTCATTTTTGGGGGATTCCTACTGTTTTGGCACCTCAACACCTCTTCAAACCTGGCATGCTGCCTAAAATATATTCTAATAAAAAAGAGGCCTCAAAATGCACTAGGTGCTTCTTTGCTTCTGGGGCTTGTGTTTTAGTCCACGAGCGCAATAGAGACAAATGTGGGACATTTCTAAAAACGGCAGAATCTGAACAATACATATTTAGTAGTGTTTCTTTGGTAAAACCTTCTGTCCTACAGAAAAAAATTTAGTACTATTGAAATTCAGTAAGAAAAATGAAATTTGCAAATTTCCCCTCTACATTGCTTTAATGCCTGTGAAATACCTAAAGGGTTAAATGAACATTCTAAATGCTGTTTTGAATACTTTGAGGGGTCTAGTTTTTCAAAATGGGGTGTTTTATGGGGGTTTCTAATACATAGGCCCCTCAAAGCCACTTCGGAACCGAACAGGTAACTTAAAAAAACGGCTTTTGAAATTTTCTTAAAAATATGAGAAATTGCTGTTTATGTTCTAAGCCTTGTAACGTCCAAGAAAAATAAAAGAATGTTCAATAAACGATGCCAATCTAAAGAAGACATATGGGAAATGTGAACTAGTAACTATTTTGGTTGGTATAACCATCTGTTTTACAAGCAGGTGCATTTAAATTCTGAAAAATGCTATTTTTTATAAATTTTCTCTAAATTTTGCAATTTTTCACCAAAAAACACTATATATTTTGTAAAAAATGTCACCACTACAATAAAACCCAATGTGTCACGAGAAAACAATCTCAGAATCGCTTGGATAGGTTTAAGCATTCCGTCGTTATTACCACATAAAGTGAAATATGTCAGATTTGAAAAATGGGCTCTGAGCCTTAAGGCCCAAACTAGGCTGTGTCCCTAGGGGTTAAAAGCAGATACATTTACATTTTTTAAAACTGCTCATTTTTCCAAATTTTCTCTAAATTTAGGTGTCTTTCACAAACAAACACTGAATGTATAGACCAAATTTGACCACTAACATAAAATACAATGTGTCATGAGAAACAGCATTTAAGAAGTTTGGGACCTCCATCTGTCAGACATTCAGAGCATATCGCGTGGATCTTCTTATAAAAGTTTCAGTTGGGAATACCGCTTTACGTATAAATTATACAAGATGTGAAACTCATCCGGACTGTATCTGGGTATGCATGTACTATACACAATACTACAATACATTCTAACCCAGCCTGTATTACCTTCCAAAGTCCAGCTTATCATCACCTCCTTGTCAATACAAAGAGTGACGAATGGGCAAAATGCCCATAAGGAACCATAAGGAGGGCCATGTGGCCACCAGGAAGAAAGGGGTTGTAGTGGGGAACCTTAGATAGTTTGGTAGGAATGGGGATAATGCAGCTTAAGGTTTTTTTTTTGCGTTGTCCAAAATGGAGCTGGCCACATGGCTTGTGGTGTCAGGTAATCTAACGGGGAGGTAAAGGAACAATAGGGGATGGGTTTGGACCCGAAGATAGGTGTAAGGCAATTGGGAGAGGAAATAAGGTCGGAGTAAAGTTAATTGCGTAAGGGGATTAATGTAGGGGGATTTAAGGCAGGTAATGTGAAGGAGAGCAGGCTAATTTTGTTTCTGTTTACAGGGAAAAGCAAGGAGTCGGTAGCTATGGGCCACGGCGAGATGACAACGAGCTACATGGCAGGGTTTCTCATCTGTGGGGGGCACAAGCTGGACGGCTGGTCCCCGGTTCGGGACACAAGCAACACGACTGGTCCCCGGTTCGAGACACAAGCTACACGGCTGGTCCCCGGTTCAGATATACTTTGGCAACTACAAAGGTTGGTCATGGTAGCCAGCGGTTGCTCAGGGGGAGCCAGTGGATGTGCGCATGCACCACTGGCTCCTAGTCCTTGGGAGGGCAGGGGCAGGCGGGCCCCGGCCTATTACGTGAGGTGCCACAATTGGTCGGGTTCACCCAACTGAGCTGTATAATGTGTTTTAAATAAAGAGTGGCTAGTGCCACAGAATTATTTGTCATAATATTGTTGTTGTGTGGTTATTTGTGTTAGATGAGTGGGGATTTAACCCCTATCCGCACCAGGACGTAACTGTCCGTCGTTGCAGGAAGTTACTTCCCGCACGAGGACGTACAGTTACTGAGTTAATCCCGGTGCACACTGTCGGCGACAGTGTGCACCGGGAACCAGGAGGTCAGCTGTCGCCGACAGCTGACACTCCCCTCTTGCCGGCCAGAGGTCCTTTGCCGCTGATTTCGGCGCATTAACCCCTTAAATTCGGCGATCGGGTGCAATCGCCGAATTTTAGGGGTTTCTAACATATCGGCAGACCCCCGTCCGAAATCGCGGGGTCTGCCGATAGTTAGTATGGCAAACGGAAGCCAAACAATGGCTTCCGGGTCTGCCATGGACAGAAGCCCATCAGGACCAACCTTCGGCTGGTCCTGATAGGCTTCCTGTCAGAGTGACAGAAAGTCACTGTGCCGTTCCCGATGCACACTGTCGGCGACAGTGTGCATCGGGAACTTGGAGATCAGCTGTCCCCGACAGCTGACACTCTCCAGTGTTGCCGATCAGCGGGTCATCGCCGCTGATTTCGGCAATTAACCCGTTACATGCGGGGCTCGATTGCGATCTCCGCATGTAGCGGGTTTGTAGCGCATCAGCAGCCCCCATGCAATCGTGGGGGCTTCTGATGCTTGTGATGGCACCTGGGGGCCAGACAACGGCCCCCAGGTCTGCCATGTATGTCAGCCTATGAGGATCAGCCTCTGCTGATCTTCGTAGACCAACTGTCAGAGTGACTGTGACGTCACACTGACAGTTGGAATACATTACACTACCTAGGTAGTGTAATGTATTCTATCAGCGATCAGTGCTGCAGGTCAAAAAAAGAAAGTGTAAAAAGTAAAAAAAAAAGTTAATAAACAAAAATATAAAGTGTAAAAAGTAAAAAAAAGTTAATAAAAATGTTTTATAAAAGTGTAAAAATAAAAGGTTTTGTTTTCCTATAATAAGTCATTTATTATAGGGAAAAAATGAAAACGTTAAAAAAAAGTACACATATTTGGTATCGCCGCGTTCGTAACGACCCAACCTATGAAACTATAATGTTAATTTTTCCGCACGGTGAACGCCGCAAACAAAATAAACTGAAAACGGTCAGCATCGCTATTTTTTGGTCACCACCCCTCCCAAGATATAGAATAAAAAGTGATCAAAAAGTTGCATTTACCCCAAAATGGTACCAATAAAAACTACAACCCGTCCCGCAAAAAACAAGACCTCCCACAGCTTTTTTGACGAAAAAATAAAAAAGTTACGGCTCAGAATAGCGTGTCCCAGAAAATAAATTATTTTATAGAAACTTCATTTTATTGTGCAAACGCTGCAAAACTTAAAAAAAACTATACACATATGGTATCGGCGTAATCGTACCGACCGGCAGAATAAATTAAAACGTAATTTATTGCGCACGGTGAACGCTGTAATAAATAAAGAATTTAAAGCGCCAAAATCGCTGTTTTTTGGTCACCCTAGCTCTAAAAAAGATCCTGAGGGGCCAAAATGCTCACTATACCCCTAGAAAAATTTCTTGAGGGGTGTAGATTCCAAAATAGGGTGACTTTTGGGGGGTTTCCACTGTTTTGGTCCCTCCGGGGCGTTGCAAACCCGACATGGCACTGAAAACCAATCCAGCAAAATCTGCTTCCAAAATCCAAAAGGCGCTCCCTCCCTTCTGAGCCCTGCTGTGGGTCCAAACATCAGTTTACGACCACATATGGGGTATTGCCGTAATCGGGAGAAATTGCTTTACAAATGTTGGGCGGCCTTTTCTCCTTTATTCCTTGTAAAAATGAAAAAATTCTATGTTTCCACAGAAAAATAGGTGATTTTCATCTTCACAGACTAATTCCACTAAAGTCTGCAAAAAAACTGTGGGGTCAAAATGCTAACTATACCCCTAGAAAAATGCCTTGAGGGGTGTCGTTTCCAAAATGGGGTCACTTTGGGGGGGTTTCGGCTGTTTAGGTACCACAAGACCTCCTCAAACCTGACATGGTGCCTAAAATATATTCCTAAAAAAAGGAGGCCCCGAAATCCACTAGGTGCTCCTTTGCTTCTGAGGCCTGTGTTTCAGTCCATTAGGACACTAGGGCCACATGTTGGATATTTCTAAAATCTGCAGAATCTGGGCAATAAATATTGAGTTGCGTTTCTCTGGTAAAACCTTCTGTGTTACAGATTTTTTTTTATTACAAATGAATTTCGGCAAAAAAAATGAAATTTGTAAATTTCACCTCTACTTTGCCTTAATTCCTGTGAAACGCCTAAAGGGTTAAAATATTTTCTGAATGTGGTTTTGAATACCTTGAGGGGTACAGTTTTCAAAATGGGGTGATTTATGGGGACTTTCTAATATATAAGGCACTCAAAGCCACTTCAGAACTGAACTGGTCCCTGAAAAAATAGCCTTTTGAAATTTTATTGAAAATATGAGAAATTGCTGCTAAAGTTCTAAGCCTCGTAACGTCCTCGAAAAATAAAAGTACGTGAAAAAAAATGATGCAAACATAAAGTAGACATATAGGAAATGGTAACTAGTAACTATTTTGTGTGGTATTACTATCTGTTTCACAAGCAAATACATTTAAGTTTAGAAAAATGCTAATTTTTGCAAATTTTTGCTAAAATGTGAAGTTTTTCACAAATAAATATTGAATTTATCGACCAAATTTTTTCACTAACATAAAGTACAATATGTCACGAGAAAACAATCTCAGAATCGCTTGGATAGGTAAAAGCATTCCGGAGTTATTACCACATAAAGTGACACATGTCAGATTTGAAAAAATAGGCTGTGTCCTGAAGGCCAAAACAGGCTGTGTCCTAAAGGGGTTAACATGTGCACTCCTTAACCCCTTAGTGACAAGCCCATTTTAGGCCTTAATGACCAAGCTATTTTATTCGTTTTTCTATAGTCGCATTCAAAGAGCTATAACGTTTTTATTTTTTCTTCTACATAGCTGTATGAGGACTTGTTTTTTGCGGGATTAGTTGTGCTTTTTAATAGCACCATTTTTGGGTACATATAATTTTTATATTAACTTTTATTAACCTTTTTGGGGGGGATTATAAAAAAAAACTGAAATTCCGCCATTGTTCTATGCGTTTTTAAATTGACGCCGTTCACTATGCGACGTAAATAACATGTTACCTTTATTCTATGGGTCGGTACGATTACGGCGATACCACATATGTGGAGGTTTTTTTATGTTTTACGACTTTTGCACAATAAAAACACTTTTGAACTAAAATTATTTGTTTTTGCATCGTCGCTTTCCAAGAGCCGTAATTTTTTTTATTTTTCCATCAATGTAGTGATTTTTTGGGCTTGTTTTCTGCGGGACAAGACGTAGTTTTGAATGGTACTGTTTTGGGGTACATGGGACTTATTGATTCATTTTTATTATGACTTTTTTGGGGGGCAATGGAAAAAAATTGCAATTTCGCCATAGTTTTTTGCGTTTTTTTTTTACGGTGTTCACTTTGCGGTTTAAATTACATATTAACTTTATTAATGGAGTCATTACGGTCGCGGCGATACCACATATGTGTACTTTTTTTTTTTTTACACTTTTACTAAATAAAACCACTTTTTATGGAAAAAAATGGTTTTATTTATTTTTTTACTGTACTTTTTATTAATAATCTTTATTTCACTTTGATGACTTATTTTATTAGTCCCACTAGGGGACTTTACTGTGCGATGTTCCGATCGCTGCTATAATGCTCTGGTATACTTCGTATACCAGAGCATTATTGCCTGTCAGTGTAAATCTGACAGGCAATCTGTTAGGACGTGCCACCGGCGTGTCCTAACAGGAATATGTCCAGGGCAGACCTGGGGGCTTTTATCAAGCCCCCGGCTGCCATGACACCCCATCGGAGACCCGCGATTGCATTCGCGGGCCGCCGATGGGTGACAGAGGGAGCGCACTCCCTCTGTAAACAAAGTTAAATGCCGCGGTCGCTATTGACGGCGGCATTTAACGGGTTAAACGGCCGCGATCGAAGTAAACTTCGATCGCGGGCGTTGGAGCAGGAGCTCAGCTGTCATCAGACAGCAGAGCCCCGGCTCCTGCCTGCACGGGAGACCCGTGCAGGACTTAGACTAGGCTGACGTGAAAAGGTGTCAGCCTAGCCTAAAGCCCATTAGTGAATCACATAAAAAGGCGTATTAGTGGTCACTAAGGGGTTAAGAAGAAAAGACAAATCAACATCTTGAAGGGTTATTTAATTTGTTATGCAGTTGAATTTAATTATGGCTGCCATGCTGACCTAAGCTTGAGAAACACTGACTGCGGGTCAATGTTCCCTTAAGGGAATTACCCAGCATTCTGGGTTTCATGCACTTGCCAATGGCTGGAGCAGTGGCAGAACTACCAGTATAGTAGCCATAGCAGCTGCTACGGGGCCCGTGACATGAGGCGGCCTGTGCCGCCCGGCCCATAACTGTTATGTGCTGGGTGGTACGGGCCCCTTCATGCCATGTGGTGTTGCTAGAAGTTGGCGGACCTCCTCATGCCCTTGATGCTAGCGACTGCCACAATCAATTGTATCTGCATCCTCAGGACGCAGATACATTTAAATACTATGGCGGAGCAGGGCGCTAGCTCACTGGTTTGCCATTCACTAGGCTACAGGCCACGTTAATGTTGCAGTATTTGCAGCTTTCAACAGCACTCAGATATTGTGGGAGAATCAAACTGGTTTTTACTTGGGACAAACAGCAACCAACAACAGTAACAATATCAAGATGGACAATACAAGAGATAACATACACATCATCACTAGAGGAGCTACACATAGATAACAACCAATAGTTACCACAGCGCCATCTACTGTCAGTTCAAGATAGTTCCTCCAGTATTAAAGGGAATGTGTTGCCAGAAAAACATGTTTTTTTTTTAAAAATTAAACATTTAGTGTGTGGGTGATTAAACATTGTTCAAATTTTTTTTATTTTTTTGCACAGGAGTCCAGGAAATATTATAAATTATTTCTAATTTATAATACTACCCATTTTTGGTCACTAGATGGAGCTGTTCCCAAAATTGCAGCATTGCAACGTTGGGTTAAAAGCCCTCGCTCTAGTGAGCTCTCAGCATTCCCCCCTCCTTTATCCTGGCTAGTGCCGGGATAAACGAGGGGTTTGAACGGTGTAACCTCCTACACTGTGTGTCGCCATTTTTTGAGCTAACCCACAGTGTAGTAGGTTTACATACAGTAGTAAACACACACAAACACGAACATACATTGAAATCTCTTACCTGCTCCTGCCGCCGCGGCTCCCTCCGGCCCGTCCGCTCCGTTTGCTGCCGCTGGTGCAAGTGCACAAATCCGGAAGCCGCGACCGGAAGTAGTAATATTACTGTCCGGCCGCGACTTCCGGTCCACAGGAAAATGGCGCCGGACGGCGCCAATTTCGAATAGGACTGTGTGGGAGCGGCGCATGCGCAGTTCCCACACAGACGCCGTACACTGCAGTCAATGGGACGGGAGCCGTTCGCAGTCCCTATGGGACTGTGGCTGCCGTATTCCATGTCTGTATGTGTCGTTAATCGACACACACAGAAATGGAACAAAAAATGGCAGCCCCCATAGGGAAGAAAAAGTGTAAAAATAAGAAAAAGTAAAACACAAACACACAAATAAATATAAACGTTTTTAATAAAGCACTAACATCTTGAACATATGAAATTTTTTTTGGGTGATGACACTGTTCCTTTAAGCTGCAGATGTTGTAATATTCCAACACCCCTTCTCAACAGCTAAGGCTTAATCCATAAGTCCCAGCTTCTTCACCAGCCTGGAATGTCTTTCAGCGTTCAGGGGCTTTGTGAATATATCTGCGATCATGTCTTCAGTTGGGCAGTACTGCAAGTCCAGAAGTGCTTGTCTTTGAACATCCTTCAGAAAATGGAACTTCACATCAATATGCGTGGTTCTGGGATTAACCCTTTCCATCTGTGCAAGTGCAAGGCAACCTTGGTTGTCTTCAAAGACCTTTGTTGGTTCTGACTGTTGTTCACCCAAATCTGCCAGGAGTTGTCTCAGCCATATAACTTCTTGACTTGCCTGCGCTGCTGCCACATACTCGGCTTCTGTTGATGAAAGTGTTACAGAGAGTTGTTTACTAGTCCAACTGACAGCGCCACCTGGAAGAAAAGACAGATATCCACTGTGGATTTTCTGTCACAGGGGTCTCCGGCCCAGTCAGCATCCACATGCAATGGCCCGGTGGTGATGGGGTAGTGCAAGGCGGTATAGGGACACGGTGGTGATGGGGTAGTTCGAGGCGGTATAGGGACACGGTGGTGATGGGGTAGTGCGAGGCGGTATAGGGACACGGTGGTGATGGGGTAGTTCGAGGCGGTATAGGGACACGGTGGTGATGGGGTAGTTCGAGGCGGTATAGGGACACGGTGGTGATGGGGTAGTGCGAGGCGGTATAGGGACACGGTGGTGATGGGGTAGTTCGAGGCGGTATAGGGACACGGTGGTGATGGGGTAGTGCAAGGCGGTATAGGGACACGGTGGTGATGGGGTAGTTCGAGGCGGTATAGGGACACGGTGGTGATGGGGTAGTTCGAGGCGGTATAGGGACACGGTGGTGATGGGGTAGTGCGAGGCGGTATAGGGACACGGTGGTGATGGGGTAGTGCGAGGCGGTATATGGACACGGTGGTGATGGGGTAGTGCGAGGCGGTATAGGGACACAGTGGCTGAGCCTTCAAGCACTGCCTGCAGAGCCGTTACAGGGGAAATGGAGGGGGTCTGCACTGTATGGTGAATGTAGATGGTGGTAGTTGTAGTTTCCCCCTGGGGCACACCCTGTTGTACAGCCTCCCGGTCTGATGGTATTTGGGGTGCCCTTGTTGGTAATGTGGGTGCAGATTGAATACACGGGAGACGGTTGAATAACTTGTAAATAGTAACTTACGGTCCTTTACTTCAGGATTGGCAGGGTACAGATGCAATGGCTGCAGGCTGGCAGGTGAGGAGACAAGGCAGAGGATTCCTTCTGAATTTCCTCCTTTGATTCCCTCATGAGCTGGATTTGCTCTCTGTGGTAATTACACAGCTGGATTATTTGTGTGTGTTTCTCCAGGTTTGATCCAAGATCTCTAAACTGGATTTTCTCTTCAGAGCTGCAGGGTTTCTCCCTACACAGGAACTGCTCCTCACTCCACCCGTTACTTGGCTCTCTCAGAACTAACTGACTGATTCCAAACTACAAGGGATCCGCCTTGACTCCTCCCCTCAGCCCAGCCTTAAAGGAACAGTTTTAAACACATATTTTTCCATACAATGTCAGAAATCACAGCACATTGCTGCAGTGTATCTGGGACACTGCATAATAATGGGGTAAAAAAACAATAAGATGATCCATAGATGTGGGTTACGCTGTGAAGCAATCCTTTCTGCACAGGCCGGTGTCGCACTGATATATGGCGTCCTTTCTTATCCCCCTTTTGGTCCACACTCCGCACCTTTGCAGTTTGGGGAATTTTGCTGGGAAAGTGTTGTCCTGGTATAATACGGGCACCATCGCTTCCAGCGGATATGTTTGGGCTCTCCCCTTCCTGGTTCCCTAATTTTAGGTCCTTAATAAATCACCTCTTCAAACAGAAGAAATGTTCCCCTCGGGCCGGCACAACTGCATATTTTTTATTTCCTGACTTATTGGAGCCTTAACTAATTAAGACGTAGTGGTATGAGGGCTTTTTTTTGCGGGACGAGCTGTAGTTATTATCGGTACCATTTTGGGGTACATGCGACTTTTTGATCACCTTTTATCCTATTTTTTGGGATGCCAGGTAACAAAAAAAAATGCAATTCTGGCATAGTTTTTTAGTTTTTTTTATACAGCATTCACCATGCGTTATAAATTACATGTTATCTTTATTCTGCGGGTCAGTACGATTCCGGCGATACATATTTTATAGCACTTTTTTATGTTTTTTAACTTTTTGCACAATAAAATTACTTTTGTAAAAAGAATGTTTTTTTTCTGTTGCCATGTTGTGAGAACCATAACTTTTTAACTTTTTTGTCGACGGAGCTGTAAGAGGGTTTTTCGAGACGAGCTATAGTTTTTATAGGTACCATTTTGGATACGTGCAACTTTTTGATCAATGGCCTTCGACGGTGGCAAAAGGTTCAGCATCGCGGATCGCTTCAGCGTGGCTGGAGCGGTCCCATAGCAGGCATGGGGCTAGTAGGGCTGGATCGGGGCGGCACCATGTTTCCAGTCGCAGTTGGTCGTAGAGACATCGGCGTCGTCATTCTCGGCGGTATAGGCGGTCTCCGTCTGACTCATCCTCGTCCGACGTCTCCCGGGATAGTTGGAGGGCGGAGCAGAGCAGTAGCAGGAGTTGTCGTGCTGTGTCTGACATGGGGGACTCGGAGTCGCCGTTCCTCGGTTGCAGTAGCAGGGGTCGCGGCCCCTATGCCAGAGGTGGTTTCGGTAGCCCCAGTGGCCACGCCGGCTGAAGTGGTTCCGTCCGTGCCTGAAGGTGCGTCTGCTGCTGGACACGGTGAGTGCCTGCCGTCGGGCTTGGAATGCTGATAACATGTCTGCCACTGATTTATTGTCTGCTGTGCAATCTCTAGTGGTGGGGGCTGTCTCTTTGCCCGTGGGACCGTCGTCGCAGGCCGTGGTTGCGAGTTCCACGGTGGAGGCGTCCACTTCTATGGCCACTCCTTCGGTCCCTGCTTTCAGAGATTCTTATTTTTGTAATGTGTCTCCGTTGGGTGCTCATGTGTCTGACGCGGTGCGCAAGAAAATCGGGAAGAATGCTTACATTGATATTTGGTCTCTTTCGACGGTTGATTCGTCGACAGTTGATAAGGAGCGTAGACTTGAGAGGGATGTGTTGTGTAAGCCTAAGGTCGTGGGGTCGTTTAATAATTGGGTGCAGGCTTTTGCTATTTTGGGGGGGGGGTGTTTATTCAGGCTCGACCTGAGTGTGCGGGGCAGTTGTTTGTCTATTTGGACACTATTTTTAGTGCATATAAATCACACAGTGGCACGGCCTGGTGGCGGTACAACGAAGAGCTCCGTAGGCGGCTGGGTCAGAGGCCGGAGGTGGATTGGTATACGAAAGTGACTGATGTGTGGTTGCTCTTGATGATGGAACAGCGGCCCTTTCAGCCCGCCGCCCCCGCCTCTTCCCCTTCCGGTGTGGGTGGGGGTGGCGGGAAGGTTGGCTCTTTAATGAGGGACACTGTAGATTTTATGCCTCTTGTAAATTCTGCCAGGAGTGCTCCTCGTGTGATGGCACCCACGCAGCGGTTAGGTGCTCCCGTCGGGTGGCGGCGGTCACCCGCCCAGCGGGTGTTGGTCGAGGGGAGGACGCCATTGCGCGTGTCCGCGATGTTCCCGTGGTTAAACCGGTATCCCAAGATGGCGGAAGCCGCCCTGCTTAGAGTGGGTTTTTGTTTTGGGTTCTTTATTCCGTTTACTGCACAGGCGGATCTGGTTATGTCACGAAATTTGAAGTCAGCGGAGGAGTTTCCAGCCGCCATTAGGGAGAAGGTGGAAAAGGAAGTGGAGCTTGGCGGGATGGCCGGCCCATTTTCTGCTTTGTCCTTCCCTAATCTTCTGGTGTCGCCCCTGGGTGTGGTTCCTAAGAAGGAGCTTGGCAAGTTCCGTCTGATTCCCCATCTGTCTCATCCGAAGGGGCGGTCGGTGAATGATGGGATTGACAGCGAATTGGCGACGGTCTCGTATGTTTCGTTTGATTGGGCAGTCGACTTGGTATGTCTGGCAGGAGCGGGCGCCCTTATGGCCAAGTCTGATATTGTGTCCGCTTCTCGTTTGTTGCCCGTTCATGCAGATTGTTTTCATCTGTTGGGATGTGCTTTGGAGGTGTTTTTCTATTATGACATGTGTTTGCCGATGGGCTGTTCAATTTTTTGTTCTTATTTTGAGGTGTTCAGCTCATTTCTGGAATGGGCAGTGCAGGATCTCACTGGTTCTGGGTCAGTGACTCATTACCTGGATGATTTTTTGTTTGTAGGGCCCGCTTCCTCGGGGCAGTATCAGTTTTTGTTGAGGTCCTTTCAATTTCTTGCTCAGTGGTTCGGGGTTCCCCATTCTGAAGAAAAGACGGAGGGAGCGGTGACGGTGTTGTGTTTTCTGGGCATTGAAATAGATTCGGTTGCTATGGTCTTTTGCCTCCCGGCTGAGAAGGAGGTTAAATTGCGTACCGCATTGGATATTGGCTTGGCTACGCGTAAGTTGGAGTTGCGGCAGATTCAATCTTTATTGGGTTTGTTGGTCTTTGCGGGTCGTGTTATGCCCATGGGGTGGGTGTTTGCCAGGCGGTTGTCCTTAGTTACGGTGGGTGTTTCGGTGCCTTCTCATCATGTGCGGATTTCTAGTTCTGTTAACGCAGATTTGCGCGTCTGTCGCACTTTCTTGGAGGATTACAATGGTCGTACGTGTTGGAGGGCGCCTTCAATTTCCAGCGTGGACTTGGATTTGTTTACGGACGCGGCTGTTGCGGTGGTATTTGGGGCGCTGCTGGGTTCGGCGTGGTGTGTCGAAGCTTGACCTGATTCCTGGTGGGACAAGGGTTGTGTGCAAATTTGACGTTGTTGGAACTTTTTCCCATAGTTGTCGCCGTTGAATTGTGGGGTGCGCACCTTTCCAACAGGTCTGTGGTGTTTTGGTCATATAATATGAGTGTTGTTTTTGCTGTTAACCAACTTACTTCTTCCTCAGGCCTGGTTTTGGCTTTGCTCCGTCATTTGGTGTTGCGTTGCTTGCAGTGTAACATCCATTTTCGAGCTCGCCAATTACAGGTGTTCACAATGTTGTCGCTGATGCCTTATCTCGTTTTCATTGGCAGGTTTTTCGCTCTCTTTGCCCGCAGGTGGAGCTGGAGGGGGCCAGCTGCCTGGAGTTCTTGTGGAGGCTGCTTGATCGGAGTTAGTGCCGTTGGTGAGGTCGTCCCTTGCGCCCTCTACGTGGGCTACTTACAGTAATGCGTGGAAGAAATGGTTGAGCGCTGCGGGGGATAGACTTGTGGGGGAGGATCCGGTGCTGCGCACGACTGTGACGCTTGAATATTTGACAGCTTTGCGCGAGCGTGGCGTTTCGGGGGTGGTAGCTCAGTGGCGTCTGGCCGGGGTTGCTTTCTTTTCTAAGTTAAGGGGGTGGTCGGATGTAACTAAATCCTTTTTTTTTACAAGCACTGAAGGGTTGGAAGAACTTGGCCTCCAGGAGGGAGTCGCGTCGTCCTGTGTTCTTTATTGCAGGAACTTATAGCGGTGCTGCCGGCGGTTTGTTCTTCCCCTTATGAATCCGTTTTATTTTCAGTGGCTTTTTCGTTGTGCTTTTTCGGGGCTCTGCGGATTTCGGAGCTAGTTCCGATGGGGGCGGCTCGTCCAGGGGGTCTGCTGTTTGAGGATGTAGTGGTTTCTCCGGTGGGGGTTCGTTTGAGTATTCGTCGCTCTAAGACGGATGTGTTTGGTCAGGGTTGTTGTGTTTTGCTTCGGCCAGTCCCGGATTCGGCTAGTCCGGTGGTGACCGTGGCGGCTTTCTTGCGGGTGCGTAGTTCAGGCGTGCAAGTTTTGTCGCATTCGGATGGTCGGCCCCTTACTAGGTTCCAGTTTTCCGCTATTTTACGTAAGGCTCTTGTTCGGGTCGGTAAGCCTCCAGGGGAGTACGGTACTCATTCTTTCCATATTGGGGCGGCCACTATGGCCAGTGAATTGGGGTTATCGGATGCGGCAGTCCGGCGCATCGGTAGATGGAAGTTGGATTGTTTTGCTGGTTATGTTCGCCCGGATCTTATTTTGCATTAATTCAGTTTTAATTCCAGACCATCGGTGTGGATTGTCGGGCACTTATATGTGTTCTGGGCGGAACGGCGGGCTGCCATACACCCTGGGGGAGGATCGTTGGGCTTTGGAAGTGCTGAAGTCTACTGGAGAGGCCTCCAGGGCCTGCGCTGGTTGCAGGCGCTGCCCGAAGTGGTCGACATCAGCCGGCATCGACTGGTACCAACTGTTTTGCTTGTGCATTTTGGTGGAAATGATCTGTGTTCAGTTAGGTTGGGGGAGTTGATCTCGTTGATATAGTCGGATTTAGAGAGGTTCGCTTCTTTTTTCCCCCGGTTAGTGTTAGTCTGGTCAGAGATTGTTCCTCGGTTGGTGTGGCATGGCGCTCGGGATATGAATGCCATTGAGCGGGTGAGGCGCCTCTTAAATACCGGGGAGTCTCAGTTCGTCCAGGCTAGAGGTGGTGTGGTGGTTCGTCATCGGGAGTTGGAAGGTGACAACAGGGGATTGTTGCTGCCAGACGGGGTGCACCTGACGGACATTGGGCTGGATATTTTCTTGTCGGGGTTGCAGGTTGGGGTTGAGCAGGCTCTGTTTTTGTTGGGGGTCGTTGAGCCGTGTAGTTAAGGAGTACACGGTCACCTTATGGCGGTAGTAGAAGAGTATTTACATACATGTCCTTGGGATAGGCAGGCATACAGGTTGTTTTATTTTTAGCCATTTAAGGTCATTTAGTGTTTATATATTTTGTCAATATGTTTTTTAATTTTAATGTATTAATAAAGCTGTGGCCGACCCCCGGGTCAACCCCACTTTAAAAGAGAATTACGGGTCGGTTGTTATATTATTTTAGATAATGGGGGGAGACTAATAGGGGTTATATATGTTTCTATATGCATACAGTCATGGGGGCTCACAGGCATATAGCCGCTGAGCCAGGGACTGTTGCGGTGAAGGGGTTAAGTGTGGGGTAGTAGTCTCTCTCCCCCTCCCCTGTCCATGGGTGGTGGGTGAGTCAGAGGTTAGGTAGGGGCGTTAAAGGAAGACAAGGGGTGGGTTTAGGGTAATGGGTAGGGTATATAGGGGCCGAGTATCTGGTGTGCGGCCTCTTTCCTTGTTTTTCCCTCCCTCCCTTATGTATGGTTTGGTTATTTGTATCTCATTTGGTTGGTTGGTGGTGGAATGTAAAGAAAAACAAAAAAAAAACTGCTACAAACTTTACGTTTATATGGAAGATGTTTTTAAAAAGAAAACAAAGAAATGAGAAACGAGCAGGTGAAACTGTTCTGTGTGTTGGAAAAGAGTTTTTTCTAAAAAAAAAAAAAAAAAAAAAAAAAAGGATAGAAAAATAACAAAAACAGAAGATACAAAAAAAAAGGAGGACTTCTTTACTGTGTTGTTTTGGGCACAGTGGTGTCTTGTTGGGTTAATTTGTATTATGGTTGTTTTATGTCACAGCGGGCGGTAGTAGAAGGGGATTTACCTACATGTCCTTGGGATAGGCCGGCATGCAGGTTGTTTTATTGACCTTTGTTAAGGTCATTTAGTGTTTATATATTTTGTCAATATGTTATTTCAATTTTATAGTATTAATATAGCTGTGGCCGACCACCGGGTCAACCCCACTTTAAAGAGGAATTACGTGTCGGTTGTTATATTATTTTAGATAATGGGGGAGACTAATATGGGTTATGTATGTTGCTATATGCATACAGTCCTGCATTCAAAGGGTTAATGGCAGGGATCAAAGCTAGCTCCGTTTCCTGCCGTTACAGGTGGACGTCAGCTGTAACATAAAGCTGACTTCCACCGCTGATGACGCCGGATAAGCTTCTGAGCCGGTGCCATCTTGCCAGCGGCTACGGAAGCCGATCAGGCTCCGCCGCCGGGCGGATCTTGACCGACTTCTGTGCTAGGCAGACCGGGAGGCCAGTATGAGGCCTCAGGTTGCCATTGCCAATCTCAGTGCTGGGGTTCCGTTTGAACGCTCCATTGAAGGGGTTAATGGCGGGGATCGAAGCTAATTTCGGTCCCCGCCATTACAGCCGGATGTCAGCTGTAATACACCGCTGACATCCGGCGATGATGGCACCGACTCAGCTTCTGAGCCGGTGCCAAGCATTTGGCGTATGGATATAGCAAATTGCGGGAAGCACTAGCTTTCCATGGCGTACCCATACGGCAAATGTCGGGAAGGGGTTAATAGAATGCAAATAAAAAGACTTGATTTATTTATATTTATGCAGTAGAATTCAATACTGCGGGGTCTTGGTTGACCAATATTATTGCATTTATTATCCTTTAGTTACAAATACATCAAGATACTGTGTGAACTAGAGTCATACATTGCACTGAGCTTTAAATCACGTTATATGTAATCACATTGCACTTGGATGCCACTATATTTTATTATCTCTACAATAAAAGTTACATCTTAATTTTCTATAATATTTCCACTTCCTTCCAGTGAATTGCTTGATATACAGTGGACACATACATACTTACTATTCAGTGATCACTTTATAGGAAAGTATAATTATTATTTTTTCATAAAAATGTTATAATTCTATGGTACATAATGATCTTTGGGAGGTGCGGGAGGAGTTGTAGTTTCTTTGGTACCATTTATAGTTCCATATAATGTACTGGGAAACGGGAAAAAAATTCATCGTGGGCTGAAGTTGGAAAAAACTTCCTCAATTGTTTTTTGGGGTTTCGTTTTTACGGCTTTCACCGTGCGGTACAAACGACAACTTATCTTTATTCTGTGACTCAATACAATTACGGTGATATCACATTTATGTACGTTTTTTTATATTTTACTACTTTTATTGATAATAAACGTTTAGATAAATAAAAAGTGTTTTGTGTGGCCACATTCTAAGAGCCATAACTTTTTATTTTTTCACCGATTGAGCAGTGTGAGGGATTATTTTTTGCGGCATGAGCTGTAGTTTTTATTGGTACCAGTTTTTGGTACGTAGAAACAGCGATTTTGTCATTTTAATTTTTATTTTAAATAACTCTATATTGTAATAGTTCAGACTTTTACGGACGCAGCGATACCAATTTTGTTTCCTTTTTTTATTTTTGACATTACTTTAGGGGAAAAATGGGAAAAGGTTTTTTTTAAACTATTTTTTATTTATATTTTACTACTAAAAACTTTTTTTTCAGTTTTTTTAAACTATTTTTTAGCCCCCCTAGGGCTTAACAGAGGCACAGTGTCTGCAGCCCTGGGGGCCATCATCGGGCCCCTGGGCTGCCATAACTGCCGTTGTCACCCCCAGATCTAAATACGGGGGGGGGGGGGGCGATGAGCTGTCAAAGGGGTTCGCCCCCTCTTTTCAAAGCCTCAGATGCTGCGGTTGCGATTGACCGCAGCATTTGAGGGGTTAAACAGCTAGGAACAGCGCGATTGCTGCTCCTGGCTGTTAGTCCCGGAGAATATGGAGCACGCTCAGTGCGTGAGCGCGCTACAAACATCACCCCCCACACCCGGACGTAATGGCATGTCTGGGTGCGCGAAGGGGTTAATGTTCTCTTTTAACCCATTAGTGACCGCCAATACACCTTTTCACGGCTGCCACTAATGGGCTTTATTCTGACGCATACGCCTTTTCACGGCGCTGCATCAGAATAAATATACAGAGCAGAGGGCCGTTAAATCTCCCTGCTCTCAGCTACTAGAGGTAGCTGAGGGCTGGGCGCATCCCTGCTCTAACGGGTGAGATTGATATCAGTATCGATCTCACCCGTTTAACCACTCAGATGCGGTGCTAGTGAGCGCCGCATCTGCGTGGTTTTGGAGAGAGGGAGGGAGCTCCCTCTCTCATGGTAACGGCACCCGGCAATATGATCGCCGGGTGTCGTGTCTTCTATGGCAGTCGGGAGCCTAATAAAGGCCCCCAGGTCGGCCTGTAATGAATGCCTGCTAGGTCATGCCAGAGGCCTAGCAGATGCCTGTCCGTTTAAACGGAAAGGCAGTAATACACTGCAATACAAAAGTATTGCAGTGTATTATAAAAGCGATCGGATGATCGCATAGTTAAGTCCCCTAGTGAGACTAGTAAAAAAGTTAAAAAAAGTTTAATAAAGTTAATTAAAAAACAGTGAAAAAAAAAGTGGGAAACTCACTTTTTCCCCTTACAAAATGCTTTATTATTAAAAATAACAAAATAAAGTAAAAAAGTTACACATATTTGTTATTGCTGCGACCATAATGACCCCAACTATAAAGTTATTACATCATTTAACCCGCACTGTGAATGCCGTAAAAAATAAAATAAAAAACAATGCAAAAATTGCTGTTTTCTATGAATCCTGCCTGAAAAAAATGTGATAAAAAGTGATCAAAAAGTCGCATCTACTCCAAAATGGTACCAATAAAAACTACAAGTCGTCCCACAAAAATAAAAAAAACCCTCACTCATCTGCGGAAAAAAAAAAACCAGCTATGGATCTTCAGACAGAGACACAAAATCAAATAAATTTGAAAAAAATTTGTTTTTGCTGTATAAAAGTAGTAAAACAAACAAAATCAATATAAATTTGGTATCTTTGCAAATGTAACAACCCGCTGAATAACACAGATAATAGGTTTATTTCTATTCCCCACAAAAAAAGTTAAGAAAAGTTAATCAATAAATTATATGTACCCCAAAATGGTGCTATGAAAAAAATACAACATGTCCAGCAAAAAACAAGACCTTATACAGCTATGTTTACACAAAAATAAAAACGTTATAGCTCTTGAATTGTGACGATGGAAAAACTTAAAAAATAGTTTTGTCATTAAGGTATAAAATAGGCTGGTCACTAAGGGGTTAAGCAAAAGTAATAATTGCAAGTAATTGGACGGCTGGTAAATCCCCAATTATTATGGATTGGTTGAAGTTGGTTAAGACAATTAAAGAATATGAGAAAATAAGAGCAGACAAGAAAAATTGTATAAAGAAGTGGGAGGAAATATTGGGGATATGGAATTTATTAGTGTTTTATAGGAAAGTATAATTATTATTTTTTCATAAAAAGGTTATAATTCTATGGTACTTAATGATCTTTGGGGTGGGAGGGGGATGGGATTGGGGAGATATATGTTGTCTGATGTAAATTGTGCAGATAAATTGTTAGCATTATGATATTTATAATCACTGGATATTGAAATGTTGTAATGTTTTTATTACTGAAATTCAATAAAGATATGTGAAAAAAAAAAGCATTTGATGTGTGTTAGAATGTAAGGTAAGTGTGAGGTCATCAGTGATGTCATAATTCACCTTCTCTATAAAAGCTGCAGATCAGTCACATTCCGTTGAGCCGCTATAGACCAATAGTTTCTTGCTTATCATCAATAATTACATGACACGTTATAGTTACCATCCATGGTCTCCCCACACTCCAGGAAGTCTCCTTTCCAGTATGTCCCTCCTCAAGTGGCCTCCCAAGTGGCTCCCCTCATGTCATGCTTGGGTCTTTTATACCCCCTTGTCTGCCCCTCTTAGAGACAAATAGTGTGACCTTCCTGCTCAAAGAACTTCCCCCTCATGTAACATGCGGATATAGAATACTGGTGCCACTTATCAACCACCTTTACCATTTATGACATCCTGAGTTTGTCCATGGGTAAGGCTGGGTTCACACAACTGGTTAGCACCTGTAAGAGATACCTGTGAACGTCCGGGTCATTTATTGTGAGAATCAGGGTAAACTATAGGAATCTTCAATACTGATGAGACACATTTCATTAAGACATGCAACTATACCCATGATCCTCCATCTTTGATTTACCCAAATAAAATACTCTATATAATATTACATATAACCTTATATGTGGCTTTCATTTTCTGAAAACTTTAATTCCTTACACCACCAGAGGGTGCAGTGTAGAGGAGTGCCGCTGTCTCCTCTGGCTGCACTGTCCTGTCTCTGCCTTGGGAGGGCACTCTTCATGCAGTTATCACATGTTTATTGGGGAGGGGGCTGATAATAGAGGACAGAGAAGTCTAGAATCTATTTTCTTTTTGGAAGATGATTTAGAAACAAGTAACCACATGATGATTTCTCGCCTCAGCAGATTTGTGGATATGAAGATCATGAATAGAAAACATCAGACATTCTGTGTGGACACAAATCAAGAGCTCAGAAATGCTTTGGACACCTGGAATTTGGTGGAAGAAGACGTCTTAGGAGCCTGTGTCCCTTATTTCATCCAGGAGAAGGCGGCTGAAGATCTCTTCACTTATACGGATGTGTTTCAGAAAGCCATTCTGAGTAACCTGTTACCATCTCAATACAACGCCGCCATGTGCCGCTTCTTCATCAGAGTCATCCAGTACAGAAGAGACGCGGCACACTACCTGAAGGAATATATGATCAATGTGCTATGTGAGCACTTGAAGGTGGAGTACATGAAGGGACAATACTATTCCTACGCCATGACTAAGAAGGTTATCGTCTGGCTGAGCATCCTCCATCTCGAAGCGGTGGTCAGGGAACTGAGATACAACATCGTTTATGAGGATTTCAATGCTGCCATTGTCAACACTTTGACAGAAGTGACATCTCTATGTGCTACAGTCATCATGCCACACATCTTGGACATGCTGCCAGTGCTGAGCCGAGTGGTCAAAGACGCTCCTGACCAACTATCTAAGGAGACGTTGTGCTATGCTATAAGGCGTTTATGCGGCAGCATCCAAGAATATATTGGGAAGGGTGGCAGCTGCAAAGTGCAACTTATGAAGGCCATAAGCAACATGAAGGCCAACATTTCCACCTGGTTGCCTGATGTCCATGCTGAGCTTCAAGACTCCACCAAAGTTGCCCTGGAAATTCTTTACTGTACCCGAATCATCGGAGAACCAGCCGACCGAGCCGGTCAATGACGAGTTACAGACCCTTCCTCACGCCGAGCTCCTAGAAAAATACAGGGAGCAAGTTGCGGCGGAGAATAAGGAACTGGAAGATACAGATAAGCAGCGTATTGAGATGAACACGCTTGTGACATCTCTGGTATCTGGCAGGAAAATAACAAAAGATTTTCTCCAGTTTCTACTCAATGCCCTGAAGAATGCGGACCCAAAGGCCAAAATGACAGCAGCTATGTTCTTCAATGAGGCTTTGAAGCATCCAAGGCTTATAAAGCAGAAATACCAAGAGTGCGCAATCCAACATCTGCTGAAGATCATAGAAGAGGACGATAACATCTTGTGCAGCATCGCCATGGAGGCACTGGGGAATGCCACCACCGGAGCTACAAGACTGGTGGAGAGCTACAAGAACAAGTTCTTTGCCCACATGGAGTTTAGACTGTCAAAAACCAGCAACACCAAGATCATCATGGCGGCACTGAGGGTGCTGTCCTCCATTATCAGACGCCTGAAGCTTTCTGTCCTCAGTAGACAATTCATTAAAATATCCCGGGAGCATATGGACTATCCGGACAGAGAAGTCCAGATTGCGGCCATTAATCTGTTAAGAGATCTGACAGAGAGCTGCCGCCTTCCGCTATATGGATATTTTACAGATAAAGTCAGGAGCTTTATACCAACTTTGCTCCTGAAATTACATAGTGACAACCAGGAGATCGTAGCAGCCAGTACTTCATCTCTGCAGAGCTGCCTCTCCTACATCAAAGGAGCCAACATTCAGGGATTTTTCCGGACGGAAATCTCTCCAAACATCAATGACCTGAAATCCATCTACAGCTGTCTGGCTCATAACTATCCAAAATTGATGAAGACCCTGCTCCTCCAGACCCCAAGCTATCTGGTCAACTCAGAGGACAAGGAGGCCGTAGTCAGACATGTTGAATTTCTTAAAGATGCCATCAACCATAATGTCATGAAAGACCTGGACTTATATCGTCTCAGCCTAGCTCTGGCCACACTGCACTGCGAAGGCTTCTCATGTAATATCAGAAAAGCCACTGAAAGGGTCGTCTCCATCCTGGCCACCAAGTGGTTTTACATCGGCAGTGCCAACAAATAAAATGCATTTATCAGGGATGAACCGCTGAGGACAGAGACATCAAGGTTGTAGATCACTTCCCCATGTACTATCCAATGGTTGTGAACATCAATATCAGCGGTCAAGACCTGAACATCAATATTAACATCTAGGGGGCAGAGCTAGCAAGTCTGACTTGTGAACGAGCCTCAGGCCTACATCGAGGAGGGTGAACAAGGCGCGGACTCACCGGCCGGTGGAGTCCAGCGATGCCAGTTATTCGTCAACATTAGATGACGGAGACCAAGGACTTAGCTGGCGAGACAAACTATACAGCCAGTGTATGGGCAGCACGGTGGTGCAGTTTGGGGAATATCCCCGTCATCATATAATAGAGACGGTGTATAATGACAACTCCACATATAATATACAGATGTAATGAATGACACATCAAAAAATAAAAGTCCACTCTGTTTTATATTGAAATGAATTGAGTGTGCAGCCTGCAAGTGACTGAAGCTAATAAAAACTATAGAGCACTCATTGTTTTTTATTGTAGACTAGATACTTGACATTTTTACACTGAGATTCATATCCTAAAAGGTTTTAAAGCGGGTCACAAATGGTACAAAAGGTACACCTTAATATAATTTATCTTTATATTGGGGAATGTCAGGCCTAATAATTCCACTGGCCATCTAAGTATGAACAACAATGAAGAATAATGATGCTGGGATCCTGTTACTGCCGGGTGATGCCTAATAGGCCAGAATTAATGACGGAACTGACTATAATACAACTGAAATGACTTGATAATGATTCTGTTTCTGAACAGAAGAGAGAAGTCAATGCTTGAATGAAAATTATTGAAAACAGGCAATTTATTTCCTTTCTAATGTGAAAATTCCTAGTGCCGTAGTTCACACACTTCAGTACATTATAGTGACATGTATTACTGATTTGTGAAAAAAAAGTGTATAACGATTGTTATGCTTTAAATTGATTTGCTATGAAACTGACCCTATGGTCTAATATCCTTTGGTAGGTTTAGTTTTAAAGAAAGTGAAGTCCTAGGCAGTTTGACATTTTTAGACTGTTTATATAATACCGCCATATACTGGCAATATAATTGTGCCATATACAACCCACATAATACCACCATATAGTGGTCAAATAATAAGCAATATCCACATAATAGCCCCTAAAGAGCCCACATAATACTGCCATATAGTTCCCAGATAATACTTAAACTCAATTCCCATATAATACCACTAAACAGCGCTTAATGGGGTATTCCCAACTTAGACATTTATGGAGTATCCACAGAAATGGCCAAAAACTGTACAATAGATGCGGGTCCCAGCTCTGGGACTCGCACCTGTATCAAGAACGGGGGTCACCGGACCCCCGTTTTGCCTGGTCGGGCTGCCACTGGCTGCAGATACCAGGCTGGGACTAGTGAAGAGGGGGCCGTTGCCCCCTGTCTGCTAGTTTCCATCTGGAATCTGTGGACAGTGGGCGCCTCACCAGTTGGGAATAACTCTTTAGACGGCCATTGAAGCCTATGGGTCAGTTTTTGACGGATTCGTTGCCAAGCAACAGCAGGGCGTGCCAAAGTTCCCAGCATTCAACAGACAAGATGGATGTGGAGAAATTGATCAGCCTGGTGCATGACCACCCAGAACTATGGGACACGCGGTCAGGACCGCTATAAAAAGGATGCAGCGGGGGAGGAACCTGGAAAGGAGCTTTTGCAGCACAGGTGGGAGCAGGGAACAAGTTACAGCGTCAGAAAATAAGTAAGTAAATACACACATTGCACTTTGCTGTAATTGGTTATTTATGACCTGTTTTGCTATTATGCCATTAATGTTTGCTTGTTTGTGGTCAAACTTTACGCACACACGAAAATGTTTTGTTGAAATGAGCCGCTGTGCATGTGCGACGCTGCGGCAATTTCAATGATTACCGTCTCATTGATGTAGTTGCGGTATACAGTATGCGCAGATCCAAGTGTGTCACAGGGTAAGCAGGAGACCTCGCACAATCGCCACGGCCCCTTCAGCTGATCATACATAAGGCCTGTTTTATGTCTAGTGCAATAATGACGTAATTTTTTTTTTTTATTTAACCCCTTTAGGACGCAGCCTGATTTGGCCTTGTGGACGCAGCAGATTTTTTTCAAATCTGACATGTGTCACTTTATTTGGTAATAACTTGGGAATGCTTTTACGTTACGTTACTTTACGTTAGTGGATAAATTTGGTTTATAAATTCAATATTTATTAGTGAAAAACACCCACATTTTTGGAAAATTTGCAAAAATGTGAATTTTCTTTAATGTAAATTTATCTGCTTGTAAAACAGATGGTAATACCACACAAAATAGTCACTAGTTAACATTTCCCATATGTCTACTTTATGTTTGCATCATTTTTTGAACATCCTTTTATTTTTCTAGCACGTTAAAAGGTTTAGAACTTTAGCAGCGATTTCTCACATTTTCAAGAAAATTTCAAAAGGCTATTTTTACAGGTACAAGTTTAGTTCTGAAGTGGTTTTGAGGGCCTTATATATTAGAATCCCCTAATAACTCACCCCCATTTTAAAAACTGCTCCCCTCAAAGTATTCAAAACAGCATTCAGAAAGTTTCTTAACCCTTTAGGCGTTTCACAGGAAATAAAGCAAATTAGAGGGGAAATTTACAAATTCCATTTTTTTTTGTCTAAATTAAACACAGAAGATTTTACCAGAGAAACGCAATCAATATTTATTGCCCAGATTCTGCAGTTTTTAGAAATATCCCACATGTGGCCCTAGTGTCCTAATGGACCGAAACACCGAACTCCGAAGCAAAAGAGCACCTACAGGATTTTGGGGTCTGCTTCTTTTTAGATGATATTTTAGGCACCATGTCAGGTGTGAAGAGGTCTTGTGGTGCCAAAACAGTGAAAACTCCCCCAAAATTGACGCCATTTTGGAACCTACACCCCTCAAGGAATTTATCTAGTGGTATAGTTAGCATTTTGACACCACAGGTATTTTGCTATCTTTGTTGGAGTTAGCCTGTGAAAATGGAAATCTTTTTTTTTTTTCTCAAAAAACATAGAAATTTGTCATATTTACAAGGAATAAAGAAGAAAATGCAGCCCAACATTTTTAAAGCATCTTCTCCCAATTACGGAAATATCCCATATGTGGTAATAAACTGCTGTTTGGACCCACAGCAGGCCTCAGAAGGGAAGGAGCGTCATTTGGATTTTGGATCGCAGATTTTGCTGGATTGGTTTCAGTGCCATGTCGTGTTTGCAATGCACTGGAGGTACCAAACAGTGGAAACACCTTAAAAGTGACCCCATTTGGAAAATTACACCCCTCAAGGAATTTTTCTAGGCGTATAGTTAGCATTTTGACCCCACAGAATTTAGTGGAAATGGGCCGTGAAAAATAATATATACATTTTTGTCCACTATAAAGTTGAGTTTTTTCATTTTCACAAGGGATAAAGGAGAAAAAGCCGCCCAACATTTGTAACGCAATCTCTCCCGAGTACGACAATACCCGACACGTGGTAATAGTTTTTTTTTTATTAGAAATTAATTAACCTTTGCAGGACTGATCTTTTTTTGCTTTTCAATCTTAGTTTTTCACTCCCGCCTTCCAAACGCCATATCTTTTTTATTTTTCCATCAATAGAGCGGTGTGAGGGCTTATTTTTTGTGGGAGGAGCTGTAGTTTCTATTGACGCTATTTAAAGTACCATATAATGTACTGGAAAACAGAAAATAAAATTCTTTGCGGGGTGAAATTAGAAAAAATTGTGATTCCTCCATTGTTTTTTGGGTTTTGATTTTACCACTTTTACCGTGCGGTAATAAAGACAACTTAACTTTATTCTGCGGGTCAATACGGTTACGGTGATGCCAAATGTGTATAGTTTTTTTTTATATTTTACTACTTTTTCAAAGAAAAAACTATTTGTTAAAAAAATAAATAAGATTGTTCTGTATCAACACATTCTGAGAGCCATAACTTTCTTATATTTTGGTCGATTGAGCGGTCTCATGGCTTATTTTTGTGGGACGAGCTGTAGTTTTTTATTGGTACCATTTTTTTGGTACATTCAGGTTTTTTATCACTTTTTATTACATTTTATTTAGAGCTAAGGTGACCTAAAAACAGTGATTTTGGCGTTTTAAATTCTTTATTTCTTACTGCGTTCATCACGCGCTATAAATTAAATTTTACTTTATTCTGCAGGTCGTTATGATTATGGCGATTCCCATATGTATATATTTTTTTTATGTTTTGCGGCGTTTGCACAATAAAATGACTTGTTTATAAAATAAGACATTTTTTGTGTCTCCAGATTCTGAGTGCCATAACTTTTTTATTTTTCTGTCAAAAAAGCTGTGTAAGGGCATGACCAGACGTGGCGGAATTGCTCTGGAATTCCGCTGCGGACAGTCCGCTGCGGAAATCCGCAGCGTACACGTTTCTCCATTGCTTTCCACAGCTTTTTAGTTAGGTTCGTTTACACGTTGCAGAAATATCCGCTGCGGATCATAGGCTGCGGTGCGGAATTTGGTGTCCGCAGCATACACTGGCTGTTGCGGACGTGTAGTGGACTTGTTGCGGACTCATTGCGGAATTTCTCCATTGACTTCAATGGAGAGTCTAAATTCTGCAATGAAATCTGCAGATTTTATGTGTGTTGAGTAGCGTATTTGTTTTACGAACATGATATTTCTTTATTCTGGCTGGACCTATGTATTTCTAGGTCTACAGCCCTATACACACTATGCACACTAACGTAAAAACGCCCGTAATCACGGACCGTTATTACGCCATGGGCAGGCCCATAGAAGTCAATGGGGCTCCCGTAATTACGGGAGCGTTGCTTGGCGACGTCAGGAGATAGTCACTGTCCAGGGTGCTGAAAGAGTTAAACGATCGGCAGTAACTGTTTCAGCACCCTGGACAGTGACTTCCGATCACAATATAGATCAACGTGTTAAAAAAATAGAAGTTCCTTCTTACCGAGAACTCCCTGCTTCTTCCTCCAGTCCGGCCTCCCGGGATGACGTTTCAGTCCAAGTGACGGCTGCAGCCAATCACAGGCCAATCACAGGCCAATCACAGACTGCAGCGGTCACATGGACTGCCGCGTCATTCAGGGAGGTCGGGCTGGATGTTGAAAGAGGGTTGCGTCACCAAGACAACGGCCGGGTAAGTATGAATTTCTTTTACTTTTACTAGGGAAATGGCTGCCCCTTCTCTTTATCCTGCACTGATAGAGAGAAGGGAAGCCCTCTTCCCCTCAATACGCAACGGCTAGTCCGCATCAAATTAATGCCCATTTTAGGCAAAGCCGCAACAGAATCTGCAACGCATTGATGCGGACAGTGGCGGAAGAAATACGTCACGTCTGGTCATGCCCTAAGGCTTGGTTCACACAGATTTTTTTGCAGGAGGAAAATCAAACCCACATGGAATTTTGAGGCAGATTTTCCTCTGGCTGCACGCCGATCTTCCATTGTGCGCCGCGGGCATAAAATGCAGCGAAATACGCTTTCTCTGCCTCCCATTGATGTTCACAGTGTGGGAAAATAACATTATAGTTTATAGCTTGGGTCGTTACGAACGCGGTGCTACCAAATATGTGTACTGTTTTTTAAAGTTTTAATTTTTTTCCTATAATAAAATAATTATTATAGGGAAAAAAAACAACTTTTATTTTTACACTTTTGTAAAACATTTTTATTAACTTTTTTTACTTTTTTTTTACTTTTTACGCTTTTTTTTTTACCTGCAGCTCTGATCGCTGTTAGAATACATTATACTACCTAGTAGTGTAATGTATTCCAACTGTCACTGTGACGTCACAGTCACAGTCACTCCAGCCTGGACGTCATGTGTATTCAGAATCCTGACTCTTCTGAATCTTTTCTGTGAGATTCCAGCAAGCCACGCGTAATCTCACGAGATTACGAGGTAAACGAGATTTCGCTTCCCTTGCTGAAAATCTCACAGAAAAGATTCAGAAGTGTGAGGATTCTAAATACACATGACGTCCATCCTGGAGGTCATGTGTATTCATTATCAGGACACTTGTGTATGTGGCTGAACATCGTTCTAATAAGAACGTGATGCTGCTGTGTAAATGAATGGAGAGGAGTGCATGATGCTGATTGGTCACTGATTCGTCAGCATCATACACTTCTATTCACAACGCCCAGTTAGTGAAACAAGTAAACACGCCCAGTTAAAAACACAATACACGCCCAGTTGGACATACGAAAAAAAACACGCCCAGTTGTCCATTTAAAACCTCATTTGCATATATATAAAATAGCTCATAACTTGGCCAAAAATGAAAATTTTTAAAAAAAACAAACACGCTACTGTTATCTACATTGCAGCGCCGATCACATGCAATAGGAGATAGGGATTTGAGAATCTGGTGACAGAGCCTCTTTAAGGGGTTGTTTGCCAAAATCAGCGGCAATGAGCCCCTGATCGGCAACAGAGGATTGTCAGCTGTCGCGGTTCTAGGAAATTGAATATTCCTAGAAACACAGTTTTGGCTCCTCTAGGTTTCTCTTCTGAACTTATAGGAGCAGAATTTTTGAGAAATCAAATTGTTTCTTAATGTTCTCTTTTAAGCAAAAGTAATAATTGCAAGAAATTGGACGGCTGGTAAATCCCCAATTGTTAAGGATTGGTTAAAGTTGGTTAAGACAATTAAAGAATATGAGGAAATAAGAGCAGACAAGAAGAATTGTATAAAGAAGTGGGAGGAAATATTGGGGATATGGAGTTGATTGGTGTTTTATAGGAAAGTAATTCACTGGAAGGAAGTGGAAATATTATAGAAAATTAAGATGTAACTTTTATTGTATAGATAATAAAATATAGTGGCATCCAAGTGCAATGTGATTACATATAACTTGATTTAAAGCTCAGTGCAATGTATGACTCTAGTTCACACAGTATCTTGATGTATTTGTAACCAAAGAATAATAAATACAATAATATTGGTCAACCAAGACCCCGCTGTATTGAATTCTACTGCATAAATATAAATAAATCAAGTTTTTTTATTTGCATTCTTTTAACCCCTTCCCGCCGGAGCCATTTTCCAGATTTTCATTTTCGTTTTTTCCTCCCCACTTTCCAAAAGCCATAACTTTTTATTTTTCCGTCGATATAGTCCTATGTGGGCTTGATTTTTGCGAGACGAGTTGTAGTTTTCTGTAGCAGCATTTATTGTGCCATATAATGTACTAGGAAACTGAAAAAATATTATTTGTGGGGTAGAAAATGAAATAAACAGCGATTCCTCCATTGTTTTTTGCGCTTCCTTTTTACTGTTCACTGTGCAATTAAAACAACATGTTAACTTTATTCTGCGGGTCAATACGATTACGGCGATACCAAATATACAAATATATGTAAAGTTTTTTCTATGTTTTACTACTTTTACAAGTAAAAACCAAAGTGTAAAATATAAAATTTATTTTGTGTCGCCAAATTCTGAGAGCCATAACTTTTTAATTTTGCCGACAATTAAGTGGTATGAGGACTTATTTTTTTGCGTGATAAGCTGTAGTTTTTAATTATACCATTTTAAGGTACATACGATTTTTTTTTACGGCGTACACCATGTGTGATTCTGACAGGCAACTATTAAGCCCTGCCTGAGGCAGGGCTTCATAGGAGCACAAAGATGGCGGAACTGGGGGCCTTCATTAGGCCCCCAGGCAGCCATAGCAACCATCGTCACCCCGCATATATACAGCCGACACCCGCATCGTATAGAGCAGGTTCACTCCGTGAGCCCGTTCCATACTTCCCCTACCCGACTTTGGCGTATGGATACGTCAAATGTCGGGAAGGGGTTAAAGCACTATGTTATGCTGTGCTAACTGCTAATAATTAACCACAGTGATTATATGAGACCCCCAACTCATTCCTTAGATATTAAATGAGTGTGGGTAGATCAATTGATAACAAGTAGTAGTGAATGATAATGAAGACCTGGCTACAATCCAAGCTCTAAAACCCAAACTGATAATTGCTGGATAATCTCATTCATTTGCTACAATATACACACTGTGGTGCTATTTGTATCGATTTGTAAAGAACTCAACGCGTTTCCCACTACGCTTCAAGAGCGAGGGATTGTCAGGAGTATTGTGCGATAATAAGATTGTAGCAGTGAAGACTGCTATCGTGATATATTAGCAGGTGAGGAGTTAGAACTGCTGAGCATGAGTCCTGATGGCGGACCTGTGCTCTCAGATTCAGTTAAGCAATGGCTCGCGGCGCGGAGAACACCAGCTATAAGGAGACTAGGCTCCACCCTTCGTACCTCCCATATCATTACATCATCTGTAATGATGGCGGTAGGGAAACGGACAAGTGAGCCCTAATCTACCCGCCACTCTGTCCCTGCCTACTTGCAACGACCCGCCCTAGGCTACGGGGTACAACTGGGTGGCGGTCCCTACGCTCAGTAAGTGCACGAGACAAACAGACAAGGGTACACAAAGCTAAGGGAAAAGGGGCAGTTGCCCTCGGCAACACCGTGAGCAACAAGAGTGGTGAACGAGCCGAGTCAAACCAGGAGTGCATGAGGTACCAAACGTAGAGCAGGAGAGTAGTCAGTAAGCCAGGGTCAGTATGGAGCAGGAACAAATAGTAGAAGCTGTAGCTGGGCCAGGAAACCACACGAGAAGAATCACAAGCAAAGGAGGAACAGGAAAGGCAGGTATAAATAGACAGAGGGCGGGAGCTAGCTCCGTCTGGCCAGGCTGCGATAGGCTCTCCCACTCCTAAGCCTGCCATCCTGAGTGGTGGAAGGTGGAGTCAGTCTCAGAGACATAGACTCAGGTGCAGACTGATTACCTATGGGCGTATACACAGAAGTTGTGCCTGGCAGATCCTTTACAGTACCCCCCCTTTTATGAGGGGCCACCGGACCCTTACTAAGTGGACCTGGTTTATTGGGGAAACGAAGGTGGAACTTCCTCACCAATACCCCAGCGTGAACATCCCGGGCGGGTACCCAAGTCCTCTCCTCAGGCCCGTATCCTCTCCAATGGACCAGGTACTGGAGGGAGCCTTGGACCATATTGCTGTCCACAATCTTGGCCACCTCGAATTCCACCCCCTCAGGGGTGAGAACGGGAACAGGAGGTTTCCTCGAGGGAGCCAAGGACGGGGAGCAGCGTTTAAGGAGGGAGGCATGAAACACGTCGTGTATTCGAAAAGATGGGGGCAACTCCAGTCGGAAGGAGACAGGATTGAGGACTTCAATGACCTTATATGGCCCAATAAACCGGGGAGCAAACTTCTTGGACGGGACCTTAAGGCGCAAGTTCCTAGACGATAACGACACCAGATCCCCGACCATAAACAAGGGGTTAGCAGAACGTCTTCTATCAGCCTGAGTTTTTTGTACGCTCTGGAACGCCTCTAGGTTCTTCTGAACCTGGGCCCAGACTGTGCACAGTTCCCGATGAACGACCTCTACCTCGGGATTGTTGGAACTACCAGGTGAAACGGAGGAGAACCGTGGATTAAACCCAAAATTACAGAAAAAGGGGGAGACCCCTGACGAGTTACTGACCCGGTTATTAAGGGAAAATTCAGCGAGGGGAATGAATGAGACCCAATCATGTTGACAGTCAGAGATAAAACACCTTAAATATTGTTCTAGAGATTGATTAGTCCTCTCAGTTTGGCCATTAGTTTCAGGATGGAAGGCAGAGGAGAAGGACAGATCAATCTCCAACTTTTTACAAAAGGCTCTCCAAAACAATGAAACAAATTGTACCCCTCTGTCCGAAACAATATTGACAGGGACCCCATCGAGACGCAGGATGTGTTTGACAAACAAGGTAGCTAACGTCTTGGCATTGGGTAGTTTCTTTAGGGGCACAAAGTGGCACATCTTACTGAAGCGGTCCACTACAACCCACACCACCGACTTGCCTTGAGTTGGAGGCAAATCGGTGATAAAATCCATGGAGATATGGGTCCAAGGTCTCTGGGGAATGGGCAAAGAACGTAGTAAGCCCGCTGGTCGGGACCTGGGAGTCTTGGACCTAGCACAAACCTCACAAGCGGCGACGTAGGCCTTAACGTCTTTAGGCAACCCAGGCCACCAATAGTTTCTGGCAATGAGGTGTTTGGTACCCAGGACGCCTGGATGACCAGATAGTGCGGAGTCATGATTTTCCCTAAGTACCCTTAGCCGGAATTGCAGGGGAACAAACAGCTTGTCCTCAGGAAGGTTCCCGGGAGCTGAACCTTGATCAGCCGCAATTTCAGAGACTAAATCAGAATCAATAGAAGAAATGATTATACCAGGAGGCAAAATACAAGCAGGATCTTCCTCTGAAGGAGGGCTGGCCATGAAGCTACGCGACAGTGCATCGGCCTTAATATTTTTAGACCCAGCCCTATAGGTAACAAAAAAGTTGAATCTGGTAAAAAATAGCGCCCATCGAGCTTGTCTCGGGTTTAGAATCCGGAAAACCATATTCTTGTGGTCGGTAAGGACCGTTACCTGGTGCCTAGCCCCCTCCAGGAAGTGGCACCACTCTTCAAATTCCCATTTAATGGCTAAGAGTTCGCGGTTGCCAATATCATAGTTACTCTCAGTGGGCGAAAACTTCCTGGAGAAGTAGGCACAGGGACGGAGATGGGTGAGGGACCTGGTACCCTGGGACAAGACAGCCCCCACTCCCACCTCGGATGCGTCAACTTCCACGATAAATTGCTCCATTTGGTTGGGCTGAACTAGCACCGGGGCCGAGATAAAGCTCTTCTTAAGGACCTCAAAAGCCTGGACAGCCTCGGGAGGCCAGTGGAGGAGATCAGCACCTTTGCGAGTGAGGTCCGTAAGAGGCTTAGCGATGACCGAGAAGTTAGCAATAAATATCCTGTAATAATTAGCGAACCCCAAGAAACACTGTAAGGCCTTCAGGGAGGCAGGTTGGACCCATTCCGCCACAGCCTGGACCTTGGCGGGGTCCATGCGGAATTCATGAGGAGTGAGGATTTGACCCAAAAATGGTATCTCCTGTACCCCAAACACACATTTTTCGGTTTTCGCAAACAGTTTGTTTTCCCGAAGGACCTGGAGCACCTTCCTGACATGCTCAATGTGGGAGGACAAGTCCTTGGAAAACACCAGTATGTCATCAGGGTACACTACAAGAAATACCCCCAGGTAATCTCTTAAAATCTCATTTATGAAATTCTGGAAGACCGCAGAAGCATTACACAACCCAAACGGCATGACGAGGTATTCGAAATGATCTTCGGGCGTGTTAAACGCAGTCTTCCACTCATCCCCCTCTTTGATGCGGATAAGGTTATACGCCTCCCGTAGATCAAACTTAGAGAACCATTGGGCCCCCTGAACCTGATTAAAGAGATCAGGAATCAAAGGAAGGGGATACTGGTTCCTTACAGTGACCTTATTCAAGTTACGGTGGTCAATGCATGGCCTAAGACCACCATCCTTCTTCCCTACGAAGAAGAAGCCAGCACCTACCGGAGAAGTAGAGGGGCGAATGTAACCCTTGGCCAGGCATTCCTGGATATACTCTCTCATGGCTTCACGTTCGGGACAAGAAAGATTAAATATCCTACCCTTAGGGAGCTTAGCTCCTGGTACCAATTCGATAGCGCAATCGTATTCTCTATGAGGAGGTAACACTTCGGAGGCCTCCTTAGAGAAAACATCAGCGAAGTCCTGAACAAACTCAGGTAGCGTGTTCACCTCCTCAAGGGGAGAAATAGAATTAACAGAAAAACATGACGTCAAGCATTCATTACCCCATTTGGTAAGCTCCCCAGTATTCCAGTCAAACGTGGGATTATGCAACTGCAAACAGGGAAGGCCTAAAACCAAGTCGGACGATAATCCCTGCATCAACAGTACAGAGCACTGCTCCAAATGCATGGAGCCAACAAGGAGTTCAAAAACAGGGGTATGCTGTGTAAAATAACCATTAGCAAGAGGAGTGGAGTCGATACCCACTACCGGGACAGGTTTAGGCAAATCAATCAAAGGCATAGCTAGAGACATAGCAAATTCCACAGACATGATATTAGTAGAAGACCCTGAATCCATGAAGGCACTGCCGGTAGCAGACCTACCACCAAAAGAGACCTGAAAGGGAAGCAAGATTTTATTACGTTTCATATTTACGGGAAATACCTGTGCGCCCAAGTGACCTCCCCGATGATCACTTAGGCGCGGAAGTTTTCCGGCTGCTTATTCTTACACCTAGGACAGGTGTTCACTTTATGCTTGTCATCCCCACAATAGAAGCAGAGACCATTCTTCCTGCGGAACTCTCTACGTTGTCGGGGGGACACGGAGGCCCCGAGTTGCATAGGTACCTCCGAGTCTTCCGTGGAAGAGCGAAGCAACGGGACCTCGGGAGGCATCATGGGGGAGTCAGAGGGGAAAACACAAAAACTTTCAAGTTGTCGTTCCCTGAGACGTCGGTCAAGTCGTACCGCTAAAGCCATAACCTGGTCTAGGGAGTCAGAAGAGGGATAGCTAACTAGCAGGTCTTTTAGGGCGTTCGACAGACCCAACCTAAACTGGCACCTTAAGGCAGGGTCATTCCACCGAGAAGCTACGCACCACTTCCTAAAGTCAGAACAATACTCCTCAACAGGTCTCTTACCCTGACGTAAGGTCACCAGCTGACTCTCGGCAAAGGCAGTCTTGTCAGTCTCGTCATAAATGAGTCTGAGAGCAGAAAAGAAACGATCAACGGAGGAAAGTTCAGGGGCGTCAGGAGCCAAGGATCAGGCCCACTCTTGGGGCCCTTCATGGAGCCGGGACATAATTATACCCACCCGCTGGCTCTCAGAACCTGAGGAGTGAGGCTTTAAGCGAAAGTAGAGCCTACAACTCTCCCGAAAGGAGAGAAAAGTCCTCCGGTCCCCTGAGAACCGGTCAGGCAACTTGAGGTGGGGTTCAAGAGGTGAGGGGCACTACCATGGTAGCGTCAGGCTGGTTGACCCTCTGAGCCAGGGCCTGGACCTGTAGGGAGAGACCCTGCATTTGCTGGGCCAGGGTCTCAAGGGGGTCCATAGTAGTGTTAGGGACCAGGGTAGACTAGGTATATGGGCTTGTGATTATGTAATGATGGGGGTAGGGAAACGGACAAGTGAGCCCTAATCTACCCGCCACTCTGTCCCTGCCTACTTGCAACGACCCGCCCTAGGCGACGGGGTACAACTGGGCGGCGGTCCCTACGCTCAGTAAGTGCACGAGACAAACAGACAAGGGTACACAAAGCTAAGGGAAAAGGGGCAGTTGCCCACGGCAACACCGTGAGCAACAAGAGTGGTGAACGAGCCGAGTCAAACCAGGAGTGCACGAGGTACCAAACGTAGAGCAGGAGAGTAGTCAGTAAGCCAGGTCAGTATGGAGCAGGATCAAATAGTAGAAGCTGTAGCTGGGCCAGGAAACCACACGAGAAGAATCACAAGCAAAGGAGGAACAGGAAAGGCAGGTATAAATACAGAGGGCGGGAGCTAGCTCCGTCTGGCCAGGCTGCGATAGGCTCTCCCACTCCTAAGCCTGCCATCCTGAGTGGTGGAAGGTGGAGTCAGTCTCAGAGACATAGACTCAGGTGCAGACTGATTACCTATGGGCGTATACACAGAAGATGTGCCTGGCAGATCCTTTACATAATCCCATCTTTTGATTGGACAGGAGAGTAGTGTGTGTGTGTAACGTGTCATGAGGACGAGGGGGTGTCCGTTGTCATGGCAGCATGACGCTGCTAGGCTGGAAACAAAGATCCCAGCAAAACAATTGGCTTGATGTTGTAGCAGGTATGACAGACAGCTCTATACACTGTCCAAAATGTGCGCACGTCTTAAAGATCTTTATTGAACATCCTTTTATTTTTTTGGGATATTACAAGGCTTTGAACTTTAGCAGCAATTTTTCACATTTTCAAGAAAATTTCAAAAGGCTATTTTTACAGGGGCCAGTTCAGTTGTGAAGTGGCTTTGAGGGCCTTATATATTAGAAACTCCCAAAAAGTCACCCCATTTTAAAAACTTCACCCCTCAACGTATTCAAAACAGCATCTAGAAAATTTCTTAACCCTTTAGATGTTTCACAGGAATTAAAGCAATGTAGAGGTGAAATTTAGAAATGTCATACTTTTTTTGAAGAAATAAATTTTTAATCCAATTTTTTTTATAATACAGAAAGTTTTAACACAGAAATGCAACTCAGTATTTATTGCCCAGGTTCTGCAGTTTTAGGAAATATCCCACATGTGGCCCTAGGTTGCTACTGTACTGAAGCACCGGCCTCAGAAGCAAAGGAGCAACTAGTGGCTTTTGGGGCCTTATTTTTAGAATAGATTTTAGGCACCATGTCAGGTTCGAAGGGCTCTTGCGGTGCCAAAACAGTGGAATCCCCCAAAAGTGACCCCATTTGGGAAACTACACACCTCAAGGAAATTATCTAGGAGTATAGTGAGCATTTTGACCTTACAGGTTTATTGCAGAAATTATTGGAAGTAGGCCGTGAAAATTAAAATCTACATTTTTTCAAAGAAAATGTAGGTTTAGCGATTTTTTTCTCATTTCCACAACTAAAGGAAAAAAAGCACCGCAAAATTTGTAAAGCAATTTCTACCGAGTAAAACAATACCCCATATGTCGTCATAAACGGCTGTCTGGACACACGGCGGGGCTTAGAACGGAAATAGTGCTATTTGGCTTTTGGAGCTCAAATTTAGCAGGAATGCGTTGCGGAGGCCATGTCACATTTGCAAAGCCCCTGAGGGGATAAAACAGCGGAAACCCCACGCAAATGACCACATTTTGGTAACTACACCCATTGAGGAAATTATCTAGGGGTATAGTGAGCGTTTTGACTCCACAGGTTATTTTCAGAAACTATTGGAATTACGCCCTGAAAATGACAATCTAAATTTTTTCAAAGAAAATGTAGGTTTAGGTAATTTTTTCTCATTTCCACAAGGACTGAAGGAGAAAAAGCACTGTAAATTTTGTAAAGCAATTTCTCCCCAGTAAAACAATACCCCACAAGTGGTTATAAACGACTGTTTGGACACACGGCAAGGCTTAGAAGGGATGGAGCGCCATTTGGCTTTTGGAGTTCAATTTTAGCAGGAATGATTTGCGGAGGCCATGTCACATTTACAAAGCCCCTGAGGGGACAAAACAGTGGAAACCCCCCACAAGTGACCCCATTTGGAAACTACACCCATCGAGGAAATTATTTAGGGGTATATTGAGCGTTTTGACCTCACAGGTTTTTTGCAGAAATTATTGGAAGTAGGCCCTGAAAATAAAAATCTACATTTTTTCAAAGAAAATGTAGGTTTAGCCAATTTTTTCTCATTTCCACAAGGACTGAAGGCGAAAAAGCACTGCAAAATTTGTAAAGCAATTTCTCTCGAGTAAAACAATACCCCACATGTGGTAATAAACGACTGTTTGGACACACGGCAGGGCTTAGAAGGGAAAGAGCGCTATTTGGCTTTTGGAGATGACATTTAGCAGGAATGATTTGCTGAGGCCATGTCGCATTTGCAAAGCCCCTGAGGGGACAAAACAATGAAAACACCCAAAAAGTGACTCCATTTAGGAAACTACACCCCTTGAGAAAACTCATCTAGGGGTGTAGTAAGCATTTTGACCCCACAGATGTTTCATAAAATTTATTAGAATTGGGCAGTGAAAATAAAAACAATCCTTTTTCTTCAATAAGACGTAGCTTTAGCGCAAAATTTTCCATTTTCTCAACAAATAAAGGAAAAAAAGAACACCAACATTTGTAAAGCAATTACTCCTGAGTACGGCAAAACCCCATATGTGGTCATAAACTGCTGTTTGAGCACACAGCAGGGCTCAGAAGGGAAGAAGCACCATTTTGGAGTGCAGATTTTGCTGCATTGGTTTCTGTGCGCCTGTGGGACCAAAAAAATAAACCCCCCCCCCAGAAGTGACCCCATTTTGGAAACTACACCCCTCAATGCATTCACCCAGGGGTGTAGTGAGCATGTTAACCCTGCAGGTGTTTTGTAGAAATTAGTGTGCACTCGATGTTGCAGAGTGAAAATGGGATTTTTTTCCATAGATATGCCAATATGTGGTGCCCAGCATGTGCCACCATAACAAGACAGCTCTCTAATTTTTATGCAGCGTTTTCCCGGTTTTGGGGCATGTTCACACGTGGCGTAGTTCTACAGACATTGTACGCATCAATGCCGCACATAACGTGCGTTGCAGATTCCGTTGCGCCTTTGCCTAAAATGTGAAGTAAATTGCTGCGGATTAGTCGTTGCGGATTCAGGTGAAGAGTACATCCTGCTCTCTTTTAAAAAATTCCATCTCAGTCTGGCTATAGACCTCGAAACACATAGGTCCAGCCAGAATGAAGAAATATCCTGTTTGTGAAAGCAATCCTCAACGCAACACACATAACGTCTGCAGATTTCATTGCGTAATTTTGCAACTCTATTGAAGTCAATGGAAAAATTCTGCCACAAATACGCATCAAGTTCGCAACAGCCAGTGTATGCTGCGGATACCAAATTCCGCACCGCAGCCTATAGTCCGCAGCGGAGTTGTCCGCAATGTCTGCACGAAGATAACTAAAATGGTTTGGAAACCAATGGACAGACTGTCTGCTGCGGATTTCCGGTGCGGACAGTCCGGCATTTATTAAGGGGTCTAGTGAGAATTTTCACCCTACAGGTCTTTTCCATAAATGAATGCGCTGCGGATGGTGCAAATTAAAAATTTATATTTTTCCCTAGACATGCCATTTCATTGGCAAATGTGTCATGCCCAGCTTATGCCACTGGAGACACACACCCCAAAAATTGTTAAAAGGGTTCTCCCGGGTATGACGATGCCATATATGTGGAAGGAAACTGCTGTTTGGGCACACTGTAGGGTTCAGAGCGGAGGGAGCACCATTTGGCTTTTGGAGAGCGGATTTTGCTTGGTAGTAGACTTGTTTGAGTATTGCTGGTGTTTCCGTTTATAATGTGGGGGTACATGTAAGCTGGGCAGAGTACATCAGGGGCATAGTCAGGTGGTATAATAATGGGGTAAAAAAACAATAAAATGATCCATAGATGTGTGTTACGCTCTGAAGCAATCCTTTCTGCACAGGCCGGTGTCGCACTGATATATGACGTCCTTTCTTATCCCCCTTTTGGTCCACACTCCGCACCTTTGCAGTTTGGGGAATTTTGCTGGGAAAGTGTTGTCCTGGTATAATACGGGCACCATCGCTACCAGCGGATATGTTTGGGTCCTCCCCTTCCTGGGTCCCTAATTTTAGGTCCTTGATAAATCGCCTCTTGAAACAGAAGAAATGTTCCCCTCGGGCCGGCACAACTGCATATTTTTTATTTCCTGACTTATTGGAGCCAGAAGTAATTTCATTTTTTCATAGACGTAGTGGTATGAGGGCTTTTTATTTGCGGGACGAGCTGTAGTTATTATCGGTACCATTTTGGGGTACATGCGACTTTTTGATCACCTTTTATCCTATTTTTTGGCAGGCCAGGTAACCCAAAAAAATGCAATTCTAGCATCGTTTTTTTAAGTTTTTTTTAAACAGCGTTCACCATAAACGTATAAATTACATGTTATCTTTATTCTGCGGGTCAGTACGATTCCGGCGATACATATTTTATAGCACTTTTTTATGTTTTACTACTTTTCTAAAAAGGATGTATTTTTTCTGTCGCCATGTTGTGACAACCATAACTTTTTAACTTTTTTGTCGCCGGAGCTGTATGAGGGCTTGTTTTTTGCGAGACGAGCTATAGTTTTTATAGGTACCATTTTTGGATACGTGCGACTTTTTGATCACTCTTTATTCCAATATTTGTAGGGCAAAGTGACCAAAAAACAGAAACTCTGGTATAGTTTTTTACCTTTTTTTTTGCGCTGTTCACCACGTGCAATAAATAATATAATATTTTGATACCTCAGGTCGTTACGGTCGCGGTGATACCAAATACGTATGGTTTATTATTTTTTTCAATAATAAAGGACATGATAAGCGAACAGGGCAATTGTGTTTTATTTTATTACTTGAAACTTTTAATATGTTTTCAAACTTTTATTTTTTTCACTTTTTTTACATTTTTTAAACTTTTTTTACATTTTTTTCTCAAGTCCCACTAGAGGACTTGAAGGTCGAACTGTATATATTTTTTTTCTAATACACCGTGTTACAAATTATTATGCACATTGGATTTAAGTGTCATAAAAATGTAATTATTTGTTTTTCAATTAAACTCATGGATGGTATTGTGTCTTAGGGATCTTTGGATCATTGTAATCAATCTCAGACACCTGTGATAATTAGTTTGCCAGGTGTGCCCAATCAAAGGAAAACTACTTAAGAAGGACGTTTCACGTTATTAAGCAGGCCACAGGTTTCAACCAATATGGGAAAGAAAAGGGATCTCTCTGCTGCCGAAAAGCGTGAAATAGTGCAATACCTTGGACAAGGTATGAAAACATTGGATATTTCAAGAAAACTTAAGCGTGATCATCGTACTGTGAAAAGATTTGTGCCTGATTCAGAGCACAGACGGGTTCGTTCAAAATAGAGGCATAATGAGGAAGGTTTCTGCCAGACAAATTAATAGGATTAGCAGAGCAGCTGCAAAAATGCCATTGCAAAGCAGCAAACAGGTATTTGATTGCCTGCTGGTTCTCCGTTGCACGTATTCTATAAAAAGGTGTTGAGAGAAGTGAAATGTTTACAATATCCCACTGTCTCTCCCAATCTATTAAATGAGGAACGTAAAGAGCTGAGATGGCTTTGCTCCAACAATAATATTGTCCTGAAGCCAGCAGACAAGGGGGGCAACATTGTACTCCTGTCCAGCAATTATTATGTAGAGGAGGCCCTTCACCAATTGAACGATCGCACAGTATATGAATTGCTTGATAAGGACCCAACCATGACATACCTGGGATCTTTGAGATCATTATTAGGCTTTATTCAGATGAACAGGAAAAACGTCCGTGCAATGCGCGTGATTTGCACGCGCGTTGCACGGACCTATATGTGTCTATGGGGCCGTGCAGACATGTCCGTGATTCTTCCTCAGCGTGAGTCCGCTGACAAAAAGTCACGACATGTCCATTCTTTCGGCGTTTTGCACGCATCACGCACCCATTGAAGTTAATGGGTGCGTGAAAACCACGCATGCCGCATGGAAGCACTTCCGTGCGAACTGCGTGATTCGCGCAAGAGCTGTCAAAAGGATGAATGTAAACAGAAAAGCACCACGTGCTTTTCTGTTTACAAACATCCAAACGGAGTGTCTTTGAGATGAGCGAACCCGGACAACCGAACCGAACTTCACCGGGTTCGGCCGAACTCGTTTTGGCCGAACCCGGCAAAAAAATTTCCGGTACGCGACGTCAGGAGATAGTCACTGTCCAGGGTGCTGAAAGAGTTAAACTGTTTCAGCACCCTGGACAGTGACTTCCGATCACAATATACATGAACGTGTAAAAAAAAAAGAAGTTCTGACTTACCGATAACTCCCGGCTTCTTCCTCCAGTCTGACCTCCCGGGATGACAATTCAGTCCAAGTGACAGCTCCAGCCAATCACAGGCCAAGCACAGGCCAAGCACAGGCTGCAGCGGTCACATGGACTGCCGCGTCATCCAGGGAGGTGGGGCCAGATGTCAAGAGAGGCGCGTCACCAAGGACGCGTCACCAAGGACCCGTCACCAAGGCAACGGCCGGGAGGGAAGTTCTCGGTAAGTACGAACGTGTTTTTTTTTTTTAAACAGGTTGCTCGATATGGTGATCGGAAATCACTGTCGAGGGTGCTGAAAGAGTTACTGCCGATTAGTTAACTCTTTCAGCACCCTGGACAGTGACTGACGTCGACTAGCCTCATCTCTATGATGGCAGCTGCGCGAAAATCACGCAGCCGCGCATCATACACGGATGACACACGGAGCTGTCAAGTGGTTTTTGCGCGCGCAAAACGCCACGTTCGTGTGAATCCAGCCTTAAGGCGAGGAGTAGAGGGAGGGTTTTTCTCTGATCGATTCGCAGAGAAATTGATTATATCCCTACCACATAAGCCATATTGGTATATGATTCCTAAGATTCCATTACCCATCCACCAGGTCGTCCTATCGTGGCGGGGAGAGGCTCGGTCACTGAGCCCCTCTCCCGCTACTTAGATTGGTTATTACGTCCCTTGTTGTTGAATATCCCTTCGTATCTGAGGGATACTAAGGAATTTCTGTCTATCATTACTGATTTCGGGTGGCAACCCCATTTCAAATTGGCCACCATTGACGTCGAGAGCCTGTACACACGCATTCCTCAGAATGCTGGTGTGCAGGCTATCGGTCGTCAATTGGCGATCCCCTTTTTTCCAAATATATCTGTGAAGCGTTACAGTTTGTCCTTAACCATAACTCTTTCCAATTTGATGGACAGTGGTACCATCCGATAGCCGGTACGGCGATGGGGACCCTTGTGGCCCCCACCTTTGCGAACCTTTTTCTTGCAGAATTGGAGCGAGTATTAATTTACAATATATCCAATCCCTTTGTTAAACATTTACAAATCTTTTTGCGCTATATCGATGACATATTCATAGTATGGTCAGGGACACAGAATGTATTTGTCCAGTTCATTGAATATCTCAATAACAACACGATGAACATGAATTTTACTTATAAATTTGGAGATCAAGAGATAGACTTTCTGGATGTACATGTGAGCATAATCGAGGGTCAACTATGTACTAAGGGATATAGAAAACCTACTGCAACTAATTAATTGCTAAGGTTTGATAGCTATCATCATGGTCATGTTATGAACTCCCTCCCGTATGCACAATTTTTGAGACTAAGGAGACTAAATAATCAAGATGACACATTTTTTGAACAATCTGAGGAATTGAGTCAGAGACTAGCTAGTCGGGGATACCCTACACATCTTATTGCAAAATCATTAGCTCGCGTTACTGGCCAAAGTCAACGATCAGTGTTAAAATCTAGACGTAGGAATGTGATCTCCAAACAAGACAACAAACGTTTTGTGCTGTCGTTTGCTTTTAGCCCAATGAGTGAAGTAATACGCTCAATTATTCACAATAATTGGCATCTGGTCGAGAATGATCCTTTACTCACGGACGTCTCGACCAGACGCCCAATTGTTTCTTTCCGTCGCAGTCAGAATCTGAGAGACGTACTTGTTAAGGGGAGGTTTTCTTCCCATTCTGAGTCAGGAGATTGGCTAACAGCATCTTTACCGAAAGGGAATTATAGATGTGGCCAATGTAGGTTTTGTGATCTGCTTTTGCGAACAAGGTACCTAAAATTGGGGGGCTGTTCGTTCTACGTAGATGACATGATTACCTGAAAAATCGCAATTTGTGGTCTATGTGATTTTCTGTCCGTGCAAAAAATTCTATATAGGCAAGACAATACGCCAGATGCAGAAACTCTTTGGTGAACATGTGAGATCCTTAGACACAGGAAAGGGCTGCCAAAGATTCATGCAGCATATGAACGAGTGCCATGGTAACAATTACAAGACACTGCATTTCGCAGGATTAACTCAGATTAAATTGTCCCCATCGGGGGGAGACAGGCATGGCACCCTATTAAGAAAAGAGGCTGAATTTATTTTAAAAACGGAGGCACTGGGACCGCTGGGTCTTAGTTCCTTTTTAATGTAATCATTGTTTCAATTTGTTGAATAAATTTCGTACTACATGCGCATCGTTGGATTTTAAGTATCTTGTTACCTATTCTCTGTGCACTCATCTGTTCCTTTTTATGTTTTTCCTTTATTGCACTTGTAAGCTCTCATGGGGCGTGTTATAAAAGGAGCAATGAGGAAGTGACGTGTCAGCCTTGACAAAGCGCTCTCAGCGTGAAACGGTCGTTGGCATCCTTCACATCATCATTGACCGAGATCTGTTCAAATAAATCCTTTCTATTGCCACTGCGGTGAGTGCCTCTTACATTCCTCCTGTTCATCATCGGTATTTGAAGCCACTGGTGCCTCTGGAGTCCCGCGAACCTCAAGGTGTTGGATCCTCCAGAGGTTTACAGTGTGCATAAAGCTATTATTCGGCCACCCCTAAACAATGCTCACAAGCAGAAACAGTTGCAGTGGGCTCAGAAATATATGAAGACTAGTTTTTAAACCGTGTTGTTTACTGATGAGTGCCGTGCAACCCTGGATGGTCCAGATTGGTCCAGATTGATGGAGTAGTGGATGATCGTTGGTGAATGGCCACCATGTCCCAACAAGGCTGCAACGTCAGCAAGGAGGTGGCGGAGTCATGTTTTGGGCTGGAATCATGGGGAGAGAGCTGGTAGGCCCTTTTAGGGTCCCTGATGGTGTGAAAATGACCTCTGCAAAGTACGTAGAGTTTATGACTGACCACTTTCTTCCGTGGTACAAAAAGAAGAACCGTGGCTTCCGAAGCAAAATTATCTTCATGCATGACAATGCACCATCTCATGCTGCAAAGAATACCTCTGTGTCATTGGCTGCTATGGGCATAAAAGGAGAGAAACTCATGATGTGGCCCCATGTTCTCCTGACCTCAACCCTATTGAGAACCTTTGGAGCATCCTCAAGCAAAATATCTATGAGGGTGGGAGGCAGTTCACATCAAAACAGAAGCTCTGGGAGGTTATTCTGACATCCTGCAAAGAAATTCAAGCAGAAACTGTCCAAATACTCACAAATTCAATGGATGCAAAAATTGTGAAGGTGATATCAAAGAAGGGGTCCTATGTTAACATGTACTTGGCCTGTTAAGTTTTTTTTGATTGAAAAAGCTTTTGATTTCTGTAAATATGACCTCCTGATGCTGCAAATTCAACAAATTACCATCTTAGTTCTCTTTACAACCTTTAAAATGTTTTGATCTCTGTTGTGCATAATAATTTGAAACAGTGCATTTTGAGTTTTATACGTAAAAAAAAAAATCTGTTATCATTAGGAGATTTGTTCAATAAAATATACTCCAACGGCTGATGGCTTGAAGATTATACTGACTGTCATTTGCATCGACTATTTAGGAAAATCAGCGAAAAATAACATTTGCATAATAATTTGGAACGCGGTGTACATTGCACTACCTACGAAGTGCAATGTATTAGATCTGTCAGTTATTCACTGACAGCAAGCTGATTAGGCTTCGACCTCCCGGCGGGGCCTAATCGACTTCTGTAATGGCAGAGCAGGAGGCCATTGTGTCACCTGTTGTCATAGCTGCAGTCACCAATCCTGATTGACAGTCAGGGCTGGCGATCTGCTAGCAACCGCTAAGATTCAGCGATCGATGGGGGCTCACAGGCATATAGCCGCTGAGCCAGGGACTGTTGCGATGTAGGGGTTAAGTGTGCGGTAGTAGTCTCCCTCCCCCTCCCCTGTCCATGGGTGTTGGGTGAGTCAGAGGTTAGGAAAGGGGCGTTAAGGGAGGAAAAGGGGTGGGTTTAGGGTAATGGGTTAGGGTATAAAGGGGCCGCGTAACTGGTGTGCGGCCTCTTTCCTGTTTTTTCCCTCTCTGAAATGGACCGTCAGGAGATGCTACGGGCGCTGCGCGCCACTATCGCCGAAGAAGGGAGTGACTGGCTGCAGTCCCTGCTGCGGGAGACAGCTGTGTCGGCTCCTTCCTCTGTGGCCGGGCGGCGTCGTTCGGCTCGGGCCTCTCGTCCGCCGGTACGGCTCTCTCCTTCCACTTCTGGTGGGATGCGGCCGGTGGCAAGGGCTGCTGGTGCTGCAAGTGTTCCGGCCCCTCCCCCGTCTGTAGTGCTGCCTCCTCCAGCGTCGGTGCTTCCGGTAACGGGGGTGTTGGTGGCCATTGTGGGGGATGTAGTTCCCCCGACACAGGGGACCAGGGGAGCCATGAGTGTGGTGGGCCTTAGGCCCTGCCCACTGAACAGGAGGGGATCAGTGGGGCAGGCCCTTGCCTCGGCCTCCATTTTAGCGGCGGCGGCTGCTTCGCCTGCTGGGAGTGTTCAGAGGGGAGAGAGGTGGGATGGTTTGAAGGGGAGGGTGGGCAGTGGCAGGAGGATTCGGGGGATGAGGGCTCCTACGACGGCTCGGAGCTCTTTTTCACGGGCCGGTCTTTTGGGTGGGTGGCCTGTCAGGCGGCGGCCCCTCCCGCTGATGTGCTGCCGTTTCTGCTTGGGCCTTCGGCGGTGGTCACAGGTTCGGCATCGCGGATCGCTTCAGCGTGGCAGTAGCGGTCCCATAACAGGCATGGGGCTAGTAGGGCTGGATCGGGGCGGCGTTATGTGTCCGGTCGCAGTCGGTCGCGGAGACATCAGCGGCGTCATTCTCGGCAGTATAGGCGGTCTTCGTCTGACTCATCGTCGTCCGACGTCTCCCGGGGTAGTTGGAGGGCGGACCGGAGCAGTAGCAGGAGTTGTCCTGCTGCATCTGACCGGGGGACTCGAAGTCGCCGTTCATCGGTTGGAGTAGCAGGGGTCGCGGCCCCTACACCAGAGTGGCCACGCCGGCTGACGTGGTTCCGTCCGTGCCTGGAGGTGCGTCTGCTGCTGGACAGGGTGAGTATGTCTGCCTTCGGGCTTGGAATGCTGATAACATGTCTGCCACTGATTTATTGTCTGCTGTGCAATCTCTGGTAGCGGGGGCCGTCTCTCTGCCCGTGGGACCGTCGTCGCAGGCCGTGGTTGCGAGGTCCACGGTGGAGGTGTCCACTTCTATGGCCACTCCTTCGGTCCCTGCTTTCAGAGATTCTTATTTTTGTAATGTGTCTCCCTTGGGTGCTCATGTGTCTGACGAGGTGCGTGAGAAAATCGGGAAGAATGCTTACATTGATATTTGGTCTCTTTTGTCGGTTGATTCGTCGACGGTTGATAAGGAGCATAGACTTGAGAGGGGTGTGTTGGGTAAACCTAAGGTCATGCGGTCGTTTAATAATTGGCTGCAGGCTTTTGCTATTTTTGGGGTTGTTTAGTCAGGCTCGGCCTGAGTGTGCGGGGCAGTTGTTTGTCTATTTGGACACTATTTGTAGTGCATATAAATCGCACGGTGGCACGGCCTGGTGGCGGTACGACGAGGAGCTCCTTAGGCGGCTGGGTCAGAGGCCGGAGGTGGGTTGGGATACTAAAGCGACTGAGGTGTGTCTGCGCTTGATGATGCCGCAGAGGCACTTTCAGCCCACCACCCCCGCCTCTTCCCCTTCCGGTGTGGGTGGGGGTGGCGAGGAGGTTGGGGGTGTCCGTATAGCAGGGGCCTGTTGGATCTTTGATGAGGGACACTGTAGATTTTATGCCTCTTGTATATTCCGCCACCAGTGCTCCTCGTGTGGAGGCACGCACGCAGCGGTTAGGTGCTCCCGTCGGGTGGCGGTGGTCGCCCGCCCTGCGGGTGTTGGTCTAGGGGAGGACACCAGTGCGCGTGTCTGTGATGCTCCCATGGGCAAACCGGTATCGCAAGATGGCGGGAGCCGCCCTGCTTAGAGTGGGTTTTCGTTTTGGGTTCTTTATTGCGTTTACTGCGCAAGCGGACCTGGTTATGTCACGAAATTTGTAGTCGGCGGAGGAGTTTCCAGCCGCCATTAGGGAGAAAGTGGAAAAGGAAGTGGAGCTTGGCCGGATGGCCGGCCCATTTTATGCTTTGCCGTTCCCTAATCTTCTGGTGTCACCCCTGGGCGTGGTTCCTAAGAAGGAGCCCGGCAAGTTCCTTCTCATTCACCATCTGTCTCATCCTAAGGGGCGGTCTGTGAATGACGGGATTGACAGTGAATTGGCGACGGTCTCGTATGTTTCGTTTGATTGGGCAGTCGACTTGGGTGTGATTGGGTGTGTTGGGCCGGGCAGATGCCCTTATGGCCAAGTCTGATACTGGGTCCGCTTTTCGTTTGTTGCCCGTTCATGCGGATTGTTTTCATCTGTTGGAATGTGCTTTGGAGGGGTTTTTCTATTATGACATTTGTTTGCCGATGGGCTTGTTCTTATTTTGAGGTGTTCAGCTCATTTCTGGAATGGGCAGTGCGGGATCTCACTGGTTCTGGGTCAGTGACTCATTACCTGGATGATTTTTTGTTTGTAGGGCCCGCTTCCTCGGGGCAGTGTCAGTTTTTGTTGAGGTCCTTTCAATTTCTTGCTCTGCGGTTCGGGGTCGCCCTTTCTGAAGAAAAGACGTAGGGACTGGTGACAGTGTTGTGTTTTCTGGACATTGAAATCGATTCGGTTGCTATGGTCTTTCGCATCCCAGCTGAGAAGATGAAATTGCGTACCGCATTGGATATGGCTTTGGCTGCGCATAAGTTGGAGTTGCGGCAGATTCAATCTTTGTTGGGTCTCTTGGCCTTTGTGAGTCGTATTATGCCCATGGGGCGGGTGTTTGCCAGGCGGTTGTCCTTAGCTACAGTGTGTGTTTCGGTGCCGTCTCATCATGTGCGGATTTCTATTTCTGTTAAGGCGGATTTGCGCGTCTGGCGCACTTTCTTGGAGGATTACAATGGGCATACGTGTTGGAGGGCACCTTCAATTTCCAGCGTAGACTTGGAGTTGTTTACGGACGTGGCTGGTGCGGTGGGATTTGGGGCGCTGCTGGGTTCGGCGAGGTGCGCCGAAGCTTGGCCTGATTCCTGGCGGGACAAGGGTTGGTCATAAAAATGTAATTATTTGTTTTTCAATTAAACTCATGGATGGTATTGTGTCTTAGGGATCTTTGGATCATTGTAATCAATCTCAGACACCTGTGATAATTAGTTTGCCAGGTGTGCCCAATCAAAGGAAAACTACTTAAGAAGGACGTTTCACGTTATTAAGCAGGCCACAGGTTTCAACCAATATGGGAAAGAAAAGGGATCTCTCTGCTGCCGAAAAGCGTGAAATAGTGCAATACCTTGGACAAGGTATGAAAACATTGGATATTTCAAGAAAACTTAAGCGTGATCATCGTACTGTGAAAAGATTTGTGCCTGATTCAGAGCACAGACGGGTTCGTTCAAAATAGAGGCATAATGAGGAAGGTTTCTGCCAGACAAATTAATAGGATTAGCAGAGCAGCTGCAAAAATGCCATTGCAAAGCAGCAAACAGGTATTTGATTGCCTGCTGGTTCTCCGTTGCACGTATTCTATAAAAAGGTGTTGAGAGAAGTGAAATGTTTACAATATCCCACTGTCTCTCCCAATCTATTAAATGAGGAACGTAAAGAGCTGAGATGGCTTTGCTCCAACAATAATATTGTCCTGAAGCCAGCAGACAAGGGGGGCAACATTGTACTCCTGTCCAGCAATTATTATGTAGAGGAGGCCCTTCACCAATTGAACGATCGCACAGTATATGAATTGCTTGATAAGGACCCAACCATGACATACCTGGGATCTTTGAGATCATTATTAGGCTTTATTCAGATGAACAGGAAAAACGTCCGTGCAATGCGCGTGATTTGCACGCGCGTTGCACGGACCTATATGTGTCTATGGGGCCGTGCAGACATGTCCGTGATTCTTCCTCAGCGTGAGTCCGCTGACAAAAAGTCACGACATGTCCATTCTTTCGGCGTTTTGCACGCATCACGCACCCATTGAAGTTAATGGGTGCGTGAAAACCACGCATGCCGCATGGAAGCACTTCCGTGCGAACTGCGTGATTCGCGCAAGAGCTGTCAAAAGGATGAATGTAAACAGAAAAGCACCACGTGCTTTTCTGTTTACAAACATCCAAACGGAGTGTCTTTGAGATGAGCGAACCCGGACAACCGAACCGAACTTCACCGGGTTCGGCCGAACTCGTTTTGGCCGAACCCGGCAAAAAAATTTCCGGTACGCGACGTCAGGAGATAGTCACTGTCCAGGGTGCTGAAAGAGTTAAACTGTTTCAGCACCCTGGACAGTGACTTCCGATCACAATATACATGAACGTGTAAAAAAAAAAGAAGTTCTGACTTACCGATAACTCCCGGCTTCTTCCTCCAGTCTGACCTCCCGGGATGACAATTCAGTCCAAGTGACAGCTCCAGCCAATCACAGGCCAAGCACAGGCCAAGCACAGGCTGCAGCGGTCACATGGACTGCCGCGTCATCCAGGGAGGTGGGGCCAGATGTCAAGAGAGGCGCGTCACCAAGGACGCGTCACCAAGGACCCGTCACCAAGGCAACGGCCGGGAGGGAAGTTCTCGGTAAGTACGAACGTGTTTTTTTTTTTTAAACAGGTTGCTCGATATGGTGATCGGAAATCACTGTCGAGGGTGCTGAAAGAGTTACTGCCGATTAGTTAACTCTTTCAGCACCCTGGACAGTGACTGACGTCGACTAGCCTCATCTCTATGATGGCAGCTGCGCGAAAATCACGCAGCCGCGCATCATACACGGATGACACACGGAGCTGTCAAGTGGTTTTTGCGCGCGCAAAACGCCACGTTCGTGTGAATCCAGCCTTAAGGCGAGGAGTAGAGGGAGGGTTTTTCTCTGATCGATTCGCAGAGAAATTGATTATATCCCTACCACATAAGCCATATTGGTATATGATTCCTAAGATTCCATTACCCATCCACCAGGTCGTCCTATCGTGGCGGGGAGAGGCTCGGTCACTGAGCCCCTCTCCCGCTACTTAGATTGGTTATTACGTCCCTTGTTGTTGAATATCCCTTCGTATCTGAGGGATACTAAGGAATTTCTGTCTATCATTACTGATTTCGGGTGGCAACCCCATTTCAAATTGGCCACCATTGACGTCGAGAGCCTGTACACACGCATTCCTCAGAATGCTGGTGTGCAGGCTATCGGTCGTCAATTGGCGATCCCCTTTTTTCCAAATATATCTGTGAAGCGTTACAGTTTGTCCTTAACCATAACTCTTTCCAATTTGATGGACAGTGGTACCATCCGATAGCCGGTACGGCGATGGGGACCCTTGTGGCCCCCACCTTTGCGAACCTTTTTCTTGCAGAATTGGAGCGAGTATTAATTTACAATATATCCAATCCCTTTGTTAAACATTTACAAATCTTTTTGCGCTATATCGATGACATATTCATAGTATGGTCAGGGACACAGAATGTATTTGTCCAGTTCATTGAATATCTCAATAACAACACGATGAACATGAATTTTACTTATAAATTTGGAGATCAAGAGATAGACTTTCTGGATGTACATGTGAGCATAATCGAGGGTCAACTATGTACTAAGGGATATAGAAAACCTACTGCAACTAATTAATTGCTAAGGTTTGATAGCTATCATCATGGTCATGTTATGAACTCCCTCCCGTATGCACAATTTTTGAGACTAAGGAGACTAAATAATCAAGATGACACATTTTTTGAACAATCTGAGGAATTGAGTCAGAGACTAGCTAGTCGGGGATACCCTACACATCTTATTGCAAAATCATTAGCTCGCGTTACTGGCCAAAGTCAACGATCAGTGTTAAAATCTAGACGTAGGAATGTGATCTCCAAACAAGACAACAAACGTTTTGTGCTGTCGTTTGCTTTTAGCCCAATGAGTGAAGTAATACGCTCAATTATTCACAATAATTGGCATCTGGTCGAGAATGATCCTTTACTCACGGACGTCTCGACCAGACGCCCAATTGTTTCTTTCCGTCGCAGTCAGAATCTGAGAGACGTACTTGTTAAGGGGAGGTTTTCTTCCCATTCTGAGTCAGGAGATTGGCTAACAGCATCTTTACCGAAAGGGAATTATAGATGTGGCCAATGTAGGTTTTGTGATCTGCTTTTGCGAACAAGGTACCTAAAATTGGGGGGCTGTTCGTTCTACGTAGATGACATGATTACCTGAAAAATCGCAATTTGTGGTCTATGTGATTTTCTGTCCGTGCAAAAAATTCTATATAGGCAAGACAATACGCCAGATGCAGAAACTCTTTGGTGAACATGTGAGATCCTTAGACACAGGAAAGGGCTGCCAAAGATTCATGCAGCATATGAACGAGTGCCATGGTAACAATTACAAGACACTGCATTTCGCAGGATTAACTCAGATTAAATTGTCCCCATCGGGGGGAGACAGGCATGGCACCCTATTAAGAAAAGAGGCTGAATTTATTTTAAAAACGGAGGCACTGGGACCGCTGGGTCTTAGTTCCTTTTTAATGTAATCATTGTTTCAATTTGTTGAATAAATTTCGTACTACATGCGCATCGTTGGATTTTAAGTATCTTGTTACCTATTCTCTGTGCACTCATCTGTTCCTTTTTATGTTTTTCCTTTATTGCACTTGTAAGCTCTCATGGGGCGTGTTATAAAAGGAGCAATGAGGAAGTGACGTGTCAGCCTTGACAAAGCGCTCTCAGCGTGAAACGGTCGTTGGCATCCTTCACATCATCATTGACCGAGATCTGTTCAAATAAATCCTTTCTATTGCCACTGCGGTGAGTGCCTCTTACATTCCTCCTGTTCATCATCGGTATTTGAAGCCACTGGTGCCTCTGGAGTCCCGCGAACCTCAAGGTGTTGGATCCTCCAGAGGTTTACAGTGTGCATAAAGCTATTATTCGGCCACCCCTAAACAATGCTCACAAGCAGAAACAGTTGCAGTGGGCTCAGAAATATATGAAGACTAGTTTTTAAACCGTGTTGTTTACTGATGAGTGCCGTGCAACCCTGGATGGTCCAGATTGGTCCAGATTGATGGAGTAGTGGATGATCGTTGGTGAATGGCCACCATGTCCCAACAAGGCTGCAACGTCAGCAAGGAGGTGGCGGAGTCATGTTTTGGGCTGGAATCATGGGGAGAGAGCTGGTAGGCCCTTTTAGGGTCCCTGATGGTGTGAAAATGACCTCTGCAAAGTACGTAGAGTTTATGACTGACCACTTTCTTCCGTGGTACAAAAAGAAGAACCGTGGCTTCCGAAGCAAAATTATCTTCATGCATGACAATGCACCATCTCATGCTGCAAAGAATACCTCTGTGTCATTGGCTGCTATGGGCATAAAAGGAGAGAAACTCATGATGTGGCCCCATGTTCTCCTGACCTCAACCCTATTGAGAACCTTTGGAGCATCCTCAAGCAAAATATCTATGAGGGTGGGAGGCAGTTCACATCAAAACAGAAGCTCTGGGAGGTTATTCTGACATCCTGCAAAGAAATTCAAGCAGAAACTGTCCAAATACTCACAAATTCAATGGATGCAAAAATTGTGAAGGTGATATCAAAGAAGGGGTCCTATGTTAACATGTACTTGGCCTGTTAAGTTTTTTTTGATTGAAAAAGCTTTTGATTTCTGTAAATATGACCTCCTGATGCTGCAAATTCAACAAATTACCATCTTAGTTCTCTTTACAACCTTTAAAATGTTTTGATCTCTGTTGTGCATAATAATTTGAAACAGTGCATTTTGAGTTTTATACGTAAAAAAAAAAATCTGTTATCATTAGGAGATTTGTTCAATAAAATATACTCCAACGGCTGATGGCTTGAAGATTATACTGACTGTCATTTGCATCGACTATTTAGGAAAATCAGCGAAAAATAACATTTGCATAATAATTTGGAACGCGGTGTACATTGCACTACCTACGAAGTGCAATGTATTAGATCTGTCAGTTATTCACTGACAGCAAGCTGATTAGGCTTCGACCTCCCGGCGGGGCCTAATCGACTTCTGTAATGGCAGAGCAGGAGGCCATTGTGTCACCTGTTGTCATAGCTGCAGTCACCAATCCTGATTGACAGTCAGGGCTGGCGATCTGCTAGCAACCGCTAAGATTCAGCGATCGATGGGGGCTCACAGGCATATAGCCGCTGAGCCAGGGACTGTTGCGATGTAGGGGTTAAGTGTGCGGTAGTAGTCTCCCTCCCCCTCCCCTGTCCATGGGTGTTGGGTGAGTCAGAGGTTAGGAAAGGGGCGTTAAGGGAGGAAAAGGGGTGGGTTTAGGGTAATGGGTTAGGGTATAAAGGGGCCGCGTAACTGGTGTGCGGCCTCTTTCCTGTTTTTTCCCTCTCTGAAATGGACCGTCAGGAGATGCTACGGGCGCTGCGCGCCACTATCGCCGAAGAAGGGAGTGACTGGCTGCAGTCCCTGCTGCGGGAGACAGCTGTGTCGGCTCCTTCCTCTGTGGCCGGGCGGCGTCGTTCGGCTCGGGCCTCTCGTCCGCCGGTACGGCTCTCTCCTTCCACTTCTGGTGGGATGCGGCCGGTGGCAAGGGCTGCTGGTGCTGCAAGTGTTCCGGCCCCTCCCCCGTCTGTAGTGCTGCCTCCTCCAGCGTCGGTGCTTCCGGTAACGGGGGTGTTGGTGGCCATTGTGGGGGATGTAGTTCCCCCGACACAGGGGACCAGGGGAGCCATGAGTGTGGTGGGCCTTAGGCCCTGCCCACTGAACAGGAGGGGATCAGTGGGGCAGGCCCTTGCCTCGGCCTCCATTTTAGCGGCGGCGGCTGCTTCGCCTGCTGGGAGTGTTCAGAGGGGAGAGAGGTGGGATGGTTTGAAGGGGAGGGTGGGCAGTGGCAGGAGGATTCGGGGGATGAGGGCTCCTACGACGGCTCGGAGCTCTTTTTCACGGGCCGGTCTTTTGGGTGGGTGGCCTGTCAGGCGGCGGCCCCTCCCGCTGATGTGCTGCCGTTTCTGCTTGGGCCTTCGGCGGTGGTCACAGGTTCGGCATCGCGGATCGCTTCAGCGTGGCAGTAGCGGTCCCATAACAGGCATGGGGCTAGTAGGGCTGGATCGGGGCGGCGTTATGTGTCCGGTCGCAGTCGGTCGCGGAGACATCAGCGGCGTCATTCTCGGCAGTATAGGCGGTCTTCGTCTGACTCATCGTCGTCCGACGTCTCCCGGGGTAGTTGGAGGGCGGACCGGAGCAGTAGCAGGAGTTGTCCTGCTGCATCTGACCGGGGGACTCGAAGTCGCCGTTCATCGGTTGGAGTAGCAGGGGTCGCGGCCCCTACACCAGAGTGGCCACGCCGGCTGACGTGGTTCCGTCCGTGCCTGGAGGTGCGTCTGCTGCTGGACAGGGTGAGTATGTCTGCCTTCGGGCTTGGAATGCTGATAACATGTCTGCCACTGATTTATTGTCTGCTGTGCAATCTCTGGTAGCGGGGGCCGTCTCTCTGCCCGTGGGACCGTCGTCGCAGGCCGTGGTTGCGAGGTCCACGGTGGAGGTGTCCACTTCTATGGCCACTCCTTCGGTCCCTGCTTTCAGAGATTCTTATTTTTGTAATGTGTCTCCCTTGGGTGCTCATGTGTCTGACGAGGTGCGTGAGAAAATCGGGAAGAATGCTTACATTGATATTTGGTCTCTTTTGTCGGTTGATTCGTCGACGGTTGATAAGGAGCATAGACTTGAGAGGGGTGTGTTGGGTAAACCTAAGGTCATGCGGTCGTTTAATAATTGGCTGCAGGCTTTTGCTATTTTTGGGGTTGTTTAGTCAGGCTCGGCCTGAGTGTGCGGGGCAGTTGTTTGTCTATTTGGACACTATTTGTAGTGCATATAAATCGCACGGTGGCACGGCCTGGTGGCGGTACGACGAGGAGCTCCTTAGGCGGCTGGGTCAGAGGCCGGAGGTGGGTTGGGATACTAAAGCGACTGAGGTGTGTCTGCGCTTGATGATGCCGCAGAGGCACTTTCAGCCCACCACCCCCGCCTCTTCCCCTTCCGGTGTGGGTGGGGGTGGCGAGGAGGTTGGGGGTGTCCGTATAGCAGGGGCCTGTTGGATCTTTGATGAGGGACACTGTAGATTTTATGCCTCTTGTATATTCCGCCACCAGTGCTCCTCGTGTGGAGGCACGCACGCAGCGGTTAGGTGCTCCCGTCGGGTGGCGGTGGTCGCCCGCCCTGCGGGTGTTGGTCTAGGGGAGGACACCAGTGCGCGTGTCTGTGATGCTCCCATGGGCAAACCGGTATCGCAAGATGGCGGGAGCCGCCCTGCTTAGAGTGGGTTTTCGTTTTGGGTTCTTTATTGCGTTTACTGCGCAAGCGGACCTGGTTATGTCACGAAATTTGTAGTCGGCGGAGGAGTTTCCAGCCGCCATTAGGGAGAAAGTGGAAAAGGAAGTGGAGCTTGGCCGGATGGCCGGCCCATTTTATGCTTTGCCGTTCCCTAATCTTCTGGTGTCACCCCTGGGCGTGGTTCCTAAGAAGGAGCCCGGCAAGTTCCTTCTCATTCACCATCTGTCTCATCCTAAGGGGCGGTCTGTGAATGACGGGATTGACAGTGAATTGGCGACGGTCTCGTATGTTTCGTTTGATTGGGCAGTCGACTTGGGTGTGATTGGGTGTGTTGGGCCGGGCAGATGCCCTTATGGCCAAGTCTGATACTGGGTCCGCTTTTCGTTTGTTGCCCGTTCATGCGGATTGTTTTCATCTGTTGGAATGTGCTTTGGAGGGGTTTTTCTATTATGACATTTGTTTGCCGATGGGCTTGTTCTTATTTTGAGGTGTTCAGCTCATTTCTGGAATGGGCAGTGCGGGATCTCACTGGTTCTGGGTCAGTGACTCATTACCTGGATGATTTTTTGTTTGTAGGGCCCGCTTCCTCGGGGCAGTGTCAGTTTTTGTTGAGGTCCTTTCAATTTCTTGCTCTGCGGTTCGGGGTCGCCCTTTCTGAAGAAAAGACGTAGGGACTGGTGACAGTGTTGTGTTTTCTGGACATTGAAATCGATTCGGTTGCTATGGTCTTTCGCATCCCAGCTGAGAAGATGAAATTGCGTACCGCATTGGATATGGCTTTGGCTGCGCATAAGTTGGAGTTGCGGCAGATTCAATCTTTGTTGGGTCTCTTGGCCTTTGTGAGTCGTATTATGCCCATGGGGCGGGTGTTTGCCAGGCGGTTGTCCTTAGCTACAGTGTGTGTTTCGGTGCCGTCTCATCATGTGCGGATTTCTATTTCTGTTAAGGCGGATTTGCGCGTCTGGCGCACTTTCTTGGAGGATTACAATGGGCATACGTGTTGGAGGGCACCTTCAATTTCCAGCGTAGACTTGGAGTTGTTTACGGACGTGGCTGGTGCGGTGGGATTTGGGGCGCTGCTGGGTTCGGCGAGGTGCGCCGAAGCTTGGCCTGATTCCTGGCGGGACAAGGGTTGGTGTGCAAATTTGACGTTGTTGGAATTGTGGGGGGCGCACCTTTCCAACAGATCTGTGGTGTTTTGGTCGGATAATATGAGTGTTGTTTTTGCTGTTAACCAACTTACTTGCGTTGCTTGCAGTGTAACATCCGTTTTTAAACTCGCCATATTACAGGTGTTCACAATGTTGTCGCTGATACCTTATCTCGTTTTCATTGGCAGGTTTTTCGGTCTCTTTGCCCGCAGGCGGAGCTGCCCCGCGTTCTTGTGGAGGCTGCTGGAACGAAGTTAGCGCCGTTGATGAGGTCGTCCCTTGCGCCCTCTACGTGGGCTACTTACGGTAATGCGTGGAAGGAATGGTTGAGCACTGCGGGGTTGGAAGAAGTTGGCCTCCAGGAGGGAGTCACGTAGTCCTGTGTCCTTTTCTTTATTGTAGGAACTTATAGCGGCTCTGCCGGTGGTTTGTTCTTCCCCTTATGAATCCGTTTTATTTTCAGTGGCTTTTTCGTTGTGTTTTTTCGGGGCTCTGTGGATTTCGGAGCTAGTTCCGATGGGGGCGGCTCGTCCGGGGGGTCTGCTGTTTAAGGATGTAGTGGTTTTTTCGGTGGGGGTTCGTTTGCGTATTCGTCGCTCTAAGACGGATGTGTTTGGTCGGGGTTTTTGGGTTTAGCTTTGGCCAGTTCTGGGTTTGGCTTGTTCCGGTGGTGGCGGTGGCAGCTTTCTTGGGGGTGGGTAGTTCGGAGGTGCAATCTTTGCCGCATTCGGATGGTCGGCCGCTTAATACGTTCCAGTTTTCCGCTATTTTCCGTAAGGCTCTTGTTCGGTTCGGTAAGCCTCCAAGGGAGGACAATATTCATTCTTTCCATATTGGGGCGGCCACTATGGCCAGTGAATTGGGGTTATCGGATTCGGCAGTGCGGCACATCGGTAGATTGAACTCGGATTGTTTTGCTGGTTATGTTCGCCCGGATCTTATTTTGCATTAATTCAGTTTTCGTTTTAGGTTCCAGACCATTGGTGTGGATTGTCGGGCACTCATATGTGTTCTGGGCGGAACGGCGGACTGCCATACGCCCTGGGGGAAGATCTTTGGGCTTTGGAAGTGCTGAAGTCTACTGGAGAGGCCTCCGGGGCCTGCACTGGTTGCAGGCGCTGCCCGAAGTGGTCGACATAAGACGGCATCTGTTTTGCTTGTGCATTTGGGTGGAAATGATCTGTGTTAAGTTAGGTTGGGGGAGTTGATCTCGCTCATAGAGTCGGATTTAGAGAGGTTTGCTTCTTTTTTCCCCCAGTTTGTAAAGAATCTGCCAGGCACAGCTTCTGTGTCAACGCCCATAGGTAATAAGTCTGCACCTGCTTCTATGTCTGTGAGACTGACTCCATCTTCCACCACTCAGGATGGCAGGCTTAGGAGTGGGAGAGCCTATCACAGCCTGGCCAGACGGAGCTAGCTCCCGCCCTCTGTCTATTTGTACCTGCCTTTCCTGTTCCTCCTTGCTTGTGATTCTTCTCGTTTGGTTTCCTGGCCCTGCTGCAGCTTCTTGAACTATTTGACCTTGCTCCATATTGATAAACAGAAATTGTACTTGAAGCATAAGTCAAACCATCAGGTATGACATAGTATATCAGAAAACCAAAAATATACCTGATGTAACAAATAACACCACGTAGGCAAAAATAAAATATGTAAATCTTTATTACCCCATCGGGAGAAGTTACCCACAAAAAACATACATCTAAAATACAAAAAACTAAAAACACCCCAGAAAGGAATGTGTATCACGTCCTATGGAGATGACCATTAATGTAACAAGATAATAGCATGAGGCATATGAGTAAATAGCCACAGAATCCAATGTCTAAAATAATGGCAAAATATGACTCAAAATAATGCAATGTATCAAGATCTACAAACATCTAGATATCTAAATAGATAGTCATTTACCCAAAGTGGACATGATAGGAAACACACTCCGATCCAAGGACCACCTCGACGCGCGTTTCGCTTCCTTCGTCAGGAGGTGAGGTATGCCTGATGATTCCCCTCTTAAGTACACCTCCAAATGAGGTGATGTAAAGCGGCGCATGAAAGGTCACGCCCATCTCCACGCGTCAGACCATCCGCGTCAAGGCCGGAAGAACGTACCTGGACACCAGGACTCGTTCTCAGACCTGGAGACAACTTCCGGTCTGACGCCTGAGAGATCACGCGACCCGTATGCGCACCCATCAAGTACCCAACAGGTGAAGCAGGAGGCGCACTCATAGGAGGAAGGTGTCCTATATCTAGTCTTAACAACTGTCAGAAGCTATCAGTAATATATATGTACATATCGGAAAAAATAGCGAAGGTATCATAATAAACATAACATTAGTTAAGTTTAAATTACTAAACAAATAGTCATATATTTGTATGAATATAAGTACAAATGACTGACCACAAATACCCCATACATATAATAATAAAATATAATTAAACACAGCGTATAAATCCAACCTAACCAGTTATGTGTATGTAAATCCCTTTAAAAATAATATCTAATAAAATAAGAGGACCAGAAAAAGGACCAGACCCAAATATATATAGTGTAATATAAAGTGCACAGTAGTAGGTAATTGGATTCATAGATGCTGATCCCAGACGAAACCCAAAATGATAAGTCACGGATACCGATCAGGATGAGCAGCACGGATCCAAAAATAAGGTGAAATAAGATAACACTACATTACAAACACATAAATTAATGACTATATAATATATACAAAAAATGATATAAAAATAAATAAAAAATGTGTATAAAATTAAATAAGCGGTATAGTACAAACATATTTATACATAAATAACAATCAATCATATCCATATATGTATCAAAATCAACTCAAAATTCATAATATTAATATATCCATAAATTTATATATAATAAACATCAATAAATAATCAGTGTAAATGTACAAAAGCAGTGACCAAAATTAATAATAATAGAACAATATGCATACATATCATACACACATATAAATATATATTCCATATAACCACTCATACATGTATAAAGCCGTACACCTACAATTCCCACAGATACAGACATGTATTATATAGGTAATATTAATAATAGTATTAATATATTAAAATCTTCGCATCTTCCCGATATGTTCATCAGTACTCATCAATTTCTTTTATCGATATCACTCTCGACAGCATTCCGAAATATCGACACTAACAGCAAAATTAAAAATAGCATTAGTATTACGCATAGTATTTTACAAAAAGGATGCAAAACTCTGTGATTCGTTCAAACCCCTAGGGGACATGGTATCCAAGGTAACAATCCATTTCAATTCCTTTCTCATTAAATCCTTCCCAATATCCCCCCCGCGGTTCCCAGCATAAATCCGGTCAATGCCCTTAACTTTCAATAATCTCCAGTTACTATCATGGAACTCCTTAAAGTGCCTTGCAAGAGGCTTACTCCTGTCACCAAAAACGGCCTCATCAAATCCAACCTGTCTATATTGAATGCCCTTAATGTCCCTGATGTGTTCCATTATCCGTATTTTGAAATCCCTAGTAGTCATTCCTATGTAGATCTTATTACAAGGACAACTTGCATGGTAGATTACATTTTTGGTATTACAGTTAATGAAATGTACAATTTTATAGACTTTAGTACAGTCTGAGCCAGAAAATGAATCCGTTCTCTCCATGTTTTGACAAGCGCCACATTTACCACATGACACATTGCCCCATTTGGGACCTCTTGATCCAAAAAGATATTTGTTGGATGTGGAAGGAACATAATGACTCCTAACCAATATATCACGGAGGTTAGGACTGCGCCGCGGTGTCATAGCCGGAACCGGGGTAATAATTCTTGATAAACGTTTATCGGTTTTTAAAATCGACCAATGTTTATTAAAAATCCCTCGCATGATGTTCCATTGCTTATTATACCCTGATATGTATCTTACCTCATTATCTGCATCTTTTTTTCTTTTCACTTGGGATTTAAATAGGTCAGTTCTGGTCTTTGTTTTGGCATACTCATATTCACGCTTCACGTCTGATTCCTGGTACCCTCTATTGAGAAATCTGTTCATCAGATCCTTGGATCGATGCTCAAACCCTTCCTCAGTGGAGCAAATCCTCCTAGCCTGAAGGAATTGTCCCCTTGGGATAGCCCTAATGATATGTTTAGGATGGGAGGAGTCAGCTGTTAAGTAAGAATTCACAGAAGTGGTTTTTCTAAAAATATCGGTGTAGAGCTTACCATCAGCCTCCACCTTTATCTTTAGGTCCAAAAAATCGATTTCAGTCTTACTGTACTTGCTCACGAGTTTAATCCCTATTTCGTTGATGTTCAGATGGTTTAGGAAATGATTGAGCTCATCCTCAGTCCCCTGCCAAATGAACAAAACATCATCGATGAAACGTCTCCATGATACCACCTGCCACTCATTATCATATGTTGTCAAAGATCTTTCCCAAAATCCCATGAATAAATTTGCATAGGATGGAGCGCAAGTTGCCCCCATCGCTGTGCCTCGATTTTGTACGTAGAATTTATCCTTAAAAACAAAGAAATTATGTCTCAGTACATAGTCTAACAGTTCTAAGATGAGCTCAACCATTTCACATGCCAAGTTTCCTGACTGCAGAAAAAACCTGCATGCACGCAGACCATGGTCATGATGTATTGAAGTGTACAAAGACTCAACATCACTCGTGACCAAGTACATATCTGATTCCAATCTCAGGCCCTCAAGGGATACAAGGATATCAGTTGAATCCCGTATATATGATGGAAGAGTTTCCACATGGGGTCTGAGATAAAAATCAATAAATCTGCATGTCATCTCACAGATCCCACCGATTCCCGAAATAATCGGTCTGCCAGGAGGGCATATTACATTTTTATGTACCTTCGGTAAAAGGTAAAGGGTAGGTACTTTAGGATTTTTAACAGTCAAACTCTCAAGAACCTCCCGTGTAATGACACCCCTGTCTACTGCTTTCCTCAGAATAGTATCGAGTTGAGAGCTAAATAGAGTCATTGGGTTGTGGTCTAGAACCCGATAAGTTTCTCTATCACCAAGTTGTCGACCAACCTCTTTTTCGTACATTTCACATGGCCATACCACGACATTTCCACCCTTATCCGCTGGTTTGAAAATAACGTCTTTGATCTGTTTTAATTGCCTGAGGGCCTCCCTCTCACAGGGTGACAAATTGTCAACAAAATTATTGGAGATAGATCTTAAATCCTCAGTTACCAGTCTAACAAAAATGTCCACCTGAGGACAAAGGGAAAAGGATGGAAATGTCGTGGACTTCTTACGGGCACATGGGGGAAGTTTAGATGTACTGGTCAATTCAACAGAACTTTCCTCCCTTAATTCCTCCAATGCCCTAAGAGCCTCCCTTTCAGTGTCATCACATGGTATGAGTTCACCTGAATTAGAAAAATAGCGTTTAAGCATAAGTTTACGGGCAAAGAGATGTAAATCTTTAACCGCTTCAAAAAGATCAAAATTAGCGGAAGGTGTTTTTAGTTTTTTGTATTTTAGATGTATGTTTTTTGTGGGTAACTTCTCCCGATGGGGTAATAAAGATTTACATATTTTATTTTTGCCTACGTGGTGTTATTTTTTACATCAGGTATATTTTTGGTTTTCTTGCTCCATATTGACCCTGGCTTACTGACTACTCTCCTGCTCTGCGTTTGGTACCTCGTACACTCCTGGTTTGACTCGGCTTGTTCACTACTCTCCTGCTCTGCGTTTGGTACCTCGTACGCTCCGGGTTTGACTCGGCTCGTTCACCACTCTTGTTGCTCACGGTGTTGCCGTGGGCATCTGCCCCTTTTCCCTTGCTTCTGTGCACCCTTGTCTGTTTGTCTGTCGTGCACTTATTGAGCGTAGGAACCGTCGCCCAGTTGTACCCCGTCGCCTAGGGCGGGTCGTTGCAAGTAGGCAGGGACTGAGTGGCGGGTAGATTAGGGCTCACTTGTCTGTTTCCCTACCCCCCATCATTACACGGTTAGTGTTAGTCTGGTCAGAGATTGTTCCTCGGTTGGTGTGGCATGGCGCTCGGGATGTGAATGCCATTGAGGTGGGGGGGCGCCTCTCAAATACCAGGGTGTCTCAGTTCGTCCGGGCTAGAGGTGGTGTGGTGGTCCGTCGTCGGGAGTTGGAAGGTGACAACAGGGGATTGTTGCTACCAGATGGGGTGCACCTGACAGACATTGGGTTGGATATTTGCTTGTCGGGTTTGCAGGATGGGGTTGAGCTGGCTCTGTTTTTGTGGGTGGTCGGTGAGCTGTGTAGTTAAGGAGTACATGGTTACCTTATGGCGGTAGTAGAACGGGATTTACCTACATGTCTCTGGGATGTTTTATTGACCTTTGTTAAGGTCATTTAGTGTTTATATATATTGTCAATATGTTATTTACATTTTATTGTATTAATAAAGCTATGGCCGACCCTCGGGTCAACCCCACTTTAAAAGAGAATTACGTGTCGGTTGTTATATTACTTTAGATAATGGGGGAGACTAATAGGGGTTATATATGTTGCTATATACATACAGTCCTGCATCGAATGGGTTAATGGCAGGGATCGGAGCTAGCTCCGTTTCCTGCCGCTACAGGTGGATGTCAGCTGTAATATACAACTGACTTCCACCGCTGATGATGCCGGATCAGCTTCTGAGCTGGCGCCATCTTGCCAGAGGTTACAGAAGCCTATCAGGCTCCATAGCCGGGCGGATCTTGAGTGAATTCTGTGCTAGGCAGACCGGGAGGCCAGTATTAGACCTCAGTTTGCCATTGCAAACGGTAAGCCTCCAAGGGTGGATAATATTCATTCTTTCCATATTGGGGCGGCCACTATGGCCAGTGAATTGGGGTTATCCGACGCGGCAGTGCGGTGCATTGGTAGATTGAAGTCGGATTGTTTTGCTGGTTATGTTCGCCCGGATCTTATTTTGCATTAATTCAGTTTTCGTTTTAGGTTCCAGACCATCGGTGTGGATTGTCGGGCACTCATATGTATTCTGGGCGGAACGGCGGACTGCCATACGCCCTGGGGGAAGATCTTTGGGCTTTGGAAGTGCTAAAGTCTACTGGAGAGGCCTCCGGGGCCTGCGCTGGTTGCAGGCGCTGCCCGAAGTGGTCGACATCAGCCGGCATCTATTTTGCTTTTGCATTTGGGTGGAAATTATCTGTGTTCAGTTAGGTTGGGGGAGTTGATCTCGCTGATACAGTCGGATTTAGAGAGGTTTGCTTCTTTTTTCCCCCGGTTAGTGTTATTCTGGTCAGAGATTGTTCCTCGGTTGGTGTGGCATGGCGCTCGGGATGTGAATGCCATTGAGGTGGGGGGGCGCCTCTCAAATACCAGGGTGTCTCGGTTCGTCCGGGCTAAAGGTGGTGTGGTGGTCCGTCGTCGGGAGTTGGAACTTGACAACAGGGGATTGTTGCTACCAGATGGGGTGCACCTGACAGACATTGGGTTGGATATTTGCTTGTCGGGTTTGCAGCATGGGCTTGAGCAGGCTCTGTTTTTGTGGGTGGTCGGTGAACCGTGTAGTTAAGGAGTACACGGTTACCTTATGGCGGTAGTAGAAGGGGATTTACCTACATGTCTCTGGGATAGGCAGGCATACAGGTTGTTTTATTGACCTTTGTTAAGGTAATTTAGTGTTTATATATTTTGTCAATATGTTATTTACATTTTTTTTTTAAATATCTTTTTTATTATCAGTTTTCACATTTTCTTACAAACATTTCACGTAACAGTTACATCATGAGTGTGCAGCACTCTACTGTCATGGAATTAACTTTGAATTAAACTCAACATAACACATAAACATATAAACACATGAACATGGCATAATTGTCTATCTTCAGACGGACCGAAAGCATGACTTCCCCCAACCCCGACACGACCTAGGTCATCAATAAGTTTCTACTCATCCTTTTTCCCCCAGCTGATTCAGAGTTGCAACCCCCCTAAAGTGCCTGCCAAGAGCTGTGTACAATACCACTTTGTGTACTGGAAGGGCCTAACAATTTCCGCTATTTCGGCTGCTGTACATTGCGATTCTATGAATGTTTGCCACTTACCAAATAGCTTCTTGGTTCCCGTTTCCTTCCGCCTTTCCACCTCCACCCTCTCAAGAGCCAATAACTGTTTCAGCCGTGACACAATCATTTCTAAACCCGGCATGTCTGCCTCTAGCCATTTACTCAGGAGGCATCTCAAGGCTACCAGTAGAATCGTGTGCACCAGCACGGGAGGTGATCTCACTCCTCGAGCACACTCTTCCTCCGGCGGCCGCGCCTGATGGAATAGTAGCGCTTGCGGCGTCATTGGGAGATTCGTTTTCCAATGGTCCTCAATATACTTCTGTACCATCCCCCAAAATCGTTTCGTGTGTACACACCCCCACACCCCATGCCACAAATTCGTCAGTGGTGTATTGCACTTGGGACAACTTGTAATGCGGTCAGGGAAAGATTGTGAAGGCAGAATATTAAAGCCATATATAGCTGCATGCATCAACTTAAAATAGGTTTCCCTCCAGCTCTCATTTATCACACTCTTCCGTACCGTCTCCCAACCCCCCAGTATGATCTCTCCTATACCTGGATCCTGAGTCCACCGTTCCCAGCTTTTAAAACTAATCCTTGATTGCGGCCGAACAAAACCATCTCTCAATGCTCCATACAGCCCCGAAATGGTCGCCCGCCCAGTTGTTGGACACATGACCTCATCCAGAGTGTGCGAGGTAGCTTCCTTACTCACATCCCTGAGCCTGGAGGTGCAGAATGCTCGTACCTGAAGTACTTGCAAAAAATTGACCCTCCCTGCTATGTGTCTGAGTTTAGTGGTGATTTCCTCCCCAGTTAACCACCTCTTTTCCTCTGTGTGCATAAGATCCCCTGCATTGCCCATGCCTACCCTCCCCTATGAGGCAGTTCCGTCCCCCTTGTCTATTCCCGGTAAGAACTCTGGATGTCCGCTTAACGGCATATATTTCGAGACCAGGTGAGGTAGCCCAAACTGTTTGCGTACCACTTTCCAAACTAGAACTGTATCTCTCAATACAATGGAGGTTTTGAGACGGCACGGAAGAGAAGCAACTCTACAATGTAACAAAGCTTTTAGGTTCCAGGGTGAGGCATACTCCCCTTCCAGATCCAAGTTGGAATAATTGCTTGTCTCATGAAGCCAATCTACTACATGGCGAAAAAGACAGACCACGTTATAAAACCTGACATCGGAAAGTTCACACCCCCTTCTTGTTTACCCATCATGAGCTTGGTAAGTGCTATGCGCGGCCTTTTTCCTGCCCATATAAATTTAGTGAATGAAGCCGTCAGTTTCGAGACATCCACATGCTTCAATAATAGAGGAAGTGTTTGAAAGGGGTATAGCAATCTGGGGACACTAACCATCTTAATCAGATGGCATCTTCCCAGGAGGGACAACGGCAATTGGCCCCATCTAGTGAGTTCCGCTTGTATTTTTTTAATTAACGGGGGATAATTTAGGCCATACAGAGTGTCTGGTGCCCTCCCTATTTTGATACCCAGATAAGTAATGCAGTGCTCAACCGGTGATATCCCGCAACCCAATGATTGCCAAAAGGTCTTAGGCAATGGCCTGCCCAACTCCAGCAGTTCGCTCTTAGCTATGTTGACTTTATATCCCGAGCATTGCCCAAATTCCTGTAAAAATTGAAAAACCTTCCCTAAATGCTCTTGAGGATTTGACATAAAAAGTATGACATCATCAGCGAACAGGGCTAATTTCACTGCACAAGATCCTACTTGAATGCCTCTGAACATATCCGATTCCTCCAGGTATCTAGCCATAGGTTCCAATGCCAGATTGAATAACAGGGGTGATAGGGGGCAACCCTGTCGTGTTCCTTTATGTAATTGGAAGGGATCTTATAGGAACCCTGAGAAGTGAACACGTGCTTGCGGGCTATTGTAGACTCCCTTCAGGAAGACCCGGAAGTCTCCCTGAATGTTCATTTTGTCTAGCACCATCCCCAGCCATTCCCATTGTATGTTATCAAAGGCTTTCTCTGCGTCTAGCGCTAAAAGTGCCGGCTTGGTACCTGGCTTGGGATCGTGCCTGACTGTTTCTAGCACCGTCAACACCTTGCGTAGATTTGTCACTGCTGCCCTGCCCTTTACAAAGCCTACTTGGGACTTTCCCACCAGTATGGGTAGATACATAGCCAGCCGATTGGCCAAAATTTTTGTGAGTAATTTCTGATCTTGGTCTATCAGCGAAATGGTACGGTACGACCCCGGGTCAAGAGGATTCTTCCCCTTCTTGGGTAGCACCTTTATATGCGCTACTTTAGCCTCTGCTGGTAAAGCCCCCGTGCCTAGTAAAATATTATAGTATGCCACCAAGGTAGGGCTGATTTCTTCTTTTAGAGATTTAAAAAACTCCCCTGTGAATCCATCCGGACCCGGGGCCTTTCCGTTAGATAAGGTCTTAATGGCGCTCCAGACTTCCTCTAATGTTATCTCTGCGCTCAAGTGACCATTTTGCTCCTGGTTGAGCCCTGGCAACTTCACCTTCTCCAAAAATTCCCTCCCTTTTTGGAGATCTATGGGTGTTTCTGAGTAAAGGGCTTGGTAGTACTTACTTAATATGGTATTGATTTTTTTGGGGTCTGAGGTAGAAGTCCCATTTGACTTGCTAAGTGTTGATATGTGCGATGGTGCATACCTCCCTTTTGCTAATCGCGCTAATAATTTGCCCGCTTTATTGCCGAAACGCATTAAATCGGCATCAAATTGGGACCGGTAAATACTCTCTCTTTTGTCTAACCACTGATCAAACTGTCGCTTGGCTTCCCGCCATTCCTCCCCCAATGGCAGTGATGGAGAGTGTAGAAATGCTGTATATGCACACCGTAATCTGTCGCTCGCTGCCTTGTATCCTTCGTTCGTCTTACGTTTAAGATTAGACATATATTGCATGATTTTTCCTCGTATTACCGCTTTAGCTGTACGCCAATACAATGACGGTTCCGAGCGATGTGATACATTATCCCCATCAAATTCCATCCACCACCCATTAAGCTTCTGTATAAAGCCCTCGTCCTTTGCCAGAAAGGCGGGAAACCTCCAGATAAAATCCGTTCCTCTAGCTACTGTGTCGGCCAAGGTAATGGTAACCGGAGCATGGTCTGAAATGACTAGATCTTCAATTGTCGCTTCACGTAAACGCCGCGATAATGTGTCACTAACTAGCAAGTAATCAATACGCGACCATGACTGATGAACATGGGAGAAATGTGTATATTCCCGCGCATCTGGGTGTAGACTCCTCCACGCATCTATTAGGGCCGTGTGTCTTAAAAAGTCGGGCAAGATCTTATCTCTATTTCTCTGCGAACTAGTCCCTGCGCTCCTATCTTCCTTTGAAGATCTTACAGTGATAAGGTCTCCCCCTAGAATCAAAAACCTAGTGCGATCCTGCTGGAGTTGGGTTTCCAAATGACCAAAAAAACCAGTGTTAACCGTATTTGGGCCATACACATTATGAATACTGATGGTTTCCCCTGCATGCTCCATCACTAGATGGATCCAACGGCCCTCGTCATCCCGCTCCTGGGACACCAGTGTAAACACAACATTTTTATTTACCAAAATTATAACTCCCGCCTTACCCTCCCTTGCCGGCGAGCCAAAAACCTGACCCACCCAGAATTTTTGCAAATACTTAAACTCCGGCTCGGTAAGGTGAGTTTCCTGCAATAGGGCCACATCTGGGTGCAATCTTTTCATGAGTCGTAACAGTTTGGTCCGTTTCTGTGGGGATCTCAGCCCTTTAAAGGGAATGTGTTGCCAGAAAAACATGTTTTTTTTTAAAAAATTAAACATTTAGTGTGTGGGTGATTAAACATTGTTCAAATTTTTTTTATTTTTTTCACGAGTCAGGAAATATTATAAATTAATTCTAATTTATAACATTTCCCATTTCTGGTCACTAGATGGAGCTATTCCCAAAATTGCAGCATTGCAAAATTGGGTAAAAATCCCTCGCTCTAGTGAGCTCTCAGCATCCCCCCCCCTCCTTTATCCTGGCTAGTGCCGGGATAAACGAGGGGTTTGAACGGTGTAACCTCCTACACTGTGTGTCGCCATTTTTTGAGCTAACACACAGTGTAGTAGGTTTACATACAGTAGTAAACACACACAAACACGAACATACATTGAAATCTCTTACCTGCTCCTGCCGCCGCGGCTCCCTCCGGCCCGTCCGCTCCGTCTGCTGCCGCTGGTCCAAGTGCACAAGTCCGGAAGCCGCGACCGGAAGTAGTAATATTACTGTCCGGCCGCGACTTCCGGTCCACAGGAAAATGGCGCCGGACGGCGCCAATTTCAAATTGGACTGTGTGGGAGCGGCGCATGCGCAGTTCCCACACAGACGCCGTACACACAAGTGAATGGGACGGGAGCCGTTCGCAGTCCCTATGGGACTGTGGCTGCCATATTCCATGTCTGTATGTGTCGTTAATCGACACATACAGAAATGGAACAAAAAATGGCAGCCCCCATAGGGAAGAAAAAGTGTAAAAATAAGAAAAAGTAAAACACAAACACACAAATAAATATAAACGTTTTTAATAAAGCACTAACATCTTTAACATATAAAAAAATAATTTGTGATGACACTGTTCCTTTAACGTTCCAAGAGACTATTTTCATGTTATTGGGCCATGTATAAGATGAGCTAAAGTGCCTAAAAGTCGTGCTAAGTTCGCGGAGTCAGATCCGTCTTTTTCCAAAAGCCATGTATAAACATTAACAACATAACCAAAACCCGGCTTATAAGCCAGAACCAACAAGGCCAACCGGCCCTTATCTAACGAAACCCTCAAAACACCTGCGGCAAGGGTTAGCAGCCCCTTCATACCCACTGGTGTACGTGACTTCACTTTTTCTGTTATGTCAGAACACGCCCCTCCCTCCCCCTCCCCCCCAGCCTGCACCTATGACTCCTTCCCTGAGGAAGTAACACCTGCCCTTGCCCCCTCAATACCTCTTTGTCGCCTGTGCACACTCTTATACATTTCCATATCATCAATTTTAACATCCAAGCGTCCATTTGGATTATATCTTCATGACTTTTATGCAAACAGACTTAAAATCACATATCCACATGAATCTTGCTTCGCCTCAAGGTTTCCCTACCTCCTTTTCCCATATCTTCTATCACAATTTCCCCCAATCTGCCATCTGTGACAGATACAGCTAATCCCTTGCGTGGGGGAGGCATTGTCTCATTCCCGGTCAGTCCCACCCACAAGGGCAAATCTCAGAGCCTGATCTAACTCTCTCACTAATCTCCTGTAGTGAAAATGCAGGGAAATACCAGAGTGCATACATTTCAACTTTATAACATTGTAACATTATAACAATAGGCCAGCAAATATACTACCGCCAAATATCTCACTCAAAACTTTCAAATTATCCATAAACTTATCTGTATCTGGTCGGAATCTGCAATTGGTCTACAGCGTCCACAGAATCATCATCACATCAGCTTAAATAAAATGTGCTGAAAATAAAATGTGCTGAAAAGATCTTCGTCCTTCAATCAGGAGACGTGGATCGGGTGCGGTCCCGCGTACGCCTCTGCGGTTTCGGAGAGTCCCCTCCATTTCCGGCTCGACCCCCCCGGGATCTTCCAGGTGTGGGCATTAAAGCTTCTGTCCAGGTTCGCTCCATATTTAGTCGGTTCCGTTTGGCTTCTTTCGACTTGCGATTCGGACTGTGTACTGGACTGTGACTCTCCTCTTGCTGTGGTCTGCGCCTACAAAGCTCCGTAAGTGCGTCCTCCGCTTCCTGTGGCGTGGTAAAAACCTTGTTCCGCCCGTTCTCTTGAAACACCCGCAGGATAGCTGGGTACTGCAGGTTAAAACGTATTTTCGCTTGGAACAGCGCGGTGCAAATTTTGCTGAAAGCCCGCCTTCGTTTTGCAACTTCCGCCGAGAAATCCTCAAAAAGTAGCACTTTCATGCCCAGTATTTCCAAGGGACGCGATCTGCTGCGAAAAGCTTTCATAAGTGCCACCTTATCATTGTAATCCAACAGCTTAAAGATTACTTGTCTGGGACGAAGCGAACTGTGGTCGTCTGTTGCTGGGAGGTTTCTGAGGTCCGGCCCCACTCTGTGCACCCTCTCCACCCGGCAGGGACGGGGAAGACCTAAAGCTTCTGGCAATGTCCTCTCACACACTCGTTGCAAATCAGAAGATATCACCGCTTCCTTCAGCCCCACCAGTCGCAGGTTGCTCCTCCCGGAGCGGTTTTCCAGATCCTCCACCTTGTCCCCCAACTGCGTAGTAACAGACAGCACCCCTCTGAGTTTGGATTGCAGACGCTCATTTTCATACTCCAGCAGCGTCATACGCTGCTCTAACTCATCAGCTCTGATAGTGACTTGTGCCAGCTCCGCATGCACGCGGTTTAGGGAATCTTGCACCGTTTTTTCCAGCGCCTTTTGCAGGTCTGGCGCTATCTGTTTGGCTACTTCTCGGGCCAGGGCTACATAATCAATGGCTGCAGGAAGGGCGGACATTATGTGCTCTGTCGGGCTTGAAAGCTGGGACTGATGGTGCTGCAGCTCATCTTCCTGTGTGTATAGCAGGGTCGCAGTGGCGGGAAGCCCCGCCATCTTACCTCCCTTTACCACGGCCGCGGCTGAGTCTTCCATGGCTGGCTTCTGCGCACTTCTGAGGAGGTACCTGTCCATACAGGCACCACCTGTGATGATTCCGTGTGCAGGGCTGGTGACTTCACCGCTGATTGTCGCCGCCGAAGCGACTATTATAAGCGGGAGCTCAGTCACTCGCGGGAGCGGGAGCTCAGTCACTCGCGTCTTGCATCTCCAGCGCCGTAACCGGAAGTGTTTATTTAAATTTTATTGTATTAATAAAGCTATGGCCGACCCTCGGGTCAACCCCACTTTAAAAGAGAATTACGTGTCGGTTGTTATATTACTTTAGATAATGGGGGAGACTAATAGGGGTTATATATGTTGCTATATACATACAGTCCTGCATCGAAAGGGTTAATGGCAGGGATCGGAGCTAGCTCCGTTTCCTGCCGTTACAGGTGGATGTCAGCTGTAACATACAGCTGACTTTCACCGCTGATGACGCCGGATCAGCTTCTGAGCCGGCGCCATCTTGCCAGAGGTTACAGAAGCCGATCAGGCTCCATAGCCGGGCGGATCTTGTCCAACTTCTGTGCTAGGCAGACCGGGAGGCCAGTATTAGGCCTCAGTTTGCCATTGCAGCCACCAGAGCCCCGGCAATCTCAGTGCTTGGGTTCCGATTAGCTGCAAACACCTTAAATGTAGCAATCGCGTTTGAACGCTGCATTGAAGGGTTAATGGCGAGGATCGAAGCTAATTTCGGTCCCCGCCATTACAGCCGGATGTCAGCTGTAATACAACGCTGACATCCGGCGATGATGGCACCGACTCAGCTTCTGAGCCGATGCAAAGCATTTGGCGTATGGCTACGGAAAATTGCGGGAAGCTCTAGCTTTCCATGGCGTACCCATACGGCAAATGTCGGGAAGGGGTTAATAGAATGCAAATAAAAATACTTGATTTATTTAGATTTATGCAGTAGAATTCAATACAGTGGGGTCTTGGTTGATCAATATCACTGCATTTATTATCCTTTAGTTACAAAATCGCTGTTCCTTGGTCAACTTAGCTCTAAAAAAAATGTAATAAAAAGTGATAATAAATTTCTACGTACCAAAAACTGGTACCAATAAAAACTACAGCTCATCCCGCAAAAAATAAGACCTCACACTGTGGCATCCAAGTGCAATGTGATTACATATAACTTGATTTAAAGCTCAGAGCAATGTATGACTCTAGTTCACACAGTATCTTGATGTATTTGTAACTAAAGGATAATAAATGCAATAATATTAGTCAACCAAGACCCCGCTGTATTGAATTCTACTGCATAAATATAAATAAATCAAGTTTTTTTTATTTGCATTCTATTAATTTCTTCTCGACCGCCCACAGTAAATTCACGTCGGAGCTTGCTGGGCTCTGTGCAGCGCCAACGTGAATTCACGGTGGGTGTTAAAAGCGCGATCCGGGTGTAAAATTGTATAAAGAATTGGGAGGAAATATTGGGAATATGGAATTTATTAGTGTTTTATAGGAAAGTATAATTATTATTTTTTTCATAAAAAGGTTATAATTCTATGGTACTTAATGATCTTTGGGGTGGGAGGGGGTTGGGATTGGGGAGATATATGTTGTCTGAAGTAAATTGTGCAGATAAATTGTTAGCATTATGATATTTATAATCACTGGATATTGAAATGTTGTAATGTTTTTATTACTGAAATTCAATAAAGAATGTGAAAAAAAAAAGCATTTGATGTGTGTTAGAATGTAAGGTAAGTGTGAGGTCATCAGTGATGTCATAATTCACCTTCTCTATAAAAGCTGCAGATCAGTCACATTCCGTTGAGCCGCTATAGACCAATAGTTTCTTGCTTTTTGGTACGTCGCTCTCACTTGACTTTTTCTTGAGTCCTGTGACTTCTAGAAATCTTGCTTTATCCGGAAGCTTCAGATCCACGATTCAGAGGTAAGAGGAGAACATGTAGAATGTTTCTTGTGAAGTATTGCAGCGAGTTCCATGTGCTGCCCCTGTAAGAATGTTTCTCTTTCACCCTCTTACTGGGTTAGATTCTAAGGTCAGGCGCAATAAATGAAATACAAGATTGAGTGTATGAAAATGTATATTGTATAAAGAGTGAAATGACTGTTAGTTATTCTGAGACTTCTATGGAGATTTGTACATAGCGACAGCCATAAACAATGAACTTTACAGAGACACTTTTTCCTTATCATCAATAATTACATGACAGGTTATAGTTACCATCCATGGTCTCCCCACACTCCAGGAAGTCTCCTTTCCAGTATGTGCCTCCTCAAGTGAACCCCAAGTGGCTCCGCTCATGTCATGCTTGGGTCTTTCATACCCCCTTGTCTGCCCCTCTTAGAGACAAATAGTGTGACCTTCCTGATAAAAAGAACTTCCCCCTCATGTAACATGCGGATATAGAATACTGGTGCCAATTATCAACCACCTTTAGCATTTATGACATCCTGAGTTTGTCCATGGGTAAGGCTGGGTTCACACTACTGGTTAGCACCTGTAAGAGATACTTGTGAACATCTGGGTCATTTATTGTGAGAATCAGGGTAAACAATAGGAATCTTGCAAACTGATGAGACGCATTTCATTAAGACACGCAACTATTATACCCATGATCCTCCATCTTTGATTTACCCAAATAAAATACTCTATATAATAATACATATAACCTTATATGTGGCTTTCATTTTCTGAAACCTTTAATTCCTCACACCACCAGTGGGCGCAATGTAGAGGAGTGCCGCTGTCTCCTCTGGCTGCACTATCCTGTCTCTGCCTTGGGAGGGCGCTCTTCATGCAGTTTTCACATGTTTATTGGTGAGGGGGCTGATAATAGAGGACAGAGAAGTCTAGAATCGATTTTCTTTTTGGAAGATGATTTAGAAACAAGTAACCACATGATGATTTCTCGCCTCAGCAGATTTGTGGATATGAAGATCATGAATAGAAAAAAACATCAGACATTCTGTGTGGACACAAATCAAGAGCTCAGAAATGCTTTGGACACCTGGAATTTGGTGGAAGAAGGCGTCTTAGGAGCCTGTGTCCCTTATTTCATCCAGGAGAAGGCGGCTGAAGATCTCTTCACTTATACGGATGTGTTTCAGAAAGCCATTTTGAGTAACCTGTTACCATCTGAATACAACGCCGCCATGTGCCGCTTCTTCATCAGAGTCATCCAGTACAGAAGAGATGCGGCACACTTCCTGAAGGAATATATGATCAATGTGCTATGTGAGCACTTGAAGGTAGAGTACATGAAGGGACAATACTATTCCTACGCCATGACTAAGAAGGTTATCGTCTGGCTGAGCATCCTCCATCTCGAAGCGGTGGTCGGGGAACTGAGATATAACATCGTTTATGAGGATTTCAATGCTGCCATTGTCGACACTTTGACAGAAGTGACATCTCTGTGTGCTACAGTCATCATGCCACACATCTTGGACATGCTGCCAGTGCTGAGCCGAGTGGTCAAAGACGCTCCTGACCAACTATCTAAGGAGACGTTGTGCTATGCTATAAGACGTTTATGCGGAAGCATCCAAGAATATATTGTGAAGGGTGGCAGCTGCAAAGTGCAACTTATGAAGGCCGTAAGCAACATGAAGGCCAACATTTCCACCTGGTTGCCTGATGTCCATGCTGAGCTTCAAGACTCCACCAAAGTTGCCCTGGAATTCTTTACTGTACCCGAATCATCGGAGAACCAGCCGACTGAGCCAGTCAATGACGAGTTACAGACCCTTCCTCACGCCGAGCTCCTAGAAAAATACAGGGAGCAAGTTGCGGCGGAGAATAAGGAACTGGAAGATACAGAGAAGGAGCGTATTGAGATGAACACGCTTGTGACATCTCTGGTATCTGGCAGGAAAATAACAAAAGATTTTCTCCAGTTTCTACTCAATGCCCTGAAGAATGCAGACCCAAAGGCCAAAATGACAGCAGCTATGTTCTTCAATGAGGCTTTGAAGCATCCAAGACTTGTAAAGCAGAAATACCAAGAGTGCGCAATCCAACATCTGCTGAAGATCATAGAAGAGGACGATAACATCTTGTGCAGCGTCGCCATGGAGGCACTGGGGAATGCCACCACCGGAGCTACAAGACTGGTGGAGAGCTATAAGAATAAGATCATTGCCCACATGGAGTTTAGACTGTCAAAAACCAGCAACACCAAGATCATCATGGCGGCACTGAGGGTGCTGTCCTCCATTATCAGACGCCTGAAGCTTTCTGTCCTCAGTAGACAATTCATTAAAATATCCGGGAGCATATGGACTATCCGGACGGAGAAGTCCAGATTGCGGCCATTAATCTGTTAAGAGATCTGACAGAGAGCTGCCGCCTTCCGCTATTTGGATATTTTACAGATAAAGTCAGGAGCTTTATACCAACTTTACTCCTGAAATTACATAGTGACAACCAGGAGATCGTAGCAGCCAGTACTTCATCTATGCAGAGCTGCCTCTCCTACATCAAAGGAGCCAACATTCAGGGATTTTTCCGGATGGAAATCTCTCCAAACATCAATGACCTGAAATCCATCTACAGCTGTCTGGCTCATAACTACCCAAAATTGATGAAGACCCTGCTCCTCCAGACCCCAAGCTATCTGGTCAACTCAGAGGACAAGGAGGCTGTAGTCAGACATGTTGAATTTCTTAAAGATGCCATCAACCATGATGTCATGAAAGATCTGGACTTATATCGTCTCAGCCTAGCTCTAGCCACACAGCACTGCAAAGGCTTCTCATGTAACATCAGAAAAGCCACTGAAAGGGTCGTCTCCATCCTGGCCACCAAGTGGTTTTACATCGGCAGTGCCAACAAATAAAATGCATTTATCAGGGATGAACCGCTGAGGACAGACACATCAAGGTTGTAGATCACTTCCCCTTGTACTATCCAATGGGTGTGAACATCAATATCAGCGGTCAAGACCTGAACATCAATATTAACATCAAGTGGGCAGAGCTAGCAGTCTGACTTGCGAACGAGCCTGAGGCCTACATCGAGGAGTGTGAACAAGGCGCGGACTCACCGGCCGGTGGAGTCCAGCGATGCCAGTTATTCGTCAACATTAGATGACGGAGACCAAGGACTTAGCTGGCGAGACAGACTATACAGCCAGTGTATGGGCAGCACGGTGGTGCAGTTTGGGGAATATCCCCGTCATCATATAATAGAGACGGTGTATAATGACAACTCCACATATAATATACAGATGTAATAACACGTCAAAAAATAAAAGTCTACTCTGTTTTATATTGAAATGAATAGAGTGTGCAGCCTGCAAGTGACTGAAGTTAATAAAAACTATAGAGCACTCTTTGTTTTTTATTGTAGACTAGATACTTGAATTTTTTACACTGAGATTCATATCCTAAAAGGTTTTTAAGCGGATCACAAATGGTACAAAAGGTACACCTTAATATAATTTATCTTTATATTGGGGAATGTCAGGTCTAATAATTCCACTGGCCATCTAAGTATGAAAAACAATGAAGAATAATGATGCTGGGATCCTGTTACTGCCGGGTGATGCCTAATAGGCCAGAATTAATGACGGAACTGACTATAAAACAACTGAAATGACTTGATAATGATTCTGTTTCTGAACAGAAGTGAGAAGTCAATGCTTGAATGAAAATGATTGAAAACAGGCAATTTCTTTTCTTTCTAATGTGAAAATTCCTAATGCCGTAGTTCACACACTTCAGTACATTGTAGTGACATGTATTACTGATTTGTGAAAAAAAAGTGTATAATGATTGTTATGCTTTAAATTGATTTGCTATGAAACTGACCCTATGGTCTGATATACTTTGGTAGGTTTGGTATTAAAGAAAGTGAAGTCCTAGGTAGTTTGACATTTTTAGACTGTTTATATAATACCGCCATATACTGCCAAGATAATACTGCCATATACAACCCACATAATACCACCATATAGTGGTCAAATAATAAGCAATATCCAAATAATAGCCCCTAAAGAGCCCACATAATACTGACATATAGTTCCCAGATAATTCTTCAACTCAATTTCCATATAATACCACTAAACAACGGTTAAAGGGGTATTCCCAACTTAGACATTTACGGAGTATCCACAGAAAATGGCAATAACTGGCTAATAGATGCGGGTCCCAGCTCTGGGACTCGCACCTATATCAAGAACGGGAGTCACCCGACCAGCTCTGGGACTCGCACCTGTATCAATAATGTGGGTCACCGGACCCCCGTTTCACCTGGTGGGGCTGCCGCTGGCTGCAGATTCCAGGCTGGGACTAGTGAACAGGGGGACGTTGCCCCCTGTCTGCTAGTTACCATCTTGAATCTGTGGACAGTGGGCACCTCACCAGTTGGGAATAACTCCTTCGACGGCATCATAGTTATGTACGACGCTAGGAGTCCCTGCCTCACTGCCGGACAACTGTCCCGTATTGTAATCATGTTTTCAGTACGGGACAGTAGTTCCATGGAGAGGCAGGGACTCCTAGCGTCGTACATAACTATGATGCTAGGAGCCCGGCTCCCTGCACTGTGTTCGGTCCGGTACTTGCGGCCGAAATACGTCCGTCAATTACGGACGTAATGACCCCGTGTGAACATACCCTTAGGCCGCAGGCTGGTATTATGAGGCTGGGAAGGGACAAAAAACGTGGCCCTTCCCACCCTGGTGATGCTAGGCTGCAGCTGCTTTATTGTATCTGGCTAGTTATGAAAAATAAGGGGAATCCTACGTCATTTTTTTTTAAATAAATTGAAAAAAAAATTATGTGAGATCCCCTCCATTTTTCATAACCCACTAGATACAATAAAGCAGCAGCAGCCTAGCATCACCAGGGTTTTTGGCCCTTCCTAGCCTGATAGTACCAGCCTGCGGCCACCCCAGTACCCTTCACTTCAGATGGTCGGGACAGAGACATAAAAAAAAAAGTTTGATTGAAATAACTCTTCCACACAATCCACTTTAAACATTTTATTGAAAAAAAGCTTAAAGTGTAGCTAAACGTTCAACAAATTTCTGACATGTCATAGTGACATGTCAGAAGTTTGAATTGGTGGGGGTCCGAGCACGGAGACCCCCACCAATCGCTAGAACGAAGCAGCTGAATGACTCATGTGAACGCTCAGCCGCTTTGTGTCTGTTCTGCTTTTTCCGGAAATATATGTATCTGTGTACACGATACATTTATTTTCGTAAATAGCCGAACAGACACGAAGCAGCTGAGCGCTCACACGAGCACTTCAGCTGCTTCGTTTTATCGATCGGTGGGGGTCTTAGTGCTCGGTCCTCCACCAATGATAAAAGTTTAGTTACAGTTCAAAGGCTATGTGCACCTTTAAAAACATATTTTTTAATATATAAATATATCTATCAATGTGATTGGTGCAAGTTTTAATGACTTTTTATTGAAAATGATTTGTACTTTTTGAGATACAGCTGCTTTGTATACAGAGCAGCTGTATCTAGTGCTGAGACCTGAATCCATTAGGTCACCTGTTATCGATTACATCTAAGTTATGAACTTAAATGTGATTGGTAACAGCTTGATCCTGCCCCTACTAATTTAAAAGGGATCGGCCGACGCTGGGGGGCCGGGAGTATACTGCAAGGGGGTTTTGAGCGTTTTACTCACAGCAGAGGGCTCTATAGGTGGGAATAATCCCCCCATAGAGCCCTCACTAGTTACCTTACTGAAAGGTTAGGGGTGTCTGAGCATCCGACTGACTGCTCTAAAGGGGGGGCAGAATACTCCCCCCTATAGAGCTCTCTGCAGTAAGTCAGACGCTAAGACTGCCCATCCCCTGCATCCCCCTATCCTTCCATTATAGTAACGTGAGGACTTTATAGGGTGGATTTTTTCCCCCCTCATAGAGCCCTTGGCTGTCAGTAAAATGCCCAGACCTCCCTTTCAGTATACTCCCGGGTACCGGTCCCCCAGCTACGGCCGACCAACACCTTTTAAATTAGTGAAGGCAGGAGCGCGAGCGCTGTAAGGGGCACTCAATTTTTAATACAGGCCACCACTCACCTCGTGCATCATGCATCTCGTCACTCCTCTTCTTGAGGAGAGAGCACTCGACCGCTCCTTCGCAGACCAGCTCCTCTCTGGCGGCGCCTGCTGCGTACAGCGTCAGAGAGGAGGAGGAGTGTTCTTACAGATGGGCACCATCATGCGGCACGTCAGGTAAGTAAAATAAGGCATGCCCCCTCCCCCCGGTCCAGTCCTCCCCTAGTTCCAAATGCCGCCCAGGGGCGTAACTAGGAAAGACTAGGCCCCATAGCAGGCAGACAAAACTCTTGACTGGCCCCCCCAGGTTCCACAAGAAGCCCCCTTTATAGATAGTGCCCCCTGTAGAATGTGCCATACAGCCCCCCTGTAGACAGTGCTATATAGCCCCGCCTATAAACAGTGTCACAGCCCACTTGTAGATAGCGACCCCCACCTCCCCCTTGTAGATAGTGCCATACAGCCCCCCTGTAGATATCGCCTTAAAGCCCCCCTGGTATATAGAGATATACAGCTCCAACTGTATATAGTGCCACACAGCCCCCCTCCCTTGTATATAGTGCTGCACAGCCCCCCCTTAGTAGATAGTGTGACACACAGACCCCTGAAGTTTGCGCCACACACAGCCCTCCATCTTGTAAATAGTGCCACACAGACCCTCCTTAGTAGTGCCACACGGCCCCTTGTATATAGTGCCACACAGCTCTACCATGTGTACAGTGCCACACAGCACCCCTTTTATATAGTGCCATGCAGCCCCCCTTTGTATATAGTGCCACATGGCAATGGCGCATCCGAGAAAGTTGTATCAGCCAGAGAATGTCTATCAAACATGAAAAGTTTGGTTTGGAGGCTGGACTATGTGACTCGTCAGGATAGCGGCACCGCCCCATGACCCTTTAATGAGTAATTAGCATATAGTGTGTGCCATTTTAAAAGTGGATTTTAAAGATTTTGCTGCATCTGGGAAAAAACATACAGGGGAATATTGTCAGGTCATGTATTACCACATGGTGGCGGTTCAAGGGGTTAAAACTACCGGACAGGTTCCGATTAAATATACAATGAATTGAGAAAAATTCCATCTGCCCACAATTTTGTTATTATAGATATATCCTATATAATTACAGCTCCAGAACCAATCTCTGACATATATACAGTACCACAACGAAGCTCATATATATATATATATATATATATATATATACATACACATATAGTACCACAACCAAGCTCAGTACATAAATGCAGTACCAGAACCAAGCTCTGACATATATACAGCACTAGATCCAAGCTCATACATAAATACAACACCAGAACCAAGCTCAGTACATATATATCCAGCACTAGAACAAACCTCAGTACATATATAAAACACCAGAACCAAGCTCAGTACATATACAAACACTAGTACCAAGCTCATACATATATACAGCACCAGAACAAAGCTCAGTAGGTATATGCAGTACCAGAAAAACTACAGACAGGGAGATCCTGTTTCACAAAAAAATCATACCACCCATCATCTCGCTGCAGATCATACAGTGACTGCAGTGCTGATTAGAGGCAGAATAAACATTTACATTAAGTGACTCACCGGTGACGTCTCAGATTATAGTTATTTTCTTCTCCCTCCGGTCCAGACCTCTATGATGACTTCTCCCGGCCATGACCCATTTCTGCAGTTTTCTGCTCAGATGTTTCAGCTTCTCACTTTTAAAACATTTCTGCACCTATAAACGAAGTTCAAATTTTCTAAACCTCTGAATATAATAGCGTCATACACTGTGTCCCTGATTATAATAGCGCCATACAATGTGTCCCTGATTATATTAGTACCATACACTGTGTCTGTAGATAGTACCTCACATATAGCTTCCCCTGTATATAGTGTCCCACATATAGCTCCCCCTGTATATAGTGCCCCACATCCCCAATATAGCTCCCCCTTTATATAGTGCCCCACATCCCCATATATACACAGCGTTCCAAATTATTATGCAAATGTTATTTTTTGCTGATTTTCCTAAATAGTCGATGCAAATGACAGTCAGTATAATCTTCAAGCCATCAACCGTTGGAGTATAATGCAAATTTTATTGAACAAATCTCCTAATGATAGCAGATTTTTTTTTAGAAGTAAAAAACTCAAAATGCACTGTTTCAAATTATTATGCACAACAGAGATCAGAACATTTTAAAGGTTGTAAAGAGAACTAAGATGGTCATTTGTTGAATTTGCAGCATCAGGAGGTCATATTTACAGAAATCAAAAGCTCTTTCAATAAAAAAAAAAAATTAACAGGCCAAGTTACATGTTAACATAGGACCCCTTCTTTGATATCACCTTCACAATTCTTGCATCCATTGAATTTGTGAGTATTTGGATCGTTTCTGCTTGAATATCTTTGCAGAATGTCAGAATAACCTCCCAGAGCTTCTGTTTTGAACTGCCTCCCACCCTCATAGATATTTTGCTTGAGGATGCTCCAAAGGTTCTCAATAGGGTTGAGGTCAGGGAAACATGGGGGCCACACCATGAGTTTCTCTCCTTTTATGCCCATAGCAGCCAATGACACAGAGGTATTCGTTGCAGCATGAGATGGTGCATTGTCATGCATGAAGATAATTTTGCCACGGAAGGCACGGTTCTTCTTTTTGTACCACGGAAGAAAGTGGTCAGTCATAAACTCTACGTACTTTGCAGAGGTCATTTTCACACCGTCAGGAACCCTAAAGGGGCCTACCAGCTCTCTCCAAATGATTCCAGCCCAAAACATGACTCCGCCACCTCCTTGCTGACGTCACAGCCTTGTTGGGACATGGTGGCCATTCACCAACCATCCACTACTCCATCAATTTGGACCATCCAGGGTTGCACGGCACTCATCAGTAAACAACACGGTTTGAAAATTAGTCTTCATGTATTTCTGAGCCCACTGCAACCGTTTCTGCTTGTGAGTATTGTTTAGGGGTGGCCGAATAATAGCTTTATGCACACTTGCAAACCTCTGGAGGATCCTACACCTTGAGGTTCACGTGACTCCAGAGGCACCAGCGGCTTCAAATACCTGTTTACTGCTTTGCAATGGCATTTTAGCAGCTGCTCTCCTAAGGGTATGTGCACACACACTAATTACGTCCGTAATTGACGGACGTAATTCGGCCGCAAGTACCGGACCGAACACAGTGCAGGGAGCCGGGCTCCAAGCATCATACTTATGTACGATGCTAGGAGTCCCTGCCTCGCTGCAGGACAACTGTCCCGTACTGTAATCATGTTTTCAGTACGGGACAGTCGTCCTGCAGAGAGGCAGGGACTCCTAGCATCGTACATAACTATGATGCTAGGAGCCCGGCCCCCTGCATTGTGTTCGGTCCGGGTCTTCCGGCCGAAATACGTCCGTCAATTACGGACGTAATTAGTGTGTGTGCACATACCCTAATTCTAATAATTTGTCTGGCAGAAACCTTCCTCATTATGCCTTTATCTGAACGTCTGTGCTCTGAATCAGCCACAAATCTTTTCACAGTACGATGATCACGCTTAAGTTTTCTTGAAATATCCAATGTTTTCATACCTTGTCCAAGGTATTGCACTATTTCATGCTTTTCAGCAGCAGAGAGATCCTTTTTCTTTCCCATATTGCTTGAAACCTGTGGCCTGTTTAACCACTTAATGACCAGGCCATTTTGCACGTTAATGACCAAGGATTATTTTTTGTTTTCTCACAGTCGCATTCCAAGAGTCGTAATTTTTTTTTTATTCCGTCGACATAGCCTTATAAGGGCTTGTTTTTTGCGGGACGAGTTGTATTTTGTAATTGTACCATTTTTAGATGCTCATAATATATTGTTTAACTTTTATTAACTTTATTTTAGGAGAGAATTTAAAATAAGCAGCTATTCCAGCATTGATTTTCACGTTATAAATTTACGCCGTTTACTGTGCAGCGTAAATAACATGTTAACTTTATTCTATGGGTCGGCACGATTATGGGGATACCAAATATGTAAAGGTTTTATATGTTTTCCTACGTTTGCACAATAAAGCCTTTTAGAAAAAAATTACTTGTTTTTGCATCGCCGCATTCCAAGAGCCGTCATTTTTTTATTTTTCCGTCAATGTGGTCGTATGGGGGCTTGATTTTTGCGGGCCAAGGTGTAGTTTTCATTATTACTATTTTGGGGTACATTGGACTTATAGATTCATTGTTATTTCATTTTTTATGGGGAAAATGGGAGAAAAGAGAGAATTTTGCCGTTGTTTTTTGCGTTTTTTTGAACGCCGTTCATCCGGCGGTTTAATTAATGTGTTTATTTTATTGGTCCAGTTGTTACGATCGCGGGGATACCATATATGTGTATGTGTTATTTGTTTTGACACTTTTACTAAATAAAACCACTTTTTGGGCAAAAAAAGTAGTTTTATTTGATTTTCACTGTAATGTTTTTTGGGTTTTTTTCACAAACTTTATTTAACTGATATAAAAATTTTTTTGAGTCCCACCAGGGGACTTCACTATGCGATCTGCTGATCGCTGATATTATGCTTTGGTTTACTTAGTATACCAAAGCATTATTGCCTGTCAGTGTAAAACTGACAGGCAATCTATTATTTCATGCCTTCGGCATGGCCTAACAGGCATTTGCTGAAGGCAGACCTGGGGGTCTTTGTTAGACCCTCGGCTGCCATGGAAACCCGATGGCGACCCGCGATTTCTTTGCGGGGGCGCCGATGGGGTGAGACCGGGAGCTTCCTCCCTCTGTCAAACACATTAGATGTCGCTGTCACTATTGACAGCGGCATTTAATGGGTTAAACTGCCGGAATCGGAGCACGCTTCGATTCCGGCAGTTGCAGCAGGAGTTAGGCTGTGTATAAAAGCCGTGCTCCTGCCGCTGATCGCGTGGGTACACGGATATATCAGTCCTCCTCCGCGAACTAGCAGCTGTAGGGGACGGATATATCCGTCCTTCGGTGTTAAGAGGTTAATAATGTGGAACGTCCTTCTTAAGTAGTTTTCCTTTGATTGGGCACACCTGGCAAATTAATTATCACAGGTGTCTGAGATTGATTACAATGATCCAAAGAGCCCTGAGACACAATACCATCCATGAGTTTAATTGAAAAACTAATAATTAAATGTTTATGATACTTAAATCCAATGTTCATAATAATTTGGAACACACTGTAGACTCCCCTGTGGATAGTGCCCCACATCCCCACATATAGAACCCCTGTATATAGTGCCCCACATCCACACATATAGTCCCCTCTGTAGATAGTGCCCACATCCCCACATATAGAACCCCTGTATATAGTGCCCCACATCCACACATATAGTCCACTCTGTAGATAGTGCCCCACATATAGACCCCCCTGTATATAGTGGTCCACATGTATATACCCTCCTGTGCATAGTGCACCACATCCCCATATAGAACCCCCTGTATATAGTGGCCTAGATCCACATATAGACCCCCCTGTATGTAGTGGCCTAGATCCCCATATAGACCCCCCTGTATATAGTGGCCCACATCTAGACCCGACCCCTCCTGTATACAGTGGCCCACATCCCCACATATAGACAACCCCCCCTGTAGATAGAGCCCCCACTGTAGATAATGCTATTCACAGTTTTAGTAGAGAAAAATAAATAAAACTTTACATACTCACATGATCCCATCCGGTGGCAATGCAGATCTGCTCTCTTCTGAGCAGGTCTGCTGGAGCTGAACGAAGCGTCGTTCAAAGGTGCTGATTGGCGGTGCAGAATGACTTGCCTGGTCACTCAGAGCCTTTCAAGCACGGAAGCGGCACGATGACGTCATCGCAACGCTAGTGTTGTTCAAAGGCGCTGATTGGCGGGGCAAGTCATTTTGACCCGCCAATCAGCGTAATTTCAAGGCGTTGAATGGTCGGCATGCCCGGCCATTCAGCACTAATTCAAGTATTTGTACCTGCGTGCTATAGACGCAAGTACAATTACTGCAAGACGGGGTGGCTGTCGCTAGCACCGGGGCCTCCTACAGTGACGTTGTTGGAACTTTGTCCCATAGTTGTCGCCGTTGAATTGTGGGGGGCGCACCTTTCCAACAGATCTGTGGTGTTTTGGTCGGATAATATGAGTGTTGTTTCTGCTGTTAACCAACTTACTTCTTCCTCAGGTCCGGTTTTGGCTTTGCTCCGTCATTTGGTGTTGCATTGCTTGCAGTGTAACATCCGTTTTTGAGCTCGCCATATTACAGGTGTTCACATTGTTGTCGGTGATGCCTTATCTCGTTTTCATTGGCAGGTTTTTCGGTCTCTTTGCCCGCAGGCGGAGCTAGAGGGGGCCAGCTGCCCGGAGTTCTTGTGGAGGCTGCTGGATCGGAGTTAGCGCCATTGGTGAGGTCGTCCCTTGCGCCCTCTACGTGGGCTACTTACGGTAATGCGTGGAAGGAATGGTTGAGCGCTGCGGGGTTGGAAGAAGTTGGCCTCCAGGAGGGAGTCACGTCGTCCTGTGTCCTTTTCTTTATTGTAGGAACTTATAGCGGCGCTGCCGGTTGTTTGTTCTTCCCCTTATGAATCCGTTTTATTTTCAGTGGCTTTTTCGTTGTGTTTTTTCGGGGCTCTGTGGATTTCGGAGCTAGTTCCGATGGGGGCGGCTCGTCCGGGGGGTCTGCTGTTTAATAATGTAGTGGTTTTTTCGGTGGGGGTTCGTTTGTGTATTCGTCGCTCTAAGACGGATGTGTTTGGTCGGGGTTTTTGGGTTTCGCTTTGGCCAGTCCCGGGTTTGGCTTGTTCCGGTGGCGGCGGTGGCGGCTTTCTTGAGGGTGCATAGTTCGGGGTTGCAATCTTTGTCGCATTCGGATGGTCGGCCGCTTAATACGTTCCAGTTTTCCGCTATTTTCCGTAAGGCACTTGTTCGGATCGGTAAGCCTCCAAGGGTGGACAATATTCATTCTTTCCATATTGGGGTGGCCACTATGGCCAGTGAATTGGGGTTATCCGATGCGGCAGTGCGGTGCATCGGTAGATTGAAGTCGGATTGATTTCTTTTTTCCCCCGGTTAGTGTTAGTCTGGTCAGAGATTGTTCCTCGGTTGGTGTGGCATGGCGCTCGGGATGTGAATGCCATTGAGGTGGGGGGCGCCTCTCAAATACCAGGGTGTCTCGGTTCCTCCGGGCTAGAGGTGGTGTGGTGGTCTGTCGTCGGGAGTTGGAAGGTGACAACAGGGGATTGTTGCTACCAGATGGGGTGCACCTGACAGACATTGGGTTGGATATTTGCTTGTCGGGTTTGCAGGATGGGGGTGAGCAGGCTCTGTTTTTGTGGGTGGTCGGTGAGCCGTGTAGTTAAGGAGTACACGGTTACCTTATGGCGGTAGTAGAAGGGGATTTACCTACATGTCTCTGGGATAGGCCGGCATGCAGGTTGTTTTATTGAACTTTGTTAAGGTCATTTAGTATTTATATATTTTAATAAAGCTATGGCCGACCCTCATGTCAACCCCACTTTAAAAGAGAATTACGTGTCAGTTGTTATATTACTTTAGATAATGGGGGAGACTAATAGGGGTTATATATGTTGCTATATACATACAGTCCTGAATCGAATGGGTTAATGGCAGGGATCGGAGCTAGCTCCGTTTCCTGCCGTTACAGGTGGATGTCAGCTGTAACATACAGCTGACTTCCACCGCTGATGACGCCGGATCAGCTTCTGAGCCGGCGCCATCTTGCCAGCGGTTACAGAAGCCGATCAGGCTCCATAGCCGGGCGGATCTTGACCGACTTCTGTGCTAGGCAGACCGGGAGGCCAGTATTAGGCCTCAGTTTGCCATTGCAGCCACCGGAACCCCGGCAATCTCAGTGCTGGGGTTCCGATGAACTGCCAACACCTTAAAGGCAATGTGTTACCAGAAAAACATGTTTTTTTTTTTTTAATTAAACATTTAGTGTGTGGGTGATTAAACATTGTTCAAATTTTTTTTATTTTTTTCACGAGTCAGGAAATATTATAAATTAATTCTAATTTATAGTATTTCCCATTTCTGGTCACTAGATGGAGCTATTCCCAAAATTGCAGCATTGCAAAATTGGGTAAAAAGCCCTCGCTCTAGTGAGCTCTCAGCATCCCCCCCTCCTTTATCCTGGCTAGTGCCGGGATAAACGAGGGGTTTGAACGGTCTAACCTCCTACACTGTGTGTCGCCTGTTTTTGAGCTAACACACAGTGTAGTAGGTTTACATACAGTAGTAAACACACACAAACACGAACATACATTGAAATCTCTTACCTGCTCCTGCCGCCGCGGCTCCCTCCGGCCCGTCCGCTCCGTCTGCTGCCGCTGGTCCGAGTGCACAAGTCCGGAAGCCGCGACCGGAAGTAGTAATATTACTGTCCGGCCGCGACTTCCGGTCCACAGGAAAATGGCGCCGGACGGCGCCAATTTCAAGTTGGACTGTGTGGGAGCGGCGCATGCGCAGTTCCCACACAGACGCCGTACACACAAGTGAATGGGACGGGAGCCGTTCGTCGTCCCTATGGGACTGTGGCTGCCGTATTCCATGTCTGTATGTGTCGTTAATCGACACACACAGAAATGGAACCAAAAATGGCAGCCCCCATAGGGAAGAAAAAGTGTAAAAATAAGAAAAAGTAAAACACAAACACACAAATAAATATAAACGTTTTTAATAAAGCACTAACATCTTGAACATATGAAAATTTTTTCTGTGATGACACTGTTCCTTTAAATGTAGCAATCACGTTTGAACGCTGCATTGAAGGGTTAATGGCGAGGATCGAAGCTAATTTCGGTCCCCGCCATTACAGCCGGATGTCAGCTGTAATACAACGCTGACATCCGGCGATGATGGCACCGACTCAGCTTCTGAGCCGGTGCAAAGCATTTGGCGTATGGCTACGGAAAATTGCGGGAAGCTCTAGCTTTCCATGGCGTACCCATACGGCAAATGTCGGGAAGGGGTTTATAGAATGCAAATAAAAATACTTGATTTATTTAGATTTATGCAGTAGAATTCAATACAGCGGGGTCTTGGTTGATCAATATCACTGCATTTATTATCCTTTAGTTACAAAATCGCTGTTCCTTGGTCAACTTAGTTCTAAAAAAATGTAATAAAAAGTGATAATAAATTTCTACGTACCAAAAACTGGTACCAATAAAAACTACAGCTCATCCCGCAAAAAAAAAAGCCCTCACGCTGTGGCATCCAAGTGCAATGTGATTACATATAACGTGATTTAAAGCTCAGTGCAATGTATGACTCTAGTTCACACAGTATCTTGATGTATTTGTAACTAAAGGATAATAAATGCAATAATATTGGTCAACCAAGACCCCGCAGTATTGAATTCAACTGCATAAATATAAATAAATCAAGTCTTTTTATTTGCATTCTATTAACCGCTTCTCGACCGCCCACAGTAAATTCACGTCGGAGCTTGCTGGGCTCTGTGCAGCGCCAACGTGAATTCACGGTGGGTGTTGAAAGCGCGATCCGGGTGTAAAATTGTATAAAGAAGTGGGAGGAAATATTGGGGATATGGAATATATTAGTGTTTTATAGGAAAGTATAAATATTATTTTTTTCATAAAAAGGTTATAATTCTATGGTACTTAATGATCTTTGGGGTGGGAGGGGGATGGGATTGGGGAGATATATGTTGTCTGAAGTAAATTGTGCAGATAAATTGTTAGCATTATGATATTTATAATCACTGGATATTGAAATGTTGTAATGTTTTTATTACTGAAATTCAATAAAGATATGTGAAAAAAAAAAAAGCATTTGATGTGTGTTAGAATGTAAGGTAAGTGTGAGGTCATCAGTGATGTCATAATTCACCTTCTCTATAAAAGCTGCAGATCGGTCACATTCCGTTGAGCCGCTATAGACCAATAGTTTCTTGCTTTTTGGTACATCGCTCTCACTTGACTTTTTCTTGAGTCCTGTGACTTCTAGAAATCTTGCTTTATCCAGAAGCTTCAGATCCACGATTCAGAGGTAAGAGGAGAACATGTAGATGTTTCTTGTGAAGTATTGCAGCGAGTTCCATGCGCTGCCCCTGTAAGAATGTTTCTCTTTCACCCTCTTACTGGGTTAGATTCTAAGGTCAGGCGCAATAAATGACATACAAGATTGAGTGTATGAAAATGTATATTGTATAAAGAGTGAAATGACTGTTAGTTATTCTGAGACTTCTATGGAGATTTGTACATAGCGACGGCCATAAACAATGAACTTTACAGAGACACTTTTTCCTTATCATCAATAATTACATGACAGGTTATAGTTACCATCCATGGTCTCCCCACACTCCAGGAAGTCTCCTTTCCAGTATGTCCCTCCTCAAGTGGCTCCCAAGTGGCTCCCCTCATGTCATGCTTGGGTCTTTTATACCCCTTTGTCTGCTCCTCTTAGAGACAAATAGTGTGACCTTCCTGATAAAAAGAACTTCCCCCTCATGTAACATGCGAATATAGAATACTGGTGCCACTTATCAACCACCCTGAGGCGCAGCTAGACGTCACAGGGGGAGGGGGGAGCACATCTAAGTGGGCCCCAACCCAGTAGGCCCCCCACATGGTATAATGCCACATGTTTGCCCCCACACAGAATAATGCTCCCATAGCTGCCCCCACATAGTATAATGAACCCTTAGTGCCCCCACAAAGTATAATAACCACTTAGTGGCACACACACACACACACACACACGCATGCACGCACGCACGCACGCACACACACACACACACACACACTATAATGCCCTTATAGCTTTCCCACACAGTATAATGCACCTATAGCTGTCCCCACATAGTATAATGCCCATATAGTGCCTCTCACACTGTATAACGCCCATATAGTGCCTCTTACACAGCATAACGCCCCATATCTGCCCACATACAGTATAATGCCCCCATAGCTGCCTCCACACAGTAAAGTGCCCCCATAGATGACCCATACAGTACAATGCCCCAATAACTGCCCTCATACAGTATAATGCCTCCAAAGCTGCCCAAATAGAGCAAACTTCCCTATTGCGGCCCCCATTATAATGCCACCTTAGCTGCCACTACACAGCAAAGTGCCTAATAAAAATAATAAAATAAATATTTACCCATCCCCATTCCCACGACGAGAGGAGGAGATCCCTTTGCTCCACCGCTCTGTAGACATGATAACGTCACTACATCGCGCCCGTCTATGTCAAGCCACTCATAGCTGCAGCTGGCATTATACAGTAAATGCTGGAGCAAGGAGCCATCGGCTACGTGCTCCAGTATTGAATTCAACTGTATCTGCGTTCTGAGGACGCAGATACAGTTGAAACAGGAACACACCACCGCTGGGCGACCGGCCCTTGGCCCCACCATTTCAGTGGGCCTGGAGCCACCGCCCCCTCTGCCCCCTCGCAAGCTACGCTACTGCAACCACCTTTATAGCATTTATGACATCCTGAGTTTGTCCATGGGTAAGACTGGGTTCACACAACTGGTTAGCATCTGTAAGAGATACCTGTGAACGTCCGGGTCATTTATTGTGAGAATCAGGGTAAACTATAGGAATCTTGCAAACTGATGAGACGCATTTCATTAAGACATGCAACTATTATACCCATGATCCTCCATCTTTGATTTACCCAAATAAAATACTCTATATAATATTACATATAACCTTATATGTGGCTTTCATTTTCTGAAACCTTTAATTCCTTACACCACCAGAGGGCGCAGTGTAGAGGAGTGCCGCTGTCTCCTCTGGCTGTACTGTCCTGTCTCTGCCTTGGGAGGGCGCTCTTCATGCAGTTATCACATGTTTATTGGGGAGGGGGCTGATAATAGAGGACAGAGAAGTCTAGAATCTATTTTCTTTTTGGAAGATGATTTAGAAACAAGTAACCACATGATGATTTCTCGCCTCAGCAGATTTGTGGATATGAAGATCATGAATAGAAAACATCAGACATTCTGTGTGGACACAAATCAAGAGCTCAGAAATGCTTTGGACACCTGGAATTTGGTGGAAGAAGACATCTTAGGAGCCTGTGTCCCTTATTTCATCCAGGAGAAGGCGGCTGAAGATCTCTTCACTTATACGGATGTGTTTCAGAAAGCAATTCTGAGTAACCTGTTACCATCTCAATACAACGCCGCCATGTGCCGCTTCTTCATCAGAGTCATTCAGTACAGAAGAGACGCGGCACACTACCTGAAGGAATATATGGTCAATGTGCTATGTGAGCACTTGAAGGTGGAGTACATGAAGGGACAATACTATTCCTACGCCATGACTAAGAAGGTTATCGTCTGGCTGAGCATCCTCCATCTCGAAGCGGTGGTCGGGGAACTGAGATACAACATCGTTTATGAGGATTTCAATGCTGCCATTGTCGACACTTTGACAGAAGTGACATCTCTATGTGCTACAGTCATCATGCCACACATCTTGGACATGCTGCCAGTGCTGAGCCGAGTGGTCAAAGACGCTCCTGACCAACTATCTAAGGAGACGTTGTGCTATGCTGTAAGGCGTTTATGCGGTAGCATCCAAGAATATATTGGGAAGGGTGGCAGCTGCAAAGTGCAACTTATGAAGGCCATAAGCAACATGAAGGCCAACATTTCCACCTGGTTGCCTGATGTCCATGCTGAGCTTCAAGACTCCACCAAAGTTGCCCTGGAATTCTTTACTGTACCCGAATCATCGGAGAACCAGCCGACTGAGCCAGTCAATGACGAGTTACAGACCCTTCCTCACGCCGAGCTCCTAGAAAAATACAGGGAGCAAGTTGCGGCGGAGAATAAGGAACTGGAAGATACAGAGAAGCAGCGTATTGAGATGAACACGCTTGTGACATCTCTGGTATCTGGCAGGAAAATAACAAAAGATTTTCTCCAGTTTCTACTCAATGCCCTGAAGAATGCGGACCCAAAGGCCAAAATGACAGCAGCTATGTTCTTCAATGAGGCTTTGAAGCATCCAAGACTTATAAAGCAGAAATACCAAGAGTGCGCAATCCAACATCTGCTGAAGATCATAGAAGAGGACGATAACATCTTGTGCAGCATCGCCATGGAGGCACTGGGGAATGCCACCACCGGAGCTACAAGACTGGTGGAGAGCTACAAGAATAAGATCATTGCCCACATGGAGTTTAGACTGTCAAAAACCAGCAACACCAAGATCATCATGGCGGCACTGAGGGTGCTGTCCTCCATTATCAGACGCCTGAAGCTTTCTGTCCTCAGTAGACAATTCATTAAAATATCCCGGGAGCATATGGACTATCCGGACGGAGAAGTCCAGATTGCGGCCATTAATCTGTTAAGAGATCTGACAGAGAGCTGCCGCCTTCCGCTATTTGGATATTTTACAGATAAAGTCAGGAGCTTTATACCAACTTTGCTCCTGAAATTACATAGTGACAACCAGGAGATCGTAGCAGCCAGTACTTCATCTCTGCAGAGCTGCCTCTCCTACATCAAAGGAGCCAACATTCAGGGATTTTTCCGGACGGAAATCTCTCCAAACATCAATGACCTGAAATCCATCTACAGCTGTCTGGCTCATAACTATCCAAAATTGATGAAGACCCTGCTCCTCCAGACCCCAAGCTATCTGGTCAACTCAGAGGACAAGGAGGCCGTAGTCAGACATGTTGAATTTCTTAAAGATGCCATCAACCATAACGTCATGAAAGACCTGGACTTATATCGTCTCAGCCTAGCTCTGGCCACACTGCACTGCGAAGGCTTCTCATGTAATATGAGAAAAGCCACTGAAAGGGTCGTCTCCATCCTGGCCACCAAGTGGTTTTACATCGGCAATGCCAACAAATAAAATGCATTTATCAGGGATGAACCGCTGAGGACAGAGACATCAAGGTTGTAGATCACTTCCCCATGTACTATCCAATGGTTGTGAACATCAATATCAGCGGTCAAGACCTGAACATCAATATTAACATCTAGGGGGCAGAGCTAGCAGTCTGACTTGCGAACGAGCCTGAGGCCTACATCGAGGAGGGTGAACAAGGCGCGGACTCACCGGCCGGTGGAGTCCAGCGATGCCAGTTATTCGTCAACATTAGATGACGGAGACCAAGGACTTAGCTGGCGAGACAGACTATACAGCCAGTGTATGGGCAGCACGGTGGTGCAGTTTGGGGAATATCCCCGTCATCATATAATAGAGACGGTGTATAATGACAACTCCACATATAATATACAGATGTAATAACACGTCAAAAAATAAAAGTCTACTCTGTTTTATATTGAAATGAATGGAGTGTGCAGCCTGCAAGTGACTGAAGATAATAAAAACTATAGAGCACTCATTGTTTTTTATTGTAGACTAGATACTTGAATTGTTTACACTGAGATTCATATCCTAAAAGGTTTTTAAGCGGGTCACAAATGGTACAAAAGGTACACCTTAATATAATTTATCTTTATATTGGGGAATGTAAGGCTTATTAACCCCTTCCCGCTTTTGGGCGTGACTGTACGTCCAAATTCTAAGTGCGTTCCCGCAATAGGTCGTACAGTCACACCCTGTAGATAAAGCGCGCACAGGAGCTGTGTGCGCTTTATCTTCAGCGGCTGTCAGCTGTTATACACAGCTGACATGCCGCTGCAATGGCTGCGGTGGCTGTTACCGCTGATCGCAGCCATTTAACCCCTTCAATGCGGCTGTCAATGACGTCCGCCTCATTGAAGCGATTGACAGAGGGAGGGTGCTCCCTCTGTAACCCCCGGGCCCCCCCGTGATGGATCGTGAGTGGCGATTGTTGCTATGGCAACCCGGAAGCCGTTACTAGGCTTCTTGGTTGCCCAGGTACGGTAGCCTATTAGGTCCTGCCCGAGGCAGGACGTAATAGGCTAACTGTCAAATGAAGAAAGACAGTTACGATACACTGCACTACATAAGTACTGCAGTGCATCGTACCGGGGATCAGAAGACCCCAGGTCAGTGTAATAAAAAAAGTGAAAAAAGTAAAAAAAAAAGTTAAAGAAAAATAAATAAATAAAAGTTAATAAATAAGAAAAACAACACTTGCCCTGTTTCCTGATCAACTCCTTTATTATTAGAAAAAAATGAAAATATGAAAAATAACTATACATAATAGGTATCGCCGCGTTTGGAACGGCCTGATCTATAAAAATATCACATTATTTTTACCGCATGGTGAACACCGAAAAAATTGTTCATAAAAAACAATGACAGCATTTTATTTTTTGGTCATCTTGTCTCAAAAAAAATGTAATAAAAAGTGATCAAAAAGTTGCAAGTAACGCAAAATGGTACCAATAGAAACTACAGTTTGTCACGCATAAAACAAGCCGTCCCGCAGCGATATCAACGAAAAAATAAAAAAGTTATGGCTGACAGAAAATGGCGACACTAAAACATGATTTTTTAGAAAAGAGTATTTTTGTTGTGGGAACGCAGTGAAACGTAAAAAAATGAAATAAATTTGGTGTCGCTGTAATCGTATCGCCCCGCAGTATAAAGTTAACATGTTGTTTATACTGCACGGTGAACACTGTTAAAAAAAAAAAAAAAAAGAAACGTGCTGGAATTGCTGTTTTTGGGTTTCCTCATCTCCCAAAAAATGGAATAAATAGTGATAAAAAAATCGCATTTACTGCAAAATGGAACCAAAAAAAATTACAGCTCGTTCCACAAAAAACGCGCCCTCACATAGCTCCGTCAACGGAGAAATAACACGTTATGACTCTCAAAACGCAATGATGCAAAATGATGCAAAATGACGGCCCAGACTCATTTTTAGGTCCAGTAGAATTTCACTAAATACCCCACATCGTCATTTGCTGGACCCCATAGGTGGACCCTGTAGATGCAGCGGAGATGAGGAAACTTTAGGGCCTTGTGCGGCTTATAGGGCTAGTGAAGAAGTCAAATGTAAGGCAATACTGGAGCGCAGATATTTTGTATAATACCCAATAAACCCGGCCTGTGTATAAATGATTGTTTCAAAGCGTACCACACCAATCCATTGATTATTCATTCATCCCATTATTACATCATCCTATTATGACCTGATGTACTCCGTCCAGCTTACATATGCCCTGATGTACTCCGCCCAGCTTACATATACCCTGATGTACTCCGTCCAGTTTACATATGCCCTGATGTACTCCGCCCAGCTTACATATACCCTGATGTACTTCGCACAGCTTACATATACCCTGATGTACTCCTCACAGATTACATATACCCTGATGTACTCCGCACAGCTTACATATACCCTGATGTACTCCGCACAGCTTACATATACCCTGATGTACTCCGCACAGCTTACATATACCCTGATGTACTCCGCACAGCTTACATATACCCTGATGTACTCCGCACAGCTTACATATACCCTGATGTACTCCGCACAGCTTACATATACCCTGATGTACTCCGCACAGCTTACATATACCCTGATGTACTCCACACAGCTTACATATACCCTGATGTACTTCGCACAGCTTACATATACCCTGATGTACTCTGCCCAGCTTACATATACCCTGATGTACTCCGCACAGCTTACATATACCCTGATGTACCCCGCACAGCTTACATATACCCTGATGTACTCTGCACAGCTTACATATACCCTGATGTACTCCTCACAGCTTACATATACCCTGATGTACTCCGCACAGCTTACATATATCCTGATGTACTCCTCACATATTACATATACCCTGATGTACTCCGCACAGATTACATATACCCTGATGTACTCCGCCCAGCTTACATATACCCTGATGTACTCCGCACAGCTTACATATACCCTGATGTACGCCGCACAGCTTACATACACCCTGACGTACTCCGCACAGCTTACATATACCCTGATGTACTCCGCCCAGCTTACATATACCCTGATGTACTCCGCACAGCTTACATATACCCTGATGTACTCCTCACAGTTTACATATGCCCTGATGTACTCCTCACAGCTTACATATGCCCTGATGTACTCCGCCCATCTTACATATACCCTGATGTACTCCGCACAGCTTACATATGACCTGATGTACTTCACCCAGTTTACATATACCCTGATGTACTCCACCCAGCTTACATATACCCTGATGTACTCCTCACAGCTTACATATAGCCTGAATTACCTGCACATATTACATATGCCCTGATGTACTCCACAGTTTACATATATCCTGATGTACTATGCACAGCTTACATATACCCTGATGTACTCCGCCCATATTACATATACCCTGATGTACTTCACCCAGCTCACATATGCCCCCACATTATAAGCTGAAATAGCACTAATACACCAAGCAAAATCTGCGCTTCAAAAGCCAAATGGTGGTCCAACTGAGCCTGGCAGCGTGCCCAAACGGCAATTTATGACCACATATGGGGTATTCTGGAGAACCCGCTTAACAATTTATGGGATGTGTGTCTACGGTGGTACAAGCTGGGCACAACACATTGGACACTGAAATGGCATATCTGTGGAAAACAGCAATTTTCAATCTGCAACATGTAAGGGATCTGCTAGACACAGCTTCTGTGTCGACGCCCGTGGGTAATCAGTCTGCACCTGCTCCTATGTCTGTGAGACTGACTCCATCTTCCACCACTCAGGATGGCAGGCTTAGGAGTGGGAGAGCCTATCACAGCCTGGCCAGATGGAGCCTGCTCCCGCCCACTGTCTATTTATACCTGCCTTTCCTGTTCCTCCTTTGCCTGTGATTCTGCTCTGCTTGTTTCCTGGCTCTGCTGCTGCTGCTTGAACTACTGATCCTCTGCTTGTTATTGACCTTGGCTTACTGACCACTCTCCTGCTCAGCGTTTTGTACCTCGTGCACTCCTGGTTTGACTCGGCTCGTTCACTACTCTCGTTGCTCACGGTGTCTCCGTGGGCAGCTGCCCCGTTTCCCTTAGCTTCTGTGTACCCTTGTCTGTTTATCTGTCGTGCACTTACTGAGCGTAGGGACCTTCGCCCAGTTGTATCCCGTCGCCTAGGACGGGTCGTTGCAAGTAGGCAGGGACTGAGTGGCGGGTAGATTAGGGCTCACAGGTCTGTCTCCCTACCCCGTCATTACATAATCACAGGCCCATATACCTAGCCTACCCTGGTCCCTGACACAACTATGGACCCCCTTGAGACCCTGGCTCAGCAAATGCAGGGCCTCTCCCTACAGGTCCAAGCCCTGGTCAGAGGGACAACCAGCATGATGCTACCCTGGTAGTGCCCCCCACCTCACCTCTTGAACCCCACCTCAAGTTGCCTGACCGGTTCTCAGGGGACCGGAATACTTTTCTCACCTTTCGGGAGAGTTGTAGGCTCTATTTTCGCTTAAAGCCCCACTCCTCAGGTGCTGAGAGCCAGCGGGTGGGTATAATTATGTCCCGGCTCCAGGACGGGCCCCAAGAATGGGCCTTCTCCTTGGCTCCTGATGCCCCTGAACTTTCCTCCGTTGATCTTTTCTTTTCTGCTCTCGGGCTCATGTATGACGAGACTGACAAGACTGCCTTTGCCGAGAGTCAGCTGTTGACCTTACGTCAGGGTAAGAGACCTGTTGAGGAGTATTGTTCTGACTTTAGGAAGTGGTGTGTAGCTGCTCGGTGGAATGACCCAGCCTTAAGGTGCCAGTTTAGATTGGGTCTGTCGAACGCCCTGAAAGACCTGCTAGTTAGCTATCCCTCTTCTTACTCCCTAGAACAGGTTATGGCTTTAGCGGTACGACTTGACCGTCGTCTCAGGGAACGACGACTTGAACGTTTTTGTGCCTTCTCCTCTCACTCCCCCATGATGCCTCCCGAGGTTCCGTTGCTTCGTTCTTCCACGGAAGACTCGGATGTACCTATGCAACTCGGGGCCTCCGTGTCCCCCCAACAACGTAGAGAGTTCTGCAGGAAGAATGGTCTCTGCTTCTATTGTGGGGATGACAAGCATCAAGTGAACACCTGTCCTAGGCGTAAGAATAAGCAGCCGGAAAACTTCCGCGCCTAAGTGATCATCGGGGAGGTCACTTGGGCGCACAGGTATTTCCCGTAAATATGAAACGTAATAAAATCTTGCTTCCCTTTCAGGTCTCCTTTGGTGGTAGGTCTGCTAATATTATGTCTGTGGAATTTGCTATGTCTCTAGCTATGCCATTGATTGATTTGCCTAAACCTATCCCGGTAGTGGGTATCGACTACACTCCTCTTGCTAATGGTTATTTTACACAGCATACCCCTGTTTTTGAACTCCTTGTTGGCTCCATGCATTTGGAGCAGTGCTCTGTACTGGTGATGCAGGGATTATCCTCGGATTTGGTTTTAGGCCTTCCCTGGTTACAGTTGCATAATCCCACGTTTAACTGGAATACTGGGGATCTTACCAAATGGGGTAATGAATGCATGACGTCATGTTTTTCTGTTAATTCTATTTCTCTCCCTGAGGAGGTGAACACTCTACCTGAGTTTGTTCAGGACTTCGCTGATGTTTTCTCTAAAGAGGCCTCCGAAGTGTTACCTCCTCATAGAGAATACGATTGCGCAATCGATTTGGTACCAGGAGCTAAGCTCCCTAAGGGTAGGATATTTAATCTCTCTTGTCCCGAACGTGAAGCCATGAGAGAGTATATCCAGGAATGCCTGGCCAAGGCTTACATTCGCCCCTCTACTTCTCCGGTAGGTGCTGGCTTCTTCTTCGTAGGGAAGAAGGATGGTGGTCTTAGGCCGTGCATTGACTACCGGAACTTGAATAAGGTCACTGTAAGGAACCAGTACCCCCTTCCTTTGATTCCTCATCTCTTCAATCAGGTTCAGGGGGCCCAATGGTTCTCTAAGTTTGATCTACGGGGGGCTTATAACCTTATCCTCATCAAAGAGGGGGATGAGTGGAAGACTGCGTTTAACACGCCCGAAGGTCATTTCGAATACCTCGTCATGCCCTTTGGGTTGTGTAATGCTCCTGCGGTCTTCCAGAATTTCATAAATGAGATTTTAAGAGACTACCTGGTGGTATTTCTTGTAGTGTACCTTGATGACATACTTGTGTTTTCCAAGGACTGGTTCTCCCACATTGAGCATGTCAGGAAGGTGCTCCAGGCCCTTCGGGAAAACAAACTATTTGCTAAGACCGAAAAATGTGTGTTTGGGGTGCAGGAGATACCATTTTTGGGTCAAATCCTCACTCCTCATGAATTCCGCATGGACCCCGCCAAGGTCCAGGCTGTGGCGAAATGGGTCCAACCTGCCTCCCTGAAGGCGTTACAGTGCTTCCTGGGGTTCGCTAATTATTACAGGAGATTTATTGATAACTTCTCGGTCATCGCTAAGCCTCTTACGGATCTCACTCGCAAAGGTGCTGATCTCCTCCACTGGCCTCCTGAGGCTTTCCAGGCTTTTGAGGTCCTTAAGAAGTGCTTTATCTCGGCCCCAGTGCTGGTTCAGCCCAACCAAATGGAGCCATTCATCGTGGAGGTTGACGCCTCCGAGGTGGGAGTGGGTGCTGTCTTGTCCCAGGGTACCAGATCCCTCACCCATCTCCGTCCCTGTGCCTACTTCTCCAGGAAGTTTTCGCCCACTGAGAGTAACTATGATATTGGCAACCGCGAACTCTTAGCCATTAAATGGGCATTTGAAGAGTGGCGCCACTTCCTGGAGGCGCTAGGCACCAGGTAACGGTCCTTACCGACCACAAGAATCTGGTTTTCCTAGAATCTGCCCGGAGGCTAAACCCGAGACAAGCTCGATGGGCGTTATTTTTTACCAGATTCAACTTTTTGGTCACCTATAGGGCTAGGTCTAAAAATATTAAGGCTGATGCACTGTCGCGTAGCTTCATGGCCAGCCCTCCTTCGGAGGAAGATCCTGCTTGTGTTTTGCCTACAGGTATAATCATTTCCTCTATTGATTCTGATTTAGTCTCTGAAATTGCGGCCGATCAAGGTTCAGCTCCCGGGAACCTTCCTGAGAACAAGCTGTTTGTTCCCCTGCAATTCCGGCTAAGGGTACTTAGGGAAAATCATGACTCTGCACTATCTGGCCATCCAGGCATCCTGGGTACCAAGCACCTCATTGCCAGAAACTACTGGTGGCCTGGGTTGCTTAAAGACGTTAAGGCCTACGTCGCCGCTTGTGAAGTTTGTGCTAGGTCCAAGACTCCCAGGTCCCGACCAGCAGGCTTACTGTTTTCTTTGCCCATTCCCGAGAGACCTTGGACCCATATCTCCATGGATTTTATCACCGATTTGCCTCCATCTCAAGGCAAGTCAGTGGTATGGGTTGTAGTAGACCGCTTCAGTAAGATGTGCCACTTTGTGCCCCTCAAGAAACTACCCAATGCTAAGACGTTAGCTACTTTGTTTGTCAAACACATCCTGCGTCTCCATGGGGTTCCTGTCAATATTGTTTCTGACAGAGGGGTACAATTTGTTTCATTGTTTTGGAGAGCATTCTGTAAAAAGTTGGAGATTGATCTGTCCTTCTCCTCGGCCTACCATCCTGAAACTAATGGCCAAACTGAGAGGACTAATCAGTCTCTAGAACAATATTTAAGGTGTTTTATCTCTGACTGTCAATATGATTAGGTCTCCTTCATTCCCCTCGCCGAATTTTCCCTTAATAACCGGGTCAGTAACTCGTCAGGGGTCTCCCCCTTTTTCTGTAATTTTGGGTTTAATCCACGGTTCTCCTCCATTTCACCTGGTAGTTCCAACAATCCCGAGGTAGATGTCGTTCATCAGGAACTGTGCACAGTCTGGGCCCAGGTTCAGAAGAACCTAGAGCCGTCCCAGAGCATACAAAAGACTCAGGCAGATAGAAGACGTTCTGCTAACCCCTTGTTTGTGGTCGGGGATCTGGTGTGGCTATCGTCAAAAAATTTGCGCCTTAAAGTCCCGTCCAAGAAGTTTGCTCCCCGGTTTATAGGGCCGTACAAGGTCATTGAATTCCTTAACCCTGTCTCCTTCCGACTGGAGTTGCCCCCGTCTTTTCGAGTACACGACGTGTTTCATGCCTCCCTCCTTAAACGCTGCTCCCCGTCCTTGGCTCCCTGGAGGAAACCTCCGGTCCCTGTTGTCACCCCTGAGGGGGTAGAATTCAAGGTGGCAAAGATTGTGGACAGCAGGATGGTCCAAGGCTCCCTCCAGTACCTGGTCCATTGGAGAGGATACGGGTCTGAGGAGAGGACTTGGGTACCCGCCCGGGATGTTCACGCTGGGGTATTGCTCAGGAGGTTCCACCTTCGTTTCCCCAATAAGCCAGGTCCACCTAGAAAGGGTCCAGTGGCCCCTCATAAAAGGGGGGGTACTGTAAAGGATCTGCCAGACACAGCTTCTGTGTTGACGCCCGTGGGTAATCAGTCTGCACCTGCTCCTATGTCTGTGAGACTGCCTCCATCTTCCACCACTCAGGATGGCAGGCTTAGGAGTGGGAGAGCATATCACAGCCTGGCCAGACGGAGCTAGCTCCCGCCCACTGTCTATTTATACCTGCCTTTCCTGTTCCTCCTTTGCCTGCGATTCTGCTCTGCTTGTTTCCTGGCTCTGCTGCTGCTGCTTGAACTACTGATCCTCTGCTTGTTATTGACCTTGGCTTACTGACCACTCTCCTGCTCAGCGTTTTGTACCTCGTGCACTCCTGCTTTGACTCAGCTCGTTCACTACTCTCGTTGCTCACGGTGTCTGTGTGGGCAGCTGCCCCGTTTTCCTTAGCTTCTGTGTACCCTTGTCTGTTTGTCTGTCGTGCACTTACTGAGTGTAGGGACCGTCGCACAGTTGTACCCCGTCGCCTAGGACGGGTCATTGCAAGTAGGCAGGGACTGAGTGGCAGGTAGATTAGGGCTCACCTGTCTGTCTCCCTACCCCGTCATTACACAACATCTATTGTTTACTCATTTTTGCAAAACACTTGTGCGGTCAAAATGCTCACTACACCCCTAGATAAATTCTTTGAGGGATCTAGTTTCCAAAATGGGGTAATTTTTCGGGGGTACCACTGTACTGATACTATAGCTCAATGCAACATGGTGTCAAAAAACGAATCTTATAAAATCTCCACTCCAAATACTAAATGGCGCTCCTTCCCTTTAGAGCCTTGCTGTGTGTCCAAATAGCAGCTTTATGACCATGTGTGGGGTATTTTCCTACTCTGAAGAAGTTGCTTTACAAATGTTACGTTGCTTTTTCTCCTTTATTTGTTGAGAAAATGAAACATTTTTAACTAATGCTGCGTCTTCTTGGAAAATAATGTAATTTTTCATTTTCACTGCCCATTTCTAATAAAATATATGAGACACCTGTGGGGTCAAAATGCTCACTACACCCCTAGATGAATTCCTCAATGGGTGTAGTTTGCCAAATGGAGTCACTTTTGGGTAGTTTCCACTGTACTGGTACCTAAGGGGCTTTGCAAAAGCGACATGGCACAGAAAAACCAATCCAGCAAAATCTGCTCTCCAAAAGCCAAATGGCGCTCCTTCCCTTCTGAGCCCTGATGTGTATTCATACAGTACTTTATTACCACATATGGGGTATTTCCGTACTCTGGAGAAGTTGCTTTACAAATGTTACGGTGATTTTTCTCATTTATTTGATGAGAAAATGAAACATTTTTACCGAAACCTACGTCTTAGTAAAAAAAATTACCATTTTCATGTTTACTGCCCAATTCTAATGAAATCTATGAAACACCTGGGGGGTCAAAATGCTCACTACACCCCTAGTTGAATTCCTCTAGGGGTGTAGTTTCCCAAATGGAGTCACTTTTGGGGGGTTTCCACTGTACTGGTACCTTAGGAGCTTTACAAATGCGACATGGTGCTGAGAAATGAATCCAGCAAAATCAGCGTTCCAAAAGCTAAATGGCGTGCCTTCCCTTCCGAGTCCTGCCGCTTTCCCAAACAGCAGTTTATGACCACATGTTTGGTATTTCCGTACTCTGGAGAAGTTGCTCTACAAATTTTGGGGTGCTTTTCCTCATTTATTTGTTGAAAAAAATAAAAATTTTGAGGTAAAGCTACACCTTATTGGAAAATAATGTAATTTTTCATTTTCACTGCCCAATTCTAATGAAATCTATGAAACACCTGTGGGGTCAAAATGCTCACTACACCCCTAGATTAATTCTTGAAATGGAGTCAATTTTGTGGGGTTTCCTTTGTTTCGGCACCACAAGACCTCTTCTAACCTGACATGGTGCCTGAAATATAATTTAAGAAAAGGAAGGCCCAAAAATCCTCTAGGTACTCCTTTGATCTGAGGCCGGTGTTTCAGTCCAGTAGCGCACTGGGGCCACATGTGGGATATTTCTAAAAACTTCAGAATCAGGGCAATAAATATTCAGTTGTGTTTCTCTGGTAAAAACCTTCAGTATTACAGGAAAAATGGATTAAAATGGAATTTCTGCAAAAAAAAAATGAAATTTGCAAATTTCCCTTCCACTTTGCTTTAATTCCTGTGAAACGCATAAAGGGTTAAGAAACTTTCTAAATGCTGTTTTGAATACTTTAAGGGGTGCAGTTTTTAAAATGGCGTGATTTGTGGGGGTTCCTAGTATATAAGGCCCTCAAAGCCACTTCAGAACTGAACTGGTCCCTAAAAATATGGGCTTTTGAAATTTTCTTGAAAATTTGAGAAATTGCTGCTAAACTTATAAGCCTTGTTACGTTCCTAAAAAAATAAAAGGATGTTCAAAAAAAGATGCCAATATAAAGTAGACATATGGGAAATGTTAGCTAGTAACTATTTTGTGTGGTATAACTATCTGTCTTACAAGCAGATACATTTGAATTTAGAAAATGCTAATTTTTTGCAAATTTTCTCTAAATTTAGGTGGTTTTCACACAAAAATATTGAATATATCGACCAAATTTTTTTACTAACTTAAAGTACAATATGTCACGAGAAAACAATCTCAGATTTTCTTGGATAGGTAAAAGCATTCCCAAGTTATTACCACATAAAGTGACACATATCAGATTTAAAAAATGAGGCTGTGTCATAAGGTCCAAAAGTGGCTGCGTCCTGAAGGGGTTAAAAACTACACCCCTTAAGGCATTCATCTAGAGGTGTAGTGAGCATATTGACCCCATAGGTATTGTGTAAAAGGTAATGCGCAGCAGATCGTGATTTTCAATTTTCATAACATATATGTCAATTCAGTGTCTAAAATATTGTGCCCAGCATGTGCCACCGAGACACACACCCCATAAATTGTATTGTGGGTTCTCCAGGGTATGGCAATACCCTACATGTGGCTGTTATCTGTTGCCTGGGCACATGGCAGGGATCAGAAGGGAAAGATGAGGGGGATAAGCTGTGCGGAGTGCATCATGGTAAATAAAACTGGGCTAAATAAAAAATCAAGGGATGTATGATAAATTTTAAAAAACTCTATTATACAGAGCCCTGTTTTTTTCGAGACACGTGTCGCATTTGTTTGTGTCCTTCCTTATCCCCCTCTTATAGCAGACTTTGCACCTCTTTTGATTCTTTCCCTTCTTGGCAGGTTGGTACGATGCGTGTGGCCCCGCTTCCAGAAATACTGGGTGCCACCCCTTCTTGGTCCCTAAAAATTAGGTTTTTGATAACCAACTCTTGAAAATCCAGGAAAGTTCCCCTCTGGCCTGCCCATCTTCGTAGCACGTACGCATTGTACAATGCCATATGTATGATGTGCACGGCCATCTTATACCACACCCCCGATTTCCACAGTCCACCCCTCCCATGTACCTGTTATAATCCAGGATGCAATCTGGTTTGGGGGTCTCTGTACTGGTACCTCGTGCAGGTACATGGGTACTGGTGTGGCCATGTATTGTTGTCAATACAAGGACATCTCTCTTGTCCTTGTACTTGACACACAATATGTTGCTGCTAGAATGTGTCCCGCTCTCATCCCCTGTTTGCAGTGTCTTAGGGAGGCCTCTCAGATTTCTTCTAGCAGTGCCGCATGCCACAGAACTTCTGGAAGCGAGGCACTTGAAGAGTGGAACGCTGGTAAAAAAAAATATCCAGGTAGAGGTGGTAACCCCTGTCCAGCAGTGGGTGCACCAAATCCCACACAATTTTTGTGTTATCTCCCAGTAAGGGGGGCATTTTGGGGGCTGAATACTGGTTGTCCTTCCCTTCATATACACTATATTTGTAAGTATACCCTCATGCACTCTCACACAGCTTATACATCTTCACGCCATACCTTGCCCTCTTATACAACAGGTACTGGCGGAATTGAAGCCTCCCTTTAAAGTGTACCAGGGGCTCATGAATAGAAATACACTTCTCGGGGGTGAAGCGAAGTATTGCCTCATAACGCATCCTGGACATGGCCATGTGGTACATTGTGGTGTGGTATAACATGTCTGTATACTCCAGTAGGTCCTAATGGACGGCTTTTTCAGAAGCCCCATGTACAAGTGAAGTCCCCAGAACTTGCCCAACCCTGCTGCGTCTACAGGGGTCCACCTGTGGGATTGGGCATAAAATTATGTGGGGTTCTTAGTAATATACTGTTGGGCATATAAATTTGTGTGGGACACCATAAGCTCTATAAATTCATCTGTGAAAAAGAACTTGAAAAAGTCCATCTCACTGAGCACTGCCGTATTAAATTTGATCCCCCGGCTACTCGTATACTCAGGGATTTGGGGCTCATAATTGTCTGGTGTGCGGGTCCAAATGGGGTCACTTCGCTCTGGGGTTTCACCTGTGGTGTTGGTCCTGGGATGCCTCCTAGGGGATCCCTCCTCTTCATTACTAGAAGAGGAGGTTGACAAATAAAAAAGTCTCACCATCCGACAAGTCTGTGTCGGAGGCAAGAAATACATAGGCCTCTTTGGCAGAAAATGACCTTTGGGATATCTTTATTATTTATGTGCTTATACACGTGTATTGTGTATACAGCAAAAAAAAAACAACTTTAGAAATCTTGAAAATAACCAAAATATATACTTCCTAACTAGAAGCAATAGGCTGCAACCTAAACTACACAAAACTTTTTACTTTTTTTTATATAGAATGAGTGGACTTCCCTACACTAAACCTAACTAGGACGAGGGTTCCTAACACTAAACATAACTAGATTTTTTTTAATCTTCTCTGACGCTAAGCCTAACTACAGCGACGATTCCCTGACACTAAACTTAACTAGATTATTCCAAGCTTCCTTGACACTAAGCCTAACTACGGTGACGGGTGCCTAACACTAAAACCTAACTAGATTATTCCGAGCTTCCCTGACACTAAACCGAACTACAGTGATGGATCCCTCACGCTAAAACTAACTACGGTGACAGATTCCTGACGCTAAACCTAACAATGCTTTTAGACAGTTTGTTGACACTAACTAACCATAATACTAAACTAACTAGATGAATACTTTCTAATTTAACTTTTTTTTTAAATTGTAATAATTTTTTTTATATTTTTTTGTTTTTTATATTTTATAAAGAAAAAAAAATCCCCAGGGACCAAGAAATGTGGCCCTGGAGACTAAGAAGTGATCAGTGATAGGAGATCACTGACCAAAAACATGGGGGTGACAAGGGGAACACAAGGAGGAGGACAGGAGTGGGAAGTGGATGGAGGAGGTAGGAAGCAAAAAAAGCATAAACATTTCTTTTCACAGTTTTTTTACAACAATTCTCCCGACACAACCGTTCTGAACGACTCTCTAATGCCAACAGAGAAGTTCAGGGCGGGTGCGGGAGGACAAGATGTGAGGGGCAGAAAATGAAGTATGCGATCACCGCTATTGGTCAGTAGTCACTGGTCAGTAGCGGCGATCTCTGAGGCGGGACCACCACAATTAGTCCCGGGGTATTCAGCTGTGATAGCCTGCTGTCGGAAACAGCAGTTATCACAGCTCAAACACGCGCAAGGGAAAATCGCGCTGTGTTAAATACCCGCAGTGCTATTACTGAGCTGAGCGTGAACGATGCGCTCAGCCCTACGTAATAGTACTGAGCTGAGCGGGAAGGGGTTAATATTATCCAACGTTTATATTATACCCCAGATATACTTAATAAAATGTGAGTTACAGAAGATTCAAACCGTACGAGACGCCATCAGCCTCTGGCTGACTTTTTACACATTATTTGGGAGTGTCTATTGATTAAGACGGGAATAAAATATTTGAAGAAGTGAGTAATAAGATCAAACGGAATATTCCTAGAACCGCAGTATTGGCTCCTCTAGGTTGCTCTTCTGAACTTATAGGGGCCGAATTTTTGAGAAATCAAATCAAATTGCCTCTTAACCCGTTCGGCACGAAGCCATTTTTTTATTTTTTATTTACATTTTTCCGTCAATAGAGCGGTGTGAGGGCTTATTTGTAGCAGGAGGAGTTGTCGTTTCTTTGGTACCATTTATAGTTCCATATAATGTGCTGGGAAACTGAAAAAAAATTCATTGTGGGCTGAAGTTGGAAAAAAAGTGCCATTCCTCAATTGTTTTTTGGCTTTCGTTTTTACGGCTTTCACCGTACGGTACAAACGACAACTTATCTTTATTCTGTGACTCAATACGATTACGTTGATACCAAATTTATATACGTTTTTTTATATTTTACTACTTTTATTGATAAGAAACATTTAGTTAGAAACGAAATGTTTTGTGTGGCCACATTCTAAGAGCTGTAACTTTTTATTTTTTCACTGATTGAGCAGTGTGAGGGATTATTTTTTGCGGGATGAACTGTAGTTTTTATTGGTACCAGTTTTTGTAACATAGAAATTTTTGATCACTTTTCATTAAAAAAATTTTTAGAGCTAAGTTGACCAAGAAACAGCGATTTTGGCGTTTTACATTTTCTATTTTTTACAGTATTCACCTTGCACATTAAATAAAGCTATATTGTAATAGTTCAGACTTTTACGGATGCAGCGATACCAATTTTGTTTACTTTTTTTTATCTTTTACATTTCTTTAGGGGGAAAATGGGAAAAGGTTTTTTTAACTATTTGTTTTTTATTTTTTTCACTACTAAAACATATTTTTCACTTTTTTTACACACTTTATTAGCCTCCCTAGGGGATTTGAACCAGCGATCATACTAACGTATTGCAGTATATTGTCATTTTTATAGGCTTAAGTTAAGTGAAGGCAGCTCTGGGTGCCATCATTAGGCCCCTGAGCTGCCATTACAACCATTGTCACCACCCGATCTAACTGGGGGGGTGATGAACTGTCAGAGGGGGCTGCCCCCCTTTTTTCAATGCCTCAGATGCTGTGGTCGCGATTGACCGCAGCATTTGAGGGGTTAAACAGCTAGGAATAGCGTGATCGCTGCTCCCGGCTGTTAGTCCCGGGTTTCCACTGTAAAACACAGCCGGCACACGCAGCTTATGGAGCGCACTCCAAACATCACCACCCGCACCCGGATGTAATAGCACGTCTGGGTGCACAAAGGGGTTAATGTTCTCTTTTACGCAAAAGTAATAATTGCAAGAAATTGGATGGCTGGTAAATCCCCAATTGTTATGGATTGGTTGAAGTTGGTTAAAGAGGCTCTGTCACCAGATTTTGCAACCCCTATCTGCTATTGCAGCAGATAGGCGCTGCAATGTAGATTACAGTAACGTTTTTATTTTAAAAAAACGAGCATTTTTGGCCAAGTTATGACCATTTTTGTAGTTATGCAAATGAGGCTTGCAAAAGTCCAAGTGGGTGTGTTTAAAAGTAAAAGTCCAAGTGGGCGTGTATTATGTGCGTACATCGGGGCGTGTTTACTACTTTTACTAGCTGGGCGCTCTGATGAGAAGTAACATCCTCTTCTCTTCAGAACGCCCAGCTTGTGACAGTGCAGATCTGTGACGTCACTCACAGGTCCTGCATCGTGACGGCCACATCGGCACCAGAGGCTACAGTTGATTCTGCAGCAGCATCAGCGTTTGCAGGTAAGATCGACTTACCTGCAAACGCTGATGCTGCTGCAGAATCAACTGTAGCCTCTGGTGCCGATGTGGCCGTCACGATGCAGGACCTGTGAGTGACGTCACAGATCTGCACTGTCACAAGCTGAGCGTTCTGAAGAGAAGAGGATGTTACTTCTCATCAGAGCGCCCAGCTAGTGAAAGTATTAAAAACGCCCCGATGTACGCACATAATACACGCCCACTTGGACTTTTACTTTTAAACACACCCACTTGGACTTTTGCAAGCCTCATTTGCATAACTACAAAAATGGTCATAACTTGGCCAAAAATGCTCGTTTTTTTAAAATAAAAACGTTACTGTAATCTACATTGCAGCGCCTATCTGCTGCAATAGCAGATAGGGGTTGCAAAATCTGGTGACAGAGCCTCTTTAAGACAATGAAAGAATATGAGAAAATAAGAGCAGACGAGAAAAATTGTATAAAGAAGTGGGGGGAAATATTGGGGATATGGAGTTGATTGGTGTTTTATAGGAAAGTATAATTATTATTTTTCATAAAAAGGTTATAATTCTATGGTACTTAATGATCTTTGGGGTGGGAGGGGGATGGGATTGGGGAGATATATGTTGTCTGATGTAAATTGTGCAAATAAATAGTTGAGCATTATGGTATTTATAATCACTGGATAATGAAATGTTGTAATGTTTTTATTACTGAAATTCAATAAAGATATGTGGAAAAAAAAAAGCATTTGATGTGTGTTAGAATGTAAGGTAAGTGTGAGGTCATCAGTGATGTCATAATTCACCTTCCCTATAAAAGCTGCAGATCAGTCAGATTCCGTTGAGCCGCTATAGACCAATAGTTTCTTGCTTTTTGGTACGTCGCTCTCACTTGACTTTTTCTTGAGTCCTGTGACTTCTAGAAATCTTGCTTTATCCAGAAGCTTCAGATCCACGATTCAGAGGTAAGAGGAGAACATGTAGAATGTTTCTTGTGAAGTATTGCAGCGAGTTCCATGTGCTGCCCCTGTAAGAATGTTTCTCTTTCACCCTCTTACTGGGTTAGATTCTAAGGTCAGGCGCAGTAAATGACATACAAGATTGAGTGTATGAAAATGTATATTGTATAAAGAGTGAAATGACTGTTAGTTATTCTGAGACTTCTATGGAGATTTGTACATAGCGACAGCCAGAAACAATGAACTTTACAGAGACACTTTTTCCTTATCATCAATAATTACATGACACGTTATAGTTACCATCCATGGTCTCCCCACACTCCAGGAAGTCTCCTTTCCAGTATGTCCCTCCTCAAGTGGCCCCCAAGTGGCTCCCCTCATGTCATGCTTGGGTCTTTTATACCCGCTTGTCTGCCCCTCTTAGAGACAAATAGTGTGACCTTACTGATAAAAAGAACTTCCCCCTCATGTAACATGCGGATATAGAATACTGGTGCCACTTATCAACCACCTTTAGCATTTATGACATCCTGAGTTTGTCCATGGGTAAGGCTGGGTTCACACAACTGGTTAGCACCTGTAAGAGATACCTGTGAACGTCCGGGTCATTTATTGTGAGAATCAGGGTAAACTATAGGAATCTTGCAAACTGATGAGACGCATTTAATTAAGACATGCAACTATTATACCCATGATCCTCCATCTTTGATTTACCCAAATAAAATACTCTTATATGTGGCTTTCATTTTCTGAAACCTTTAATTCCTTACACCACCAGAGGGCGCAGTGTAGAGGAGTGCCGCTGTCTCCTCTGACTGCACTGTCCTGTCTCTGCCTTGGGAGGGCGCTCTTCATGCAGTTATCACATGTTTATTGGGGAGGGGGCTGATAATAGAGGACAGAGAAGTCTAGAATCTATTTTCTTTTTGGAAGATGATTTAGAAACAAGTAACCACATGATGATTTCTCGCCTCAGCAGATTTGTGGATATGAAGATCATGAATAGAAAACATCAGACATTCTGTGTGGACACAAATCAAGAGCTCAGAAATGCTTTGGACACCTGGAATTTGGTGGAAGAAGACGTCTTAGGAGCCTGTGTCCCTTATTTCATCCAGGAGAAGGCGGCTGAAGATCTCTTCACTTATACGGATGTGTTTCAGAAAGCCATTCTGAGTAACCTGTTACCATCTGAATACAACGCCGCCATGTGCCGCTTCTTCATCAGAGTCATCCAGTACAGAAGAGACGCGGCACACTACCTGAAGGAATATATAATCAATGTGCTATGTGAGCACTTGAAGGTGGAGTACATGAAGGGACAATACTATTCCTACGCCATGACTAAGAAGGTTATCGTCTGGCTGAGCATCCTCCATCTCGAAGCAGTGGTCGGGGAACTGAGATACAACATCGTTTATGAGGATTTCAATGCTGCCATTGTCGACACTTTGACAGAAGTGACATCTCTATGTGCTACAGTCATCATGCCACACATCTTGGACATGCTGCCAGTGCTGAGCCGAGTGGTCAAAGACGCTCCTGTCCAACTATCTAAGGAGACGTTGTGCTATGCTGTAAGGCGTTTATGCGGTAGCATCCAAGAATATATTGGGAAGGGTGGCAGCTGCAAAGTGCAACTTATGAAGGCCATAAGCAACATGAAGGCCAACATTTCCACCTGGTTACCGGATGTCCATGCTGAGCTTCAAGACTCCTCCAAAGTTGCCCTGGAATTCTTTACTGTACCCGAATCATCGGAGAACCAGCCGACTGAGCCAGTCAATGATGAGTTACAGACCCTTCCTCACGCCGAGCTCCTAGAAAAGTACAGGGAGCAAGTTGCGGCGGAGAATAAGGAACTGGAAGATACAGAGAAGCAGCGTATTGAGATGAACACGCTTGTGACATCTCTGGTATCTGGCAGGAAAATAAAAAAAGATTTTCTACAGTTTCTACTCAAAGCCCTGAAGAATGCGGACCCAAAGGCAAAAATGACAGCAGCTATGTTCTTCAATGAGGCTTTGAAGCATCCAAGACTTATAAAGCAGAAATACCAAGAGTGCGCAATCCAACATCTGCTGAAGATCATAGAAGAGGACAATAACATCTTGTGCAGCATCGCCATGGAGGCACTGGGGAATGCCACCACCGGAGCTACAAGACTGGTGGAGAGCTACAAGAATAAGATCATTGCCCACATGGAGTTTAGACTGTCAAAAACCAGCAACACCAAGATCATCATGGCGGCACTGAGGGTGCTGTCCTCCATTATCAGACGCCTGAAGCTTTCTGTCCTCAGTAGACAATTCATTAAAATATCCCGGGAGCATATGGACTATCCGGACGGAGAAGTCCAGATTGCGGCCATTAATCTGTTAAGAGATCTGACAGAGAGCTGCCGCCTTCCGCTATTTGGATATTTTACAGATAAAGTCAGGAGCTTTATACCAACTTTGCTCCTGAAATTACATAGTGACAACCAGGAGATCGTAGCAGCCAGTACTTCATCTCTGCAGAGCTGCCTCTCCTACATCAAAGGAACCAACATTCAGGGATTTTTCCGGACGGAAATCTCTCCAAACATCAATGACCTGAAATCCATCTACAGCTGTCTGGCTCATAACTATCCAAAATTAATGAAGAACCTGCTCCTCCAGACCCCAAGCTATCTGGTCAACTCAGAGGACAAGGAGGCCGTAGTCAGACATGTTGAATTTCTTAAAGATGCCATCAACCATAATGTCATGAAAGATCTGGACTTATATCGTCTCAGCCTATCTCTGGCCACACTGCACTGCGAAGGCTTCTCATGTAATATGAGAAAAGCCACTGAAAGGGTCGTCTCCATCCTGGCCACCAAGTGGTTTTACATCGGCAGTGCCAACAAATAAAATGCATTTATCAGGGATGAACCGCTGAGGACAGAGACATCAAGGTTGTAGATCACTTCCCCATGTACTATCCAATGGGTGTGAACATCAATATCAGCGGTCAAGACCTGAACATCAATATTAACATCTAGGGGGCAGAGCTAGCAGTCTGACTTGCGAACGAGCCTCAGGCCTACATGGAGGAGGGTGAACAGGGCGCGGACTCACCGGCCGGTGGAGTCCAGCGATGCCAGTTATTCGTCAACATTAGATGACGGAGACCAAGGACTTAGCTGGCGAGACAGACTATACAGCCAGTGTATGGGCAGCACGGTGGTGCAGTTTGGGGAATATCCCCGTCATCATATAATAGAGACGGTGTATAATGACAACTCCACATATAATATACAGATGTAATAACACGTCAAAAAATAAAAGTCTACTCTGTTTTATATTGAAATGAATGGAGTGTGCAGCCTGCAAGTGACTGAAGCTAATAAAAACTATAGAGCACTCATTGTTTTTTATTGTAGACTAGATACTTTAATTTTTTACACTGAAATTCATATCCTAAAAGGTTTTTAAGCGGATCACAAATGGTACAAAAGGTACACCTTAATATAATTTATCTTTATATCGGGGAATGTCAGGCCTAATAATTCCACTGGCCATCTAAGTATGAACAACAATGAAGAATAATGATGCTGGGATCCTGTTACTGCCGGGTGATGCCTAATAGGCCAGAATTAATGACGGAACTGACTATAATACAACTGAAATGACTTGATAATGATTCTGTTTCTGAACAGAAGAGAGAAGTCAATGCTTGAATGAAAATTATTGAAAACAGGCAATTTATTTCCTTTCTAATGTGAAAATTCCTAATGCCGTAGTTCACACACTTCAGTACATTGTAGTGACATGTATTACTAATTTGTGAAAAAAAAGTGTATAATGATTGTTATGCTTTAAATTGATTTGCTATGAAACTGACCTTATGGTCTGATATACTTTGGTAGGTTTGGTTTTAAAGAAAGTGAAGTCCTAGGCAGTTTGACATTTTTAGACTGTTTATATAATACCGCCATATACTGGCAAGATAATACTACCATATACAACCCACATAATACCACCATATAGTGGTCAAATAATAAGCAATATCCAAATAATAGCCCCTAAAGAGCCCACATAATACTGCCATATACAACCAGGGCCGGCCTTAGGGTAGATGGCGCCCCGTGCGAAATTATCTTTCGGTGCCCCACGCCATTATAAAAAATGCCCCATAAAAAAGCATAATTCCTCCCCATAGTATAATACCCTATATAGTGCCCCCACACAGTGTATCCCCTTTAGTGCCCCACACACAGTATAATAATAATATTTAATAATGTAATATATTATAACGCCTTCAAGGACACAGTATTTTGTCCTCTAATTGTGCCCACACAGTGTTATGCCCCCTAAGTGCCACACACATTATATTGCCCCCTGTAGTGCCCCTACACCGTATGATGTCCTCCACAGAGTATAATGCCCCCACAGCCCCCCTAGTAGAAAGTGCCCCCTGTAGATTGTGCCGTACAACCTCCCTGTAGACAGTGCCTTAATCCCCCACCTCCTCCTTGTAGACAGTGCCATACAGCCCCCATCTGCCCCTTGTAGTGTCATACAGCCCCCATCTGCCCCTTGTAGTGTCATGCAGCCCCACCTCCCTCTTGTACACAGTGCCCCCCACCGCCCCCTTGTAGACAGTGTTATACAGCACCCACCTCCCCATTGTAGAAAGTGACATACAGCCCCCACCTCCCCCTTGTAGACAGTGCCATACTGCCCCCCACCTCCACCTGACAGGATCCTTGCATAGGCCGGCTTGATCCAGAGATGTTATCACGCCGACTGCGCAGGGATCCTGTCCCTGCGCCTCATAGGCTGCAGGCGCCTCTGTAGAAAGTTACAGAGTTTCCCAACCTTTTCGGACTTGAGCCACACCTGGAAAAAAAAAATTCCTCAGGGCCCCCCTACCAAAAATTGTTTAGAGAAAGACAGAAAATAGCTAAAAATAAGCACTACATTCTTAGGGTATGTTCACACAGCGTTTTTTGTAAGGCAGAAAAAATCTGCTTTTGAATTGACAGCTTTATTTGATGGGGTTTTTTTAGCATTTTTTTTTAAGCCGTTGAAGCGAATGCAAAAGACGCAGCAAAAAAAGCTCCAAAAGAGCGCCAAAGCTATTTTCTTCCTACTATTAATTTCAATTGGAGGTCAGAGGTGGAAACCACTTGAAGACCATCAGCCCCCCCCCCACTCACAGTAAAATGACCATCAGCCCCCAACTCACAGTAAGGCTGGGTTCACACACACTATTTACGGACGTAATTCGGGTGTTTTAGCCCCGAATTACGTCCGAAAATGCGGCTCAAAAGCGTCGGCAAAGATCTGCCCATTCATTTTTAATGGGTCTTACGATATTCTGTGCCGACGGTCATTTTTTTTACGCGCCGCTGTCAAAAGACGGCACGTAAAAGAGACACCCGCGTCAAAGAAAAGCCTGACACTTCTTGAGACGTAATTGGAGCCGTTTTCCCTTGACTCCACAGAAAAACAGCTCCAATTACGTCCGTAATGGACGCAGCGAATAGCGCCTGCACATGCCATTACGTCTGAAATTCCGGAGCCGTTTTCTCCTGAAAACAGCTCCGTAATTTCAGCCGTAATGGACGCTGCCGTGTGAACATACCCTAAAATGACCATCAGCCCGTCCACTCACAGTAAAACTACCATCAGCCCGTCCACTCACAGTAAAATGACCATCAGCCCCCCACTCACAGTAAAACTACCATCAGCCCGTCCACTCACAGTAGAATGACCATCAGCCCGTCCACTCACAGTAAAATGACCATCAGCCCGTCCATTCACAGTAAAATGACCATCAGCCCGTCCACTCACAGTAAAATGACCATCAGCCCGTCCACTCACAGTAAAATGACCATCAGCCCGTCCACTCACAGTAAAATGACTATCAGCCCGTCCACTCACAGTAAAACTACCATCAGCCCCCACTCACAGTAAAATGACCATCAGCCCCCCACTCACAGTAAAATGACCATCAGCCCGTCCACTCACAGTAAAATGACCATCAGCCCATCCACTCACAGTAAAATGACCATCAGCCCGTCCACTCACAGTAAAATGACCATCAGCCCCTCCACTCACAGTAAAACTACCATCAGCCCCCACTCACAGTAAAATGACCATCAGCCCCCCACTCACAGTAAAACTACCATCAGCCCCCACTCACAGTAAAACTACCATCAGCCCGTACACTCACAGTAAAATGACCATCAGCCCATCCACTCACAGTAAAATGACCATCAGCCCGTCCACTCACAGTAAAATGACCATCAGCCCGTCCACTCACAGTAAAATGACCATCAGCCCGTCCACTCACAGTAAAACTACCATCAGCCCCCACTCACAGTAAAAGGACCATCAGCCCCCCACTCACAGTAAAATGACCATCAGCCCGTCCACTCACAGTAAAATGACCATCAGCCCATCCACTCACAGTAAAATGACCATCAGCCCGTCCACTCACAGTAAAATGACCATCAGCCCGTCCACTCACAGTAAAACTACCATCAGCCCCCACTCACAGTAAAATGACCATCAGCCCCCCACTCACAGTAAAACTACCATCAGCCCCCACTCACAGTAAAACTACCATCAGCCCGTCCACTCACAGTAAAATGACCATCAGCCCATCCACTCACAGTAAAATGACCATCAGCCCGTCCACTCACAGTAAAATGACCATCAGCCCGTCCACTCACAGTAAAATGACCATCAGCCCGTCCACTCACAGTAAAACTACCATCAGCCCCCACTCACAGTAAAATGACCATCAGCCCCCCACTCACAGTAAAATGACCATCAGCCCCCCACTCACAGTAAAATGACCATCAGCCCGTCCACTCACAGTAAAATGACCATCAGCCCGTCCACTCACAGTAAAATGACCATCAGCCCCCCACTCACAGTAAAATGACCATCAGCCCGTCCACTCACAGTAAAATGACTATCAGTCCGTCCACACACAGTAAAACTACCATCAGCCCCCACTCACAGTAAAATGACCATCAGCCCCCCACTCACAGTAAAATGACCATCAGCCCATCCACTCACAGTAAAATGACCATCAGCCCATCCACTCACAGTAAAATGACCATCAGCCCGTCCACTCACAGTAAAATGACCATCAGCCCGTCCACTCACAGTAAAACTACCATCAGCCCCCACTCACAGTAAAATGACCATCAGCCCCCCACTCACAGTAAAACTACCATCAGCCCCCACTCACAGTAAAACTACCATCAGCCCGTCCACTCACAGTAAAATGACCATCAGCCCATCCACTCACAGTAAAATGACCATCAGCCCGTCCACTCACAGTAAAATGACCATCAGCCCGTCCATTCACAGTAAAATGACCATCAGCCCGTCCACTCACAGTAAAACTACCATCAGCCCCCACTCACAGTAAAATGACCATCAGCCCCCCACTCACAGTAAAATGACCATCAGCCCCCCACTCACAGTAAAATGACCATCAGCCCCCCACTCACAGTAAAACTACCATCAGCCCCCCACTCACAGTAAAATGACCATCAGCCCGTCCACTCACAGTAAAATAACCATCAGCCCGCCACTCACAGATGACCCCTGTAGATAGTACCACACAGCCCCTTGTAGGTCGTGCCACACAGCCCCCTTGTAGGTCGTACCACACAGCCCCCTTGTAGGTAGTGCCACACAGCCCTCTTGTAGTTCGTGCCACACAGCCCTCTTGTAGGTAGTGCCACACAGCCCCCTTGTAGGTAGTGCCACACAGCCCTCTTGTAGTTCGTGCCACACAGCCCCCTTGTAGGTAGTGCCACACAGCCCCCTTGTAGGTAGTGCCACACAGCCCCCTTGTAGTTCGTGCCACACAGCCCCCTTGTAGTTCGTGCCACACAGTCCCCTTGTAGTTCGTGCCACACAGCCCCCTTGTAGTTCGTGCCACACAGCCCCCTGTAGGTCATGCCACACAGCCCCTTTGTAGGTAGTAGGGATGTCACGACACCTGAATTTGGACTTCAATACCGATACTTTGTGTAGTATTGCAATCTCGATACCAAAACGATACTTTGCCAACAGTAATAAAAAAAGTTCTTCCATTTTCTGATGTGAGGCGCGAGGTGTGATGCTGAATTTAACCTCCATTTGCCTCACATTAATAGTAATTAACCCCATCATGTTTCTCAGTCATAATGGGTTAATGTGTGAGGTACATGATGGGGTTAATTACTATTAGGCCTCATTTACACGAACGTATTATACGCGCGTGCGACGCGCGTGCTTTGCACGCATGTCGTACGCACCTATATTAGTCAATGGGGCAGTTTAGACGATGCGTGAATTGCGCTCAGCGCGTGTGCGCAGAAAAAAACTCACGACATGTTCTATAATCGTGCGTTTTTCGCGCACTCACGCACCCATTGAAGTCAATGGGTGCGTGAAAACCACGCATGCCGCACGGAAGCACTTCCGTGCGAACTGCGTGATTCGCGCAAGAGCTGTCAAACTCCTGAATGTAAACAGAAAAGCACCACGTGCTTTTCTGTTTACAAACATCCAAACGGAGTGTCAAATTCGAGATGAGCGCACCGAACTTCACCGGGTTCGGCCAAACTCGTTTTGACCGAAACCGGTAAAAAATGTTCGGGTACGCGACGTCAGGAGACAGTCACTGTCCACGGTGCTGAAAGCGTTAAACTGGTTCAGCACCATGGACAGTGACTTCCGCTCCGAAAATCCATGAACCTGTAAAAAAAAAAAGACGTTCTGACTTACCGATAACTCCGGTCCGACCTCCCGGGATGACAGTTAAGTCCAAGTGACAGCTGCAGCCAATCACAGGCCAAGCACAGGCTGCAGCCAATCACAGGCTGCAGCGGTCTCATGGACTGCGGCGTCATCCTGGGAGGTGGGGCCGGATGACAAGAGAGGGACGCGTCACCAAGGCAACGGCCGGGAGCCCGGACTGGGGGAAGCAGGAAGTTCTTGGTAAGTATGAAAGTCTTTTTTTATTCACAGGTTGGTGTATATTGTGTTCGGCATTCACTGTCGAGGGTGCTGAAAGAGTTACTGCCGATCAGTTAGCTCTTTCAGCACCTTGGACAGTGACGGGCGTCGACTAGCCTCATCTCTATGATGGCGGCTGCGCGAAAATCACGCAGCCGCGCATCATACACGGATGACACACGGAGCTGCCAAGTGCCTTTTGCGCGCGCAAAACGCAGCGTTTTTTGCGCGCGCAAAACGCACACGCTCGGGTAAATGAGGCCTTAATGTGAGGCACATGGAGGTTAAATTCAGCATCACATTAAAGAGGCTCTGTCACCACATTATAAGTGCCCTGTCTCCTATATAAGGAGATGGGCGCTGTAATGTAGGTGACAGTAATGCTTTTTATTTTAAAAAACGATCTTTTTTCACAACGTTAGGAGCGATTTTGGATTATGCTAATGAGCTTTCTTAATGCCCAAGTGGGCGTACTTTTACTTTCGACCAAGTGGGGATGTTGTACAGAGGAGTGCATGACGCTGACCAATCAGCATCATGCACTCCTCTCCATTCATTTACACTGCACTAGCGATATAGATATATCACTATGTGCAGCCTCATACACAAGCCCTAACATTACTACAGTGTCCTGATAATGAATACACATGACCATCCAGCCTGGACGTCATGTGCAGGGCCGCCATCAGGAATTTCAGGGCCCCCTACAGCTAAATTTTCTGGGCCCCCCTACCGTGGCACCGCCTGTTAACGGTACTCCGTCCAGCACTATATCATGGTACCCAGGGCCGCCATCAGGGGGGGTATTATGGGTACTGATGTGAGAGGCCCGGCCAAACCTAATTGAAAGGGGGGCCCGGCAACTGCCGCGACTTGCCTTTGGTAGAAAAAAAACAGGCCCCTGCAATGGGGCCCGTTTTTTTCACCAAAAGAATGTTGTGAGCTGCGGGCCCCCCTTTCAATTAGGTTTGGCCGGGCCTCTCACATCAGTACCCATAATACCCCCCCTGATGGCGGCCCTGGGTAGCATGGGGGTCGTCATGGGGGCCGTCAAACACTGCCACCCGTGCAACCGATCGCGCGCACCCGCAAACTCCCGCGCATGCGCACCCGCGACCGCCAGGAAACCGCGCACCGAATTTTGAGGCAGATTTTGACCTGCCCACACTATCTTGCCGTGTTTTTTGCCCGCGGCGATTGAGGACAGCAGACAAAAAACGCAGGGAAAAATGCATTTTCTGCCTCCCATTGATTTAGATGGGAGGTCAGAGGCGGAACCGCGGCAAGAAAGGACGTGCTGCTTTTTCTTTTTTCCGCGACTGGCTCCCATTGATTTCAGATTAAATCAATGGGAGGCGGGTTTGGAAGTTTTTTGGTGCTGATTCTGACGCAGTGTCCGAGTCAATATCAAGGCCCAAAAACTCTGTGAACTGGGCCTTATTGTTAGGGCTTATTCAGACGAACGTGTAATACATCCGTGCAACGCGCGTGATTTTCACGCGCCTCGCACGGACCTATGTTACTCTATGGGGTCGTGCAGACTGTCAGTGATTTTCATGCAGCGTGTGTCCGTGTGTCCGCTGCGTAAAACTCACGACATGTCCGATATTTGTGCATTGTTCGCGCATCACGCACCCATTGAAGTCAATGGGTGCGTGAAAATCACGCCCAGCACTTCCGCAGCCGTATAAACTATGAATGAAAACAGAAAAGCACCACGTGCTACAAACATACAAACAGAGTGTCATAATGATGGCGGCTGCACGAAAATCACGCAGCCGCGCATCATACGCTGCTGCCACACGGAGCTGATATGGACCTTTTGCATGCGCAAAACGCCACGTTTTTGCGCACACAAAAAGCACACGCTCGTGTGAATCCGGCCTTAGGGTAGGAACACACTAGGCGTGAACACTGCAGATTTTATGCAACACATTTTATTGTGGAAAATCCGCAGCGTATTACAGTCGCAGCAGAGTGGATGAGGTGTGAACAAATCTCATCCGCACGCTGAAAAAAAAATGGACCTGCAGTGTGGCTTTTTAAGCCGCAGATTGTCAATGTATTCTGTGGAATCGCTGCTCCTCTGTTGCGGAAATGCTGCGGTTCTGCAGCAAAAATCACAAATGAGAAAAAATAAAAAAAAGGCACTTTTTTAAATTTATAAAAAAGTTTAGACTTGCCCCGGCCGTAGTCCTGGTGACGCGATCCTCTATTCTTAGCGCAGCCCCGCCACCTGTCATGACGTTTCATCCCATGTGACTGCTGCAGCGGTCACATGGTCTACAGCGTCATCCCAGGAGGCGGGGCTACGTTCAGTAGAGAGAGATGCGTCACCTAAACTACGGCCGGGGCAAGTCGAAACTTTTTTTCCATGCAGGATTCCCGCAGCGGACACGCCTTACGAAACCTGCGCCACTATTTGGTGCGGTTTTTCTGGCGGAATTCCCTGCGGCTACCGGGGGCGGATAAGCTGTGTAGTTTTACTCAGCATATCCGCCTAGTGTGTCCCTTATGATGTCGCTCCTGGAGCTGCTGCCGGTCTCTAAATAGGCAATTGGTCCAGTAGAATTTGGAATTATATTTTTTTGTGAACCAGCTTAAAAAAATACAAAACTTTTGTGTTAGGGCCTGTTCACATCACCGTTCGCTTCCGTTCCGTCTGAGGTTTCCGTCGGGTGAACCCCGCAACGGAAAGTGAAAGTGACAGCTTCCGTTTCCGTCACCATTAGCGCAGTCGACTACGCTATTGATTCCGTCCGAAAACCAGCCGGAATGGTGACGAACGGAAACCATTAGCGATGTTTCCGTCACCATTGAGATCAATGGTGACTGAAACGGAAGCTGTGCTGTCACTTTAACTTTCCGTTGCGGGGTTCACCCGACAGAAACCTCAGACGGAACCCCGGAGCGGAAGCGAACGGTGATGTGAACAGGCCCTAACACAAAAGTTTTGTGTTTTTTTAAGCTGGTTCACAAAAAAAAATAATTCCAATTTCTACTGTACCAACTGCCTATTTAGAGACCGTCAGCAGCTCCAGGAGCGACATCATAAGGGACACACTAGGCGGATATGCTGAGTAAAACTACACAGCTTATGCGCCCCGGTAGCCGCAGGGAATTCCGCCAGCAAAACCGCACCAAATAGTGGCGCAGGTTTCGTGAGGCGTGTCCGCTGCGGGAATCCTGCAGGGAAAAAAAGTTTAGACTTACCCCGGCCGTAGTTTAGATGACGCATCTCTCTCTTCTGAACGTAGCCCCGCCTCCTGGGATGACGCTGTAGACCATGTGACCGCTGCAGCAGTCACATGGGATGAAACGTCATGACAGGAGGCCGGGCTGCGCTAAGAATAGAGGATCGCGTCACCAGGACTACGGCCGGGGTAAGTCTAGACTTTTTTATAAATGTAAAAAAGTACCTTTTTTTTTCTCATGTGTGATTTTTGCGGCAGAACCGCAGCATTTCCGCAACAGAGGAGCAGCGATTCCACAGAATACATTGACATGCTGCGGCTTAAAAAGCCAAAAGCCACACTGCAGGTCCATTATTTTTGCAGCGTGTGGATGAGATTTGTTCACATCTCATCCACTCGGCTGCGACTGTAATACGCTGCGGATTCTCCACAATAAAATGTGTTGCATAAAATCCGCAGTGTTCATGCCTAGCGTGTTCCTACCCTAAGGCCGGATTCACACGAGCGTGTGCTTTTTGTGTGCGCAAAAACGTGGCGTTTAGCGCATGCAAAAGATCATAACAGCTCCGTGTGGCAGCAGCGTATGATGCGTGGCTGCGTATGATTCTCGCGCGGCCGCCATCATTATGACACTGTTTGTATGTTTGTAGCACGCGGTGCTTTTCTGTTTTCATTCATAGTTTATACGGCTGCGGAAGTGCTGGGCGTGATTTTCACGCACCCATTGACTTCAATGGGTGCGTGATGCGCGAACAATGCACAAATATTGGACATGTCGTGAGTTTTACGCAGCGGACACACGGACACACGCTGTGTGAAAATCACTGAAAGTCTGCACGACCCCATAGAGTAACATAGGTCCGTGCGAGGCGCGTGAAAATCACGCGCGTTGCACAGACGTATTACACATTCGTCTGAATAAGCCCTAACAATAAGGCCCAGTTCACAGAGTTTTTGGCCCTTGATATTGACTCGGACACTGCGTCAGAATCAGCACCAAAAAACTTCCAAAACCGCCTCCCATTGATTTAATCTGAAATCAATGGGAGCCATTCGCGGAAAAAAGAAAAAGCAGCACGTCCTTTCTTGCCGTTGTTCCGCCTCTGACCTCCCATCGAAATCAATGGGAGGCAGAAAATGCATTTTTCGCTGCGTTTTTTGTCTGCTGTCCTCAATCGCAGCGGGCAAAAAACGCAGCAAAAAACGCGGCAAGATAGTGTGGGCAGGTCAAAATCTGCCTCAAAATTCTTTAAGGAATTTTGAGACAGATTTTTTCGGCCTGCAAAATACTCTGTGTGAACAGGGCCATACAGAAACAGCACTTTGAGACACGATACTCACCGTGTCAGAAGAGCTGCTCCCACTCCAGTCCTCTTCAGGCGATGTCTTCGGTCCAGATGTCGTCCTTCACCTCCAGGCTCCAGAAAATGGCGGGGATCGTAGAACTGCCGCCGCGCAACAGCTAGACTCCTCCCCCTCTCCTTACGCAGCCACGCTCTGGAGAAGGAGGAGGAGGCGGAGTCGGACGAGGAGGCGGAGTCGGACGAGGAGGACGAGGAGGCGGAGGCGGACGAGGAGGACGAGTCGGAGGTGGCCCAGCAGGTAAGTAGACTGCGCCGCTGTCCAGTGTGGCTGTCCTTCCCCCTAGATCTTGTGTTGTGGGTGCACCGCCTCCCTCTCGGCGGCGCGCCTGGTCGTTCGCGCGTGGGCGCGCGCGCTTGCGCTCGTACGCGCGCAAGCGGGCGGTGTTTCGCGGCGGTGATAAGAGGGGGGCCCGCAGCTCACGGCGGTGTTTCACGAGAGGGGGGCCCGCAGCTCACGACATTGTTTTGGTGAAAAAAACAGGCCCCATTGCAGGGGCCTGTTTTTTTCTACCAAAGGCAAGTCGCGGCAGTTGCCGGGCCCCCCTTTCAATTAAGTTTGGCCGGGCCCCCTACACTACTACCCCTAATACCCCCCTGATGGCGGCCCTGGTCATGTGTACTCAGAATCCTGACACTTCTGAATCTTTTTTTGTGAGATTCCGGCAAGTGAAACCAAATCTCGTTTAGCTCCGTGATCTCGCGAGATTTCGTATCCGTTGCTGGAATCTCACAAAAAAGATTCAGAAGTGTCAGGATTCTGAGTACACATGACGTCCAGGCTGGATTTCATGTGTATTCATTATAAGGACACTAGTAATGTTAGGGTTTGTGTATGAGGCTGCACATAGTGATATATCTATATCGCTAGTGCAGTGTAAATGAATGGAGAGGAGTGCATGATGCTGATTGGTCAGCGTTATGCACTCCTCTGTACAACGCCCACTTAGGCATTAAGAAAGCTCATTAGCATAAACCAAAATCGCTCCTAACGTTGTGAAAAAAGATAGTTTTTTTAAATAAAAAGCATTACTGTCACCTACATTACAGCGCCCATCTCCTTATATAGGAGACAGGGCACTTATAATGTGGTGACAGAGTCTCTTTAATAAGTGAAAGAAGTTTTTTTTAATTATTTTTTTACAGCGTACACATCATAAATGACGCCAAAAAATTGTTGTGCAGGTTATTACGGCCGCGCCAATACTGAATGTGTGTATTTTATATATTGAGACTTATTTTAAGGTTTATTGTAAAAAAAAAGGTGTATGTGTATTTTTTTAAATTTAACATTACTTTATTTTTAAACTTTAATGTACTGGCATATATCAGATATAGGTCAGTACATTAGCCGGTGTATGAATAGTACACAGGCAGTTGTTAGGACATACCTAAGTATGCCCTAACAACAGGAAATATGGTAAGACAGCCCTGGGTTCCTTCAATAGACCCTGGGCTGTCTGCCCATATATGGTATGGCCCTCAATCGCGTCACAGGAATTCCCTGTGACGCCATCCAAGGGGCATCCCCCTCCTCACTTTCCCCTGAATGCTGCAGTCAGTTTTGATCGCAGCATTCAGGAGAATAGCGGCGGAGATGAGCGGTTTCTCTGATCTCCGCCGTTATAGAGCGGGGCTGCGGCTGTGTAATATAGTCATTGCCCCGCTCCTGACAGAAGTGCGTGCGCGGTCAGCATGAGGTAATGCGGCCGGCGTTGCACTAATGAGCGGCGGCGCAGACACCGAAGACAGAACATGGGGGTGTTTTGCAGTGCGGCCGCCATGTTCTGTCTTCAGTGCCGCCGCTCATTAGTGCAGCACTGGCCGCATCGCATCATCCTGACAGTGTGCACTTGTCAGGACTCAGGAGCGGGGCAGTGACTGTATTGCACAGCCGCAGCCCCGCTCTCATTCATCATGTATTACTATACTTACCGGTGTGGCTCGAACCATATGGGGATGCACAGTATCGAAGTTTCGATGTGTAGTGTCCCACAGGAGCACTACTATGAAAACTATGTTTGTCTTCATGTGTTGTGTTATGCTGCCATCTACAGGTTCAGAAATGTTATGACATTGTGTTTCAGCCTATGCGGAGTGTTTTTCTATAATGTAACAGAAGCTGGGAGGAGTTAATTAGGGAGTGGTGAGAGTGGAGAGCTAGGAGGGGATGCAGCAGGAAGCACAGTGAAGGTGCTCCTGAGTTCAGCCATTTGCGGATTACAGAGAAAGACAGGCCTAAAGAGATTTATTGGAATAAGGGTATGTGCACACACACTAATTACGTCCGTAATTGACGGACGTATTTCGGCCGCAAGTCCCGGACCGAACACAGTGCAGGGAGCTGGGCTCCTAGCATCATACTTATGTACGATGCTAGGAGTCCCTGCCTCTCCGTGGAACTACTGTCCCGTACTAAAAACATGATTACAGTACGGGACAGTTGTCCTGCAGCGAGGCAGGGACTCCTAGCATCGTACATAAGTATGACGCTAGGAGCCCAGCTCCCTGCACTGTGTTCAGTCTGGGACTTGCGGCCGAAATACGTCCGTCAATTACGGACGTAATTAGTGTGTGTGCACATACCCTAACAGCTCAAGGAGCCAGAAGAGTCCAGAAAGAGAGACTGTGAGTAGAGAGATAATAGCACTCCTGCATTTAGCATTGGGCTACACTGATTGAGCTGAATTTGGATGACATATTTGTATTGTACAATCTCCATCTTGAAAAGTAAAAGTGTGCTGCAAGCTCTCCTGATTAACTGCCACCACCGTCTCCTGTCTTCTATTTGCACTCTACACCAAGGGCACCCCAAATAACACCAGACAGGAGTCAGCCACCAAGGGAGTGCCCCGGGGGAAACAACAGTCATCATCCTCATCTTGTGCAACCCCCTCATCACTGTGTGTGTGTCCCTGGGAGGTGGGAAGGCCTGCAAGGCAAAATACCACCGTGACACAAGACAGAGAGCCCAGTATCCACCATTTTGGGTTCCTGCATTCCCCGCCACCCACGGGCCACCACAGATGCATTGTGCATCCCTAGTAAGTAGTGCCACAAATCTCCCCCTTGCCGCACAGCCCCCTTGTAGGTAGTGCCACACACACCCTTGTAGGTAGCACTCCCTTCCTGTAGATAGCGCCACTGTAGCTCCCTGTGGCTGGGGATTCTGCTCCTTGACTGAGTGCTTGATGTCTTTGTCCATATATGAACAGTGACATCGGGCAACTAACTCCTGAAGCGGAATCCCTGTCGACAGCGTTGCCGACGCTGTGACCGGGGATTCCACTCCAGGAGAAGCCCCTGACGTCTCTGTCCATTTAGTCGGGGGTGCCATCTACAGGGGTTCTGCAAAAAAATCTCCTCCTCCTCTTCACATCCATTTTGCACTATGAGGAGGAGGAGAGAAAGCACATCCGTGGCAGTTGTCCAGAGGAGTGTCGCGGCCCCCCTGGAGGGTTCTCATGGGGACCTCATGTTGGGAACCACCAGCCTAGTAGATCACAGAGCAGGGAGGTACCTCCCTGCTCCGCTATAGTGTTCAATAGTATCTGCGTCTTTAGCAGGGCCGTATTTACAGCTCACGCTGCCCTAGGCACTAAGCCTGAATATACGCCCATTAAAGGCCTATTTAGTTGAGCCAATTATCATCATGATTCACCAGTTTCTGACCAATTATAATGATATTTGGTGAGTGTTAACAAAGAGGAAGATCAATGATAAAAACTTTGCTTATCGTTAATCTCAAATGAGAAAAAAAAAGGTAATACACCCGGCCGTAGTCATAGCGATGCGTATTCTGTTCCGAGCGTAGCCCGGCCTCCAGGGATGACGATGCATCCCATGTGACAGCTGCAGCCAATCAAAGGCTGCAGCGGTCACATGGACTACAGCGTCATCACAGGAGGCCGGGCTACGCTCAGAGAGGGAGAGGGACTACGGCCGGGAGTATTAGCTTTTTTTTAAATTTATTTCTGCAGTCTTTCTGCCCAAAAAAATTCACCAAAATTTGGTGCTGTTTTTCAGGTGAAATTCCCTGCGGTTCTCAGGACGTATACACTGTGTAGTTTTACGTATCCGCCCTGTGTGTTCCGACCCTTATAATCAAGTTGCTCTCCCCAGCCGCACAGCTCAGTATAGTAATACATGAATGTATGGGAGCGCGGCTGCGGCTGTGTAATTCAGCCACAGCCCCGCTCTTGAGTCATGATAAGTTCGCGGGGTCAGGATGATGCGATGCGGCCGGCGCTGCACTAATGAGCGGCGGCACTGAAGACAGAACATGGCGGGCGCTCTACAAAACACCCCCATGTTCTGTCTCCAGTGCCTGAACTGCCGCTCATTAGTGCAGCGCCGGCCGCATCACCTCATGCTGGCCGCGCACGCACTTCCTGTCAGGAGCGGGGCAATGGCTGTATTACACAGCCGCAGCCCCGCTCTATAACGGCGGAGATCAGAGAAACCTCTCATCTCCGCCGCCATTCCCCTGAATGCTGCGATCACAGCGGACTGCAGCATTCAGGAGAAAATGAGATGGGGGGATGCCCCTGGATCGCGTCACAGGGAAATCCTGTGACGCGATCGAGGGACATACCATATATGGGCAGACAGCCCAGGGTCTATTGACGGACCCCAGGGCTGTCCTACCATATTTCCTGTTGTTAGGACATACCCAAGTATGTCCTAACAACCGTCCACAGGCTGATGTACTGGCACATATCTGATATATGTCTGTGTGCTTTCCGTCCACAGGCTAATGTACTGGCACATATCTGATATATGTCACTACATTAAAGTTTAAAAATAAAGTAAAAACAAAGTATTTTTTACAATAAACATTAAAATAAGTCTCAATACATAAAATATTCACACATTTAGTAATGGCGCGCACAACAATTTTTTTGCATCATTTATGATGTGTACGCTGTAAAAAAATGAAATAAACACGGCTTTCATTCACTTATTAATGTGAGGCGCGAGGTGCGATGAATTTACACTCCATGTTCCTCACATTAATAGTAATTAACCCCATCACGTACCTCGCACATTAACCCATTATGACTGAGAAACATGATGGGATTAATTACTATTAATGTGAGGCGCGTTCAAAATTCATCACACGTCGCGCCTCACATCAGAAAACGGAAGAATTTTTTTTTTTATTACTGTTGCCAAAAGTATCGAAATTGGTGTCAAAATCGCAATACTAAACGAAGTATCGGTATCAAAGTCCAAATTCTGGTATCGTGACATCCCTACGTCCGTGCAACGCGCGTGATTTTCATGCGCGTTGCACGGACCTATATTAGTCTATGGGGCCGTGCAGACATGTGTGTGATTTTTACTCAGCGTGAGTGCGCTGCGTAAAAGTCATGACATGTCCGTTCTTTGAGCGTTTTTTGCGCATCACGCACCCATTGAAGTCAATGGGTGTGTGAAAACCACGCATGCCACACGGAAGCACTTCCGTGCGACCAGCGTGATTCGAGCAACAGCTGTCAAAAGGATGAATGAAAACAGAAAAGCACCACGTGTTTTTTTGCATACAAACATCCAAATGGAGTGTCATAATGATGGCGCAAAAAGCACACAGCCGCGCATCATATGCTGCTGCCGCACGGAGCTGTCAAATGCATTTTGCGCAGGCAAAACGCAGTGTTTTTTGCGTGCGCAAAAGGCACACGCTCGTGTGAATCCAGCCTAAGGGTAAGGCCACACGGAGCGGCCCTGACACGGTTGCAACGCAGCTAACAACCACGCCGGCACCATGTTCAGTGCGGCTGTCAAACAGCCTGTTAGTGGCCGCACGTATTCCGGTTACATTCGCACTGCCGCTCCATTCATTCTCTTTGGGAGCGCCGGAGATAGCCGAGTGCAGTGTTCTGCTTTTTCCGGCGCTCCTTTAGAGAATGAATAGGGGGTAAGTTGTTGTAATTTGCAAAACCGTGCGGCCATAAAGGGTGTATTAATTCATGGCCGCACAATTTTGCAGATAAAGGGACGGTTTACCCGCGTTAACGTGCGGCCATGAATTAATACACCCTTTATGGACGCACGATTTTGCAAATTACAACAACTTACCCCCTATTCATTCTCTATGGGAGCGCCGGAAAAAGCAGAACACTGCACTCGGCTATCTCTGGCGCTCCCATAGAGAATGAATGGAGCGGCAGTGCGCATGCGAATGTAACCGGAATACCCCTTAACGAGGTATTAGACAGCCGCTCCTACATAGTGCCAGCACGGTTGTTGGCCGCGTTGCGACAGTGTGAGGGCCGCTCCGTGTGGCCGTACCCTAAAGAATCCTTTCTCCCCATACATAACGCTAAGTTCCCCTCCCCCATGATTCATAATAAGCTCCTACACCACTAAATAAACTATACAGAAGTCCCCCCTCCTCACAAAATACATTTATAAAGAATCCCCCCACACTCCTATAGCATTTAGGGCAATGTCCCCTCCCCCACAAAATCGATCTGTAAAAAAATACACACTCAAAGTACCTGTAACCTAGTCTCCCCTCCCCCACAAAACGATCTTTTAAAAAAAACAAAAACATCCTGTTACACATCAAATAAAGCCCCCTCTCTCCCCCTCCCTCACACAGCACATAAATAAACATAGATTAAGCTAAAGCTACTGCTCTTACCTGACTCCGGAGCTCCGTGGAGGAGTCTTCACTGGGGCAGCAGCACAGCAGGAAGGAGCTGCGTGAGGTGCTGAGTGTGTGTGACACTGCAGTACAGGCTGTGCCGATTGGTGGAGCAGACAGAGGCACCTGCTGCTCCTGCAATCAGCGCTCACTTCACGCAGCAGTGCAGAGGGAGGAACATTTCTCCTCTCTTCTGCTTGTACCCACTGGCGCCCCCCTTGCAGCATGGCGGCCGGCGGCCTGTGCGACCGCACGTGTCGCACATAGCTAAGGCCGGCCATGTATACAACCCACATAATACCACCATATAGTGGTCAAATAATAAGCAATATCCAAATAATAGCCCCTAAAGAACCCCCATAATACTGACATATAGTTCCCAGATAATACTTTAACTCAATTTCCATATAATACCACTAAACAGCGCTTAAAGGGGTATTCCCAACTTAGACATTTATGGAGTATCAACAGAAATGGCCAAAAACTGTACAATAGATGCGGGTCCCAGCTCTGGGACTCGCACCTGTATCAAGAACGGGGGTCACCGGACCCCCGTTTTGCCTGGTCGGGCTGCCACTGGCTGCAGATACCAGGCTGGGACTAGTGAAGAGGGGGCCGTTGCCCCCTGTCTGCTAGTTTCCGTCTGGAGTCTGTGGTCAGTGGGCGCCTCACCAGTTGGGAATAACTCTTTAGACGGCCATTGAAGCCTGTGGGTCAGTTTTTGACGGATCCGTTGCCAAGCAACAGCAGGGCGTGCCAAAATTCCCAGCATTCAACAGACAAGACGGATGTGGAGAAATTGATCAGCCTGGTGCATGACCCCCCAGAACTATGGGACACACGGTCAGGACCGCTATAAAAAGGATGCAGCGGGGGAGGAACTTGGAAAGGAGCTTTTGCAGCACAGGTGGGAGCAGGGAACAAGTTACAGCGTCAGAAAATAAGTAAGTAAATTCACACATTGCACTTTGCTGTAATTGGTTATTTATGACCTGTTTTGCTATTATGCCATTAATGTTTGCTTGTTTGTGGTCAAACTTTACGCACACACGAAAATGTTTTGTTGAAATGAGCCGCTGTGCATGTGCGACGCTGCGGCCATTTCAATGATTACCGTCTCATTGATGAAGGTGCGGTATACAGTATGCGCAGATCCAAGTGTGTCACAGGGTAAGCAGGAGACCTCGCACAATCGCCACGGCCCCTTCAGCTGATCATACATATGGCCTGTTTTATGTCTAGTGCAATAATAACGTAATTTTTTTTTTTATTTAACCCCTTTAGGACGCAGCCTGATTTGGCCTTGTGGACGCAGCAGATTTTTTCAAATCTGACATGTGTCACTTTATGTGGTAATAACTTGGGAGTGCTTTTACCTAACCAAGCGATTCTGAGATTGTTTTCTCGTGATATATTGTACTTTACGTTAGTGGATAAATTTGGTTTATAAATTCAATATTTATTAGTGAAAAACACCCACATTTTGGGAAAATTTGCAAAAATGTGCATTTTCTTTAATGTAAATTTATCTGCTTGTAAAACAGATGGTAATACCACACAAAATAGTCACTAGTTAACATTTCCCATATGTCTACTTTATGTTTGCATCATTTTTTGAACATCCTTTTATTTTTCTAGCACGTTAAAAGGTTTAGAACTTTAGCAGCGATTTCTCACATTTTCAAGAAAATTTCAAAAGGCTATTTTTACAGGTACCAGTTTAGTTCTGAAGTTGATTTGAGGGCCTTATATATTAGAATCCCCCAATAACTCACCCCCATTTTAAAAACTGCTCCCCTCAAAGCATTCAAATCAGCATTCAGAAAGTTTCTTAACCCTTTAGGCGTTTCACAGGAAATAAAGCAAATTAGAGGGGAAATTTACAAATTCCATTTTTTTTTTGTCTAAATTAAGCACAGAAGATTTTACAAGAGAAACGCAATCAATATTTATTGCCCAGATTCTGCAGTTTTTAGAAATATCCCACATGTGGCCCTAGTGTCCTAATGGACCAAAACACTGAACTCCAAAGCAAAAGAGCACCTACAGGATTTTGGGGTCTGCTTCTTTTTAGATTATATTTTAGGCACCATGTCAGGTGTGAAGAGGTCTTGTGGTGCCAAAACAGTGAACCCCCCCCCAAAATTGACGCCATTTTGGAAACTACACCCCTCAAGGAATTTATCTAGTGGTATAGTTAGCATTTTGACCCCACAGGTATTCTTTATTGGAATTAGCCTGTGAAAATGGAAATCTTCTTTTTTTTTTCTCAAAAAACATAGAAATTTGTCATATTTACAAGGAATAAAGAAGAAAATGCAGCCCAACATTTTTAAAGCATCTTCTCCCAATTACGGAAATATCCCATATGTGGTAATAAACTGCTGTTTGGACCCACAGCAGGCCTCAGAAGGGAAGGAGCGTCATTTGGCTTTTGGAGCACAGATTTTGCTGGATTGGTTTCAGTGCCATGTCGTGTTTGCAATGCACTGGAGGTACCAAAACAGTGGAAACACCTTAAAAGTGACCCCATTTCGAAAATTACACCCCTCAAGGAATTTTTCTAGGCGTATAGTTAGCATTTTGACCCCACAGAATTTAGTGGAAATGGGCCATGAAAAATAATATATACATTTTTGTCCACTATAAAGTTGAGTTTTTTCATTTTCACGAGGGATAAAGAAGAAAAAGCCGCCCAACATTTGTAACGCAATCTCTCCCGAGTACGACAATACCCGACATGTGGTAATAGTTTGTTTTTTTTATTAGAAATTAATTAACCTTTGCAGGACTGATCTTTTTTTGCTTTTCAATCTTAGTTTTTCACTCCCGCCTTCCAAACGCCATATCTTTTTTATTTTTCCATTAATAGAGCGGTGTGAGGGCTTATTTTTTGTGGGAGGAGTTGTAGTCTATTGACGCTATTTAAAGTACCATATAATGTACTGGAAAACAGAAAATAAAATTCTTTGCGAGGTGAAATGAGAAAAAATTGTGATTCCTCCATAGTTTTTGGGGTTTTGATTTTACCACTTTTACCGTGCGGTAATAAAGACAGCTTAACTTTATTCTGTGGGTCAATACGGTTACGGTGATACCAAATGTGTATAGTTTTTTTTATATTTTACTACTTTTTCAAAGAAAAAACTATTTGTTAAAAAAAAAAAAAAATTGTTTTGTATCAACACATTCTGAGAGCCATAACTTTCTTATATTTTGGTCGATTGAGCGGTCTGAGGGCTTATTTTTGTGGGACGAGCTGTAGTTTTTATTGGTACCATTTTTTTGGTACATTCAGGTTTTTATCACTTTTTATTACATTTTATTTAGAGCTAAGGTGACCTAAAAACAGTGATTTTGGCGTTTTAAATTCTTTATTTCTTACTGTGTTCATCACGCGCTATAAATTAAATTTTACTTTATTCTGCGGGTCGGTGTGATTACGGCGATTCCATATGTATATATTTTTTTTATGTTTTGCAGCGTTTGCACAATAAAATGACTTGTTTTTAAAGTAAGAAATTTTTTGTGTCCCCAGATTCTGAGTGCCATAACTTTTTTATTTTTCTGTCAAAAAAGCAGTGTAAGGGCATGACAAGACGTGGCGGAATTGTTCTGGAATTCCGCTGCGGACAGTTAGCTGCGGAAATCCGCAGCGTACACGTTTCTCCATTGCTTTCCACAGCTTTTTAGTTAGGTTCGTTTACACGTTGCGGAAATCTCCGCTGCGGATCATAGGCTGCGGTGCGGAATTTGGTGTCCGCAGCATACACTGGCTGTTGCGGACGTGTAGCGGACTTGTTGCGGACTCATTGCGGAATTTCTCCATTGACTTCAATGGAGAGTCTAAATTCTGCAATGAAATCTGCAGATGTTATGTGTGTTGAGTAGCGTATTTGTTTTACGAACATGATATTTCTTTATTCTCGCTGGACCTATGTATTTCTAGGTCTACAGCCAGATTGAGGCCCCATGCACACTAACGTAAAAACGCCCGTAATCACGGGCCGTTATTACGCCATGGGCAGGCCCATAGAAGTCAATGGGGCTCCCGTAATTACGGGTGACTACGCGTGTGCACCCGTTATTACGGGAGCGTTGCTTGGCGACGTTAGGATATAGTCACTGTCCAGGGTGCTGAAAGAGTTAAACGATCGGCAGTAACTGTTTCAGCACCCTGGGCAGTGACTTCCGATCACAATATAGATCAACGTGTTAAAAAAATAGAAGTTCCTTCTTACCGAGAACTCCCTGCTTCTTCCTCCAGTCCGGCCTCCCGGGGTGACGTTTCAGTCCAAGTGACGGCTGCAGCCAATCACAGGCCAATCACAGACTGCAGCGGTCACATGGACTGCCGCGTCATCCAGGGAGGTCGGGCTGGATGTTGAAAGAGGGACGTGTCACCAAGACAACGGCCGGGTAAGTATGAATTTCTTTTACTTTTACTAGGGAAATGGCTGCCCCTTCTCTTTATCCTGCACTGATAGAGAGAAGGGAAGCACTCTTCACCTGAATACGCAACGGCTAGTCCGCATCAAATTAATGCCCATTTTAGGCAAAGCCGCAACAGAATCTGCAACGCAGATTATGTGCGGCATTGATGCGGACAGTGGCGGAAGAAATACGTCACGCCTGGTCATGCCCTAAGGCTTGGTTCACACAGATTTTTTTGCAGGAGGAAAATCAAACCCAAATGGAATTTTGAGGCAGATTTTCCTCTGGCTGCACGCCGATCTTCCATTGTGCGCCGCGGGCATAAAATGCAGCGAAATATGCTTTCTCTGCCTCCCATTGATGTCAAATTGAAATCAATGGGAGGCATTTTCGGCTGTTTTTTGGCGTGTTTTGCGGCGCTGTTTTCACGTAAAAAAACTCGTCAAAAAGCTCAGTGTGAACCCAGCCTAAGGGCTTGTTTTTTTTGCGGGACGGGTTGTAGCTTTTATTGGTACTATTTTGGGGTACATGCAACTTTTTGATCACTTTTTATTCTATATTTTGAGAGGGGTGGTGACCAAAAACATAGCGATTCTGGCATTGTTTGTCGTTTAGTTTTTTCGGTGTTCACAGTGCGGGAAAATAACATTATAGTTTATAGCTTGGGTCGTTACGAACGCGGTGCTACAAAATATGTGTACTGTTTCTTAAAGTTTTAATTTTTTTTCCTATAATAAAATAATTATTATAGGGAAAAAAACAACTTTTATTTTTACACTTTTGTAAAACATTTTTATTAACTTTTTTTACTTTTTTTTTACTTTTTACACTTTCTTTTTTACCTGCAGCACTGATCGCTGCTAGAATACATTATACTACCTAGTAGTGTAATGTATTCCAACTGTCACTGTGACGTCACAGTCACTCTGACAGTAAGTCTACGAGTCCTTTGGCTGGTCCTCATCGGCTTCCATACATGGCAGACCCGCAGGTCATTGTCTGGCCTCCGGATGCTACCACAACCCCCGCAATCGATTGCCGCATTTAAGGGGTTATTTGCCAATATCAGCGGCAATGAGCCGCTGATCGAAAAAAGCTGAGTGTCAGCTGTCGTGGACAGCTGACCTCCTGGTTCCCGATGCACATGGTCACCGACAGAGTACATCGGGAACGACACAGTGACTTCCTGTATTTTTTTGAAAAACTTTCATTTTTGGCCAAGTTATGAGCTATTATATATATATGCAAATGAGGTTTTAAATGGACAACTGGGCATGGTTTTTTTTGTATGTCCAACTGGGCGTGTATTGTGTTTTTAACTGGGCGTGTATTGTGTTTTTAACTGGGCGTGTTTACTTGTTTCACTAACTGGGCGTTGTGAATAGAAGTGTATGATGCTGACGAATCAGTGACCAATCAGCATCATGCACTCCTCTCCATTCATTTACACAGCAGCATCACGTTCTTATTAGAACGATGTTCAGCCACATACACAAGTGTCCTGATAATGAATACACATGACCTCCAGCCTGGACGTCATGTGTATTCAGAATCCTGACTCTTCTGAATCTCGTAATGGTAAGAGCAGAGTTCACAGCAGCACAGAATCTGCACGCTCCTCTCCTGAAATACTCTGTGCTGCTGTGAACTCTGCTCTTACCATTACGTAGCTCAGTCTGTTACCTCTCCTCCACTCCTGTCCTCAATAACACCTTCACATGATTGGCAAGTCACCACCCCGCACAATATCCACACGCTCATCTCCTGAAATACTCTGTGCTGCTGTGAACTCTGCTCTTACCATTACGTGGTGACTTGCCAATCATGTGAAGGTGTTATTGAGGACAGGAGTGGAGGAGAGGTAACAGACTGAGAGCTACGTAATGGTAAGAGCAGAGTTCACAGCAGCACTGAATCTGCACGCTCATCTCCTGAAATACTCTGTGCTGCCTTAAACTCTGTGGACAGGTCAGGATCCTGTTTCTTTTAAATGCTGCACTGTAGCGCAGCCTTATATAGTGGATCGAGCGGGTTCCCTAGCAGCATTTAAAAGAAACAGGATCCTGACCAGTCCACAGAGTTTAAGGCAGCACAGAGTATTTCAGGAGATGAGCACGGCCCGTGCTCCCATTATAAAGTATAGGAGCACGGCCCGTAAAATAAAAAAATAGAACATGTTCTATCTTTTTAACGGCACGGGCACCTTCCCGTGAGAAAACGGGAAGGTACCCGTGGCTAACAGAAGTCTATGGGCCCGCTATTTCGGGTCGTAATTATGACCCGTAATAACGGGTGTTTTTACGGTCGTGTGCATGAGGCCCCGTAATGACGGGTGGCTACATGTGTGCACCCGTCATTACGGCAGCGTTGCTAGGCGACGTCAGTAAATAGTCACCGTCCAGGGTGCTGAAAGAGTTAACTGATCGGCAGTAACTGTTTCAGCACCCTGGACAGTGAATTCCGATCAGAATATAGAGTAACCTGTAAAAAAAAAAGACGTTCTTACTGTCGTGGAAATCCATTGCTCAAAATATATTAGACTGAAATTTATACGAGTCCCAACAGACTCTCAAGGCCAGACTCCATTAGTCAGAATCCTAATTAGGATATTTCACCGATATATATCGAGAGAGGAGAAGAAAACACACAGACACGCTGAAATGTTCAAAATGCTCCTCTGAAGGATTTATTACCAAACTCAAACTGTTAAACTGAAATTCAGAAGGGGTGTCGGCTTGAGGTAAACCAATCAGAGACAATGTAACAATATTTGGTATTCAGTAAAAAGCATACAATAAAATACATCCCAGATACATCATTATAATTCTTCACACATCAGGTTTTGCAGGTGTCTAATCTCTTTAGGACAGAATGTCCTCGTGGAGATGGGGGAGACCTTCCCTCACACATACTTGCCACCCTCCCTGTCCAACTTCACATGGGAACCAAGGTCAAAGATAAAACATACAAAATCAACATTACTTGTATTAAAGGAACAATGACTTTTCTATTCACTACAAAAGAACCAAGATGGGAACTCCAGACAAGATGGCTGCTGCACGAAACTAAATCATTTACACATTATCATCACTTTCACATAATACATATCTTAGTAATTCGGCATCCTGCTTGATAATTCACAATGTAATTTCATACAGAGAATATAAGCAAATAAATCATCCTTCACAATACTTACCGAGAACTTTCTGCTTCCTCCAGTCCGGTCTCCTGGCCGTTGCCTTGGTGACGCGTCCCTCTCGACATCCGGCCCGACATTCCTGGATGACGATACAGCCCATGTGACCTCTGCAGCCAATCACAGGCTGCCGCGTCAGAAAAGAAGGTCGGACTAGAGGAAGAAGAGGGACTCATCACCAAGACAACGACCGGGTACGTATGAAATGCTTTTTATTTTATTTTTAATCAGCAGCCTATTTTCTCTATCAGTGATTGATAGAGACAAGTGGCTGCCGATTTGTATAATATTTTTGACCGGGTTCAGGCAAAACGGGTTCGGTCGAACCCGGTGAAGTTCAGATTCGCTGCGAACCGAACTTTTCCCGATGTTCGGACCGAAACCGGGTTCGGTTGTCCCGGTTCGCTCATCTCTAATTATGACATTTGTTTGCCGATGGGCTTGTTCTTATTTTGAGGTGTTCAGCTCATTTCTGGAATGGGCAGTGCGGGATCTCACTGGTTCTGGGTCAGTGACTCATTACCTGGATGATTTTTTGTTTGTAGGGCCCGCTTCCTCGGGGCAGTGTCAGTTTTTGTTGAGGTCCTTTCAATTTCTTGCTAGCGGTTCGGGGTCCCCCTTTCTGAAGAAAAGACAGAGGGACCGGTGACAGTGTTGTGTTTTCTGGGCATTGAAATCGATTCGGTTGCTATGGTCTTTCGCCTCCCAGCTGAGAAGGAGGTGAAATTGCGTACCGCATTGGATATGGCCTTGGCTGCGCGTAAGTTGGAGTTGCAGCAGATTCAATCTTTGTTGGGTTTCTTGGTCTTTGTGAGTCGTATTATGTCCATGGGGCGGGTGTTTGCCAGGCGGTTGTCCTTAGCTACAGTGTGTGTTTTGGTGCCGTCTCATCATGTGCGGATTTCTATTTCTGTTAAGGCGGATTTGCGCATCTGGCGCACTTTCTTGGAGGATTACAATGGGCATACGTGTTGGAGGGCACCTTCAATTTCCAGCATAGACTTGGTGTTGTTTACAGACGTGGCTGGTGCGGTGGGATTTGGGGCGCTGCTGGGTTCGGCGTGGTGCGCCGAAGCTTGGCCTGATTCCTGGCGGGACAAGGGTTGGTGTGCAAATTTGACGTTGTTGGAACTTTGTCCCATAGTTATCGCCGTTGAATTGTGGGGGGCGCACCTTTCCAACAGATCTGTGGTGTTTTGGTCGGATAATATGAGTGTTGTTTTTGCTGTTAACCAACTTACTTCTTCCTCAGGTCCGGTTTTGGCTTTGCTTCGTCATTTGGTGTTGCGTTGCTTGCAGTGTAACATCCGTTTTTAAACTCGCCATATTACAGGTGTTCACAATGTTGTCGCTGATACCTTATCTCGTTTTCATTGGCAGGTTTTTCGGTCTCTTTGCCCGCAGGCGGAGCTGGAGGGGGCCAGCTGCCCGGAGTTCTTGTGGAGGCTGCTGGATCGGAGTTAGCGCCGTTGGTGAGGTCGTACCTTGCGCCCTCTACGTGGGCTACTTACGGTAATGCGTGGAAGGAATGGTTGAGCGCTGCGGGGTTGGAAGAGTTGGCCTCCAGGAGGGAGTCACGTCGTCCTGTGTCCTTTTCTTTATTGTAGGAACTTATAGCGGCGCTGCCGGTGGTTTGTTCTTCCCCTTATGAATCCGTTTTATTTTCAGTGGCTTTTTCGTTGTGTTTTTTCGGGGCTCTGTGGATTTCGGAGCAAGTTCCGATGGGGGCGGCTCGTCCGGGGGGTCTGCTGTTTAAGGATGTAGTGTTTTTTTCGGTGGGGGTCCGTTTGCGTATTCGTCGCTCTAAGACGGATGTGTTTGGTCTGGGTTTTTGGGTTTTGCTTTGGCCAGTCCCGGGTTTGGCTTTTTCCGGTGGCGGCGGTGGTGGCTTTCTTGAGGGTGCGTAGTTCGGGGGTGAAATCTTTGTCGCATTCGGATGGTCGGCCGCTTAATACGTTCCAGTTTTCCGCTATTTTCCGTAAGGCTCTTGTTCGGTTCGGTAAGCCTCCAAGGGTGGACAATATTCATTCTTTCCATATTGGGGCGGCCACTATGGCCAGTGAATTGGGGTTATCCGATGCGGCAGTGCGGTGCATCGGTAGATTGAAGTCGGATTGTTTTCTTTTTTCCCCCGGGTTAGTGTTAGTCTGGTCAGAGATTGTTCCTCGGTTGGTGTGGCATGGCGCTCGGGATGTGAATGCCATTGAGGTGGGGGGGCGCCTCTCAAATACCAGGGTGTCTCGGTTCGTCCGGGCTAGAGGTGGTGTGGTGGTCCGTCGTCGGGAGTTGGAAGGTGACAACAGGGGATTGTTGCTACCAGATGGGGTGCACCTGACAGACATTGGGTTGGATATTTGCTTGTCGGGTTTGCAGGATGGGGTTGAGCAGGCTCTGTTTTTGTGGGTGGTCGCTGAGCCGTGTAGTTAAGGAGTACACGGTTACCTTATGGCGGTATTAGAAGGGGATTTACCTACATGTCTCTGGGATAGGCACGCATACAGGTTGTTTTATTGACCTCTGTTAAGGTCATTTAGTGTTTATATATTTTGTCAATATGTTATTTACATTTTATTGTATTAATAAAGCTATGGCCGACCCTCGGGTCAACCCCACTTTAAAAGAGAATTACGTGTCGGTTGTTATATTACTTTAGATAATGGGGGAGACTAATAGGGGTTATATATGTTGCTATATACATACAGTCCTGCATCGAAAGGGTTAATGGCAGGGATCGGAGCTAGCTCCGTTTCCTGCCGTTACAGGTGGATGTCAGCTGTAACATACAGCTGACTTCCACTGCTGATGACGCCGGATCAGCTTCTGAGCCGGCGCCATCTTGCCAGCGGTTACAGAAGCCGATCAGGCTCCATAGCCGGGCGGATCTTGACCGACTTCTGTGCTGGGCAGACCGGGAGGCCAGTATTAGGCCTCAGTTTGCCATTGCAGCCACCGGAACCCCGGCAATCTCAGTGCTGGGGTTCTGATGAGCTGCAAACACCTTAAATGTAGCAATCGCGTTTGAACGCTGCATTGAAGGGTTAATGGCGAGGATCGAAGCTAATTTCGGTCCCCGCCATTACAGCCGGATGTCAGCTGTAATACACCGCTGACATCCGGCGATGATGGCACCGACTCAGCTTCTGAGCCGGTGTAAAGCATTTGGCGTATGGCTGCGGAAAATTGCGATAATAAATTTCTACGTACCAAAAACTGGTACCAATAAAAACTACAGCTCTTCCCGCAAAAAATAAGCCCTCACACTGCTCAATCGGTAAAAAAATAAAAAGTTATGGCTCTTATAAAATATAGTGATTACAATGTGATTACATATAACTTGATTTAAAGCTCAGTGCAATGTATGACTCTAGTTCACACAGTATCTTGATGTATTTGTAACTAAAGGATAATAAATGCAATAATATTGGTCAACCAAGACCCCGCAGTATTGAATTCTACTGCATAAATATAAATAAATCAAGTATTTTTATTTGCATTCTATTAACCGCTTCTCGACCGCCCACAGTAAATTCACGTCGGAGCTTGCTGGGCTCTGTGCAACGCCAACGTGAATTCACGGTGGGTGTTGAAAGCGCGATCCGGGTGTAAAATTGTATAAAGAGGTGGGAGGAAATATTGGGGATATGGAATTTATTGGTGTTTTATAGGAAAGTATAAATATTATTTTTTCATAAAAAGGTTATAATTCTATGGTACTTAATGATCTTTGGGGTGGGAGGGGGATGGGATTGGGGAGATATGTGTTATCTGATGTAAATTGTGCAGATAAATTGTTGACCATTATGATATTTATTATCACTGGATATTGAAATGTTGTAATGTTTTTATTACTGAAATTCAATAAAGATATGTGAAAAAAAAAAAAAGCATTTGATGTGTGTTAGAATGTAAGATAAGTGTGAGGTCATCAGTGATGTCATAATTCACCTTCCCTATAAAAGCTGCAGATCAGTCACATTCCGTTGAGCCGCTATAGACCAATAGTTTCTTGCTTTTTGGTACGTCGCTCTCACTTGACTTTTTCTTGAGTCCTGTGACTTCTAGAAATCTTGCTTTATCCAGAAGCTTCAGATCCACGATTCAGAGGTAAGAGGAGAACTTGTAGAATGTTTCTTGTGAAGTATTGCAGCGAGTTCCATGCGCTGCCCCTGTAAGAATGTTTCTCTTTCACCCTCTTACTGGGTTAGATTCTAAGGTCAGGCGCAATAAATGACATACAAGATTGAGTGTATGAAAATGTATATTGCATAAAGAGTGAAATGACTGTTAGTTATTCTGAGACTTCTATGGAGATTTGTACATAGCGACAGCCAGAAACAATGAACTTTACAGAGACACTTTTTCCTTATCATCAATAATTACATGACAGGTTATAGTTACCATCCATGGTCTCCCCACACTCCAGGAAGTCTCCTTTCCAGTATGTCCCTCCTCAAGTGGCCCCCAAGTGGCTCCCCTCATGTCATGCTTGGGTCTTTTATACCCCCTTGTCTGCCCCTCTTAGAGACAAATAGTGTGACCTTCCTGATAAAAAGAACTTCCCACTCATGTAACATGCGGATATAGAATACTGGTGCCACTTATCAACCACCCTGAGGCGCAGCTAGACGTCACAGGGGGAGGGGGGGAGCACATCTAAGTGGGCCCCAACCCAGTAGGCCCCCCACACGGTATAATGCCACATGTTTGCCCCCACACAGAATAATGCTCCCATAGCTGCCCCCACATAGTATAATGAACCCTTAGTACCCCCACAAAGTATAATAACCACTTAGTGGCCCACACACACACACACACACACATACACACACAGTATAATGCCCTTATAGCTTTCCCACACAGTATAATGCACCTATAGCTGTCCCCACATAGTATAATGCCCATATAGTGCCTCTCACACTGTATAACGCCCATATAGTGCCTCTTACACAGCATAACGCCCCATATCTGCCCACATACAGTATAATGCCCCCATAGCTGCCTCCACACAGTAAAATGCCCCCATAGATGACCCATACAGTATAATGCCCCATAGCTGGCCCTTACAATACAATGCCCCCATAGCTGCCTCCACATAGTATAATGCCCCATAGCTGCCCTTATACAGTAAAATTCCCCAATAACTGCCCTCATACAGTATAATGCCTCCAAAGCTTCCCAAATAGAGCAAACTTCCCTATTGCGGCCCCCATTATAATGCCACCTTAGCTGCCACTACACAGCTTAGTGCCTAATAAAAAATAATTAAATAAATATTTACCCATCCCCACGACGAGAGGAGGAGATCCCTCTGCTCCACCACTCTGTGCAGTGTGTGGCTCTGCGCAGACAGGCATGATAACGTCACTACATCACGCCCGTCTATGTCAAGCCACTCATAGCTGCAGCTGGCATTATACAGTAAATGCTGGAGCAAGGAGCCGTCGGCTACGTGCTCCAGTATTAAATTAAACTGTATCTGCGTCCTAAGGACGCAGACACAGTTGAAACAGGGACACACCACTGCTGGGCGACCGGCCCTTGGCCCCACCATTTCAGTGGGCGTGGAGCCACCTCCCCCTTCTTCCCCTCGCAAGCTACGCTACTGCAACCACCTTTATAGAATTTATGACATCCTGAGTTTGTCCATTGGTAAGACTGGGTTCACACAAATGGTTAGCATCTGTAAGAGATACCTGTGAACGTCTGGGTCATTTATTGTGAGAATCAGGGTAAACAATAGGAATCTTCAATACTGATGAGGCGCATTTCATTAAGACATGCAACTATACCCATGATCCTCCATCTTTAATTCACCCAAATAAAATACCCTATATAATATTACATATAACCTTATATATGGCTTTCATTTTCTGAAAACTTTAATTTCTTATACCACCAGAGGGCGCAGTGTAGAGGAGTGCCGCTGTCTCCTCTGGCTGCACTGTCCTTTCCCTGCCTTGGGAGGGCGCTCTTTATGCAGTTATCACATGTTTATTGGGGAGGGGGCTGATAATAGAGGACAGAGAAGTCTAGAATCTATTTTCTTTTTGGAAGATGTTTTAGAAACATGTAACCACATGATGATTTCTCGCCTCAGCAGATTTGTGGATATGAAGATCATGAATAGAAAACATCAGACATTCTGTGTGGACACAAATCAAGAGCTCAGAAATGCTTTGGACACCTGGAATTTGGTGGAAGAAGACGTCTTAGGAGCCTGTGTCCCTTATTTCATCCAGGAGAAGGTGGCTGAAGATCTCTTCACTTATACGGATGTGTTTCAGAAAGCCATTCTGAGTAACCTGTTACCATCTGAATACAACGCCGCTATGTGCCGCTTCTTCATCAGAGTCATCCAGTACAGAAGAGACGCGGCACACTACCTGAAGGAATATACGATCAATGTGCTATGTGAGCACTTGAAGGTGGAGTACACGAAGGGACAATACTATTCCTACGCCATGACTAAGAAGGTTATTGTCTGGCTGGGCATCCTCCATCTCGAAGCGGTGGTTGGGGAACTGAGATACAACATCGTTTATGAGGATTTCAATGCTGCCATTGTCGACACTTTAATAGAAGTGACATCTCTGTGTGCTCCAGTCATCATGCCACACATCTTGGACATGCTGCCAGTGCTGAGCCGAGTGGTCAAAGACGCTCCTGACCAACTATCTAAGGAGACGTTGTGCTATGCTATAAGACGTTTATGCGGCAGCATCCAAGAATATATTGGGAAGGGTGGCAGCTGCAAAGTGCAACTTATGAAGGCCATAAGCAACATGAAGGCCAACATTTCCACCTGGTTGCCTGATGTCCATGCTGAGCTTCAAGACTCCACCAAAGTTGCCCTGGAATTCTTTACTGTACCCGAATCATCGGAGAACCAGCCGACTGAGCCAGTCAATGACGAGTTACAGACCCTTCCTCACGCCGAGCTCCTAGAAAAATACAGGGAGCAAGTTGCGGCGGAGAATAAGGAACTGGAAGATACAGAGAAGCAGCGTATTGAGATGAACACGCTTGTGACATCTCTGGTATCTGGCAGGAAAATAACAAAAGATTTTCTCCAGTTTCTACTCAATGCCCTGAAGAATGCGGACCCAAAGGCCAAAATGACAGCAGCTATGTTCTTCAATGAGGCTTTGAAGCATCTAAGACTTATAAAGCAGAAATACCAAGAGTGCGCAATCCAACATCTGCTGAAGATCATAGAAGAGGACGATAACATCTTGTGCAGCATCGCCATGGAGGCACTGGGGAATGCCACCACCGGAGCTACAAGACTGGTGGAGAGCTACAAGAATAAGATCATTGCCCACATGGAGTTTAGACTGTCAAAAACCAGCAACACCAAGATCATCATGGCGGCACTGAGGGTGCTGTCCTCCATTATCAGACGCCTGAAGCTTTCTGTCCTCAGTAGACAATTCATAAAAATATCCCTGGAGCATATGGACTATCCGGACGGAGAAGTCCAGATTGCGGCCATTAATCTGTTAAGAGATCTGACAGAGAGCTGCCGCCTTCCACTATTTGGATATTTTACAGATAAAGTCAGGAGCTTTATACCAACTTTGCTCCTGAAATTACATAGTGACAACCAGGAGATCGTAGCAGCCAGTACTTCATCTCTGCAGAGCTGCCTCTCCTACATAAAAGGAGCCAACATTCAGGGATTTTTCCGGACGGAAATCTCTCCAAACATCAATGACCTGAAATCTATCTACAGCTGTCTGGCTCATAACCACCCAAAATTGATGAAGACCTTGCTCCTCCAGACCCCAAGCTATCTGGTCAACTCAGAGGACAAGGAGGCTGTAGTCAGACATGTTGAATTTCTTAAAGATGCCATCAACCATGATGTCATGAAAGACCTGGACTTATATTGTCTCAGCTTAGCTCTGGCCACACTGCACTGCGAAGGCTTCTCATGTAATATCAGAAAAGCCACTGAAAGGGTCGTCTCCATCCTGGCCACCAAGTGGTTTTACATCGGCAGTGCCAACAAATAAAATGCATTTATCAGGGATGAACCGCTGAGGACAGAGACATCAAGGTTGTAGATCACTTCCCCATGTACTATCCAATGGTTGCGAACATCAATATCAGCGGTCAAGACCTGAACACCAATATTAACATCTAGGGGGCAGAGCTAGCAGTCTGACTTGCGAACGAGCCTGAGGCCTACATCGAGGAGTGTGAACAAGGCGCGGACTCACCGGCCGGTGGAGTCCAGCGATGCCAGTTATTCGTCAACATTAGATGACGGAGACCAAGGACTTAGCCGGCGAGACAGACTATACAGCCAGTGTATGGGCAGCACGGTGGTGCAGTTTGGGGAATATCCTCGTCATCATATAATAGAGACGGTGTATAATGACAACTCCACATATAATATACAGATGTAATGACACGTCAAAAAATAAAAGTCTACTCTGTTTTATATTGAAATGAATGGAGTGTGCAGCCTGCAAGTGACTGAAGCTAATAAAAACTATAGAGCACTCATTGTTTTTTATTGTAGACTAGATACTTGAATTTTTTACGCTGAGATTCATATCCTAAAAGGTTTTTAAGCGGGTCACAAATGGTACAAAAGGTACACCTTAATATAATTTATCTTTACAGTGGGGAATGTAAGGCCTATTAACCCCTTCCCGCTTTTGGGCGTGACTGTACGTCCAAATTCTAAGTGCGTTCCCGCAATAGGGCGTACAGTCACACCCTGTAGATAAAGCGCGCACAGGAGCTGTGTGCGCTTTATCTTCAGCGGCTGTCAGCTGTTATACACAGCTGACATGCCGCTGCAATGGCTGTGGTGGCTGTTACCGCTGATCGCAGCCATTTAACCCCTTCAATGTGGCTGTCAATGACGTCCGCCTCATTGAAGCGATTGACAGAGGGAGGGTGCTCCCTCTGTAACCCCCGGGCCCCCCCGTGATGGATCGTGAGTGGCGATTGTTGCTATGGCAACCCGGAAGCCGTTACTAGGCTACTTGGTTGTCCAGGTACGGTAGCCTATTAGGTCCTGCGCGAGGCAGGACGTAATAGGCTAACTGTCAAATGAAGAATGACAGTTACGATACACTGCACTACATAAGTAGTGCAGTGCATCGTACCGGGGATCAGAAGACCCCAGGTCAGTGTAATTAAAAAAGTGAAAAAACGAAAAAAAAAAGTTAAAGAAAAATAAATAAATAAAAGTTAATAAATAAGAAAAACAACACTTGCCCTGTTTCCTGATCAACTCCTTTATTATTAGAAAAAAATGAAAATATGAAAAAAAACTATACATAATAGGTATCGCCGCGTTCAGGACGGCCTGATCTATAAAAATATCACATTATTTTTACCGCACGGTGAACACCGTAAAAAATGTTCATAAAAAACAATGACAGCATTTGATTTTTTGGTCATCTTGTCTCAAAAAAAATTTAATAAAAAGGGATCAAAAAGTTGCAAGTAACGCAAAATGGTACCAATAGAAACTACAGTTTGCCACGCATAAAACAAGCCGTTCCGCAGCGATATCAACGAAAAAATAAAAAAGTTATGGCTGACAGAAAATGGCGACACTAAAACATGATTTTTTAGAAAAGAGTATTTTTGTTGTGGGAACGCAGTGAAACGTAAAAAAATGAAATAAATTTGGTGTCGCTGTAATCGTATCGCCCCGCGGAATCAAGTTAACATGTTGTTTATACTGCACGGTGAACACTGTAAAAAAAAAAAAAAAAAAGAAACGTGCTGGAATGGCTGTTTTTGGTTTCCTCATCTCCCAAAAAATGGAATAAATAGTGATGAAAAAAAAATCGCATGTACCCCAAAATGGAACCAATAAAAATGACAGCTCGTTCCACAAAAAACGCTCCCTCACACAGCTCCGTCAACGGAGAAATAACACGTTATGACTCTCAAAACGCAATGATGCAAAATTATTCTAAATGACGGCCCAGACTCATTTTTAGGTCCAGTAGAATTTCACTAAATACCCCACATCGTCATTTGCTGGACCCCACAGGTGGACCCTGTAGATGCAGCGGAGATGAGGAAACTTTAGGGCCTTGTGCGGCTTATAGGGCTAGTGAAGAAGTCAAATATAAGGCAATACTGGAGCGCAGATATTTTGTATAATACCCAATAAACCCGGCCTGTGTATAAAGGATTGGTTCAAAGCGTACCACACCAATCCATGGATTATTCATTCATCCCATTATTACATCATCCTATTATGACCTGATGTACTCCGTCCAGCTTACATATGCCCTGATGTACTCCGCACAGCTTACATATACCCTGATGTACTCCGCCCAGCTTACATATACCCTGATGTACTCCGCACAGCTTACATATACCCTGATGTACTCCGTCCAGTTTACATATGCCCTGATGTACTCCGTCCAGTTTACATATGCCCTGATGTACTCCGCCCAGCTTACATATACCCTGATGTACTCTGCCCAGTTTACATATACCCTGATGTACTCCGTCCAGCTTACATATACCCTGATATACTCCGTCCAGTTTACATATGCCCTGATGTACTCCGCCCAGCTTACATATACCCTGATGTACTCCGCCCAGTTTACATATACCCTGATGTACCCCGTCCAGCTTACATATACCCTGATGTACTCCGTCCAGTTTACATGTACTCTGATGTACTCCTCACAGCTTACATATGCCCTGATGTACTCCGCCCATCTTACATATACCCTGATGTACTCCGCACAGCTTACATATACTCTGATGTACTCCTGACAGTTTACATATGCCCTGATGTACTCCGCCCAGCTTACATATACCCTGATGTACTCCTCACAGCTTAAATATACCCTGATGTACTCCGCACAGCTTACATATACCCTGATGTACTCCTCACAGCTTACATATACCCTGATGTACTCCGCACAGCTTACATATGCCCTGATGCAGTGCCGCACCTGCCATGAGGCCAGGTGAGCCGACGGCCTCAGGCGGCACCACCTACCCAAACGGGGGGGGGGGGCATTTTCAGCCCGGGACGGACTGGATCGGGGGGAGGGGCCATGCAGACGCTCATAGATAGCAGACGTGCCGAACGTCTGTAACACTCCTCCTCCTCTCTGACGCTGTACACAGCACATGCAGCCAGAGAGGAGCAAGTCTGCAGGAGGAGCGACGAGCAGCACGAGGTAAGTTCCTGCGTTGCTGGGACCGGGACCCGTGACGTGAGTATACTGCAAGGGGGAGTCTGGGCATTTTACCGACAGCAGAGGGCTCTATGGGGCTGGAATAATCCACCCCATAGAGCCCTCACATCACTATAATGGAAGGATTAGTGTGGGTGGGGGAGGGTCTGAGCGTCTGACTTACTGCAGAGAGCTCCATAGGGGGGGATTCTGCCCCCCCTTAGAGCAGTCAGTCAGATGCTCAGACCCCCCTAACCTTTCAGTATAGTAACTAGTCAGGGCCCTATGTTGGGGGGATAATTCCCCCCTATAGAGCCCTCTGCTGTCAGTAAAACGCCCAGACCCCCCCCCCCCCTTGCAGTATACTCCTGGCTTTGCAGCTTTAGGCTTTGTAGCTTTCCTGTGCTTAATTAGCGTGGGAAAGCTACAATCAGGGCTGTGACTGGTGAGTCTCACAGTCACTCCCAGTGCACACTGCATGCAGCAGCTGCGGCAGCCAGTCTGACTGTGAGTCTCTGACCAGTCACCACCCACACGCAGCAGAGAGACAGGACAGACTGATAGTGCCTGTCGTTGAATAAACCCTCAACTACTACACTACTACAGTTTCACAGGCAGAGACTATGAAGTTTCCAATAGTGTAGTGGTTAGCTTGTCTGCCTTTCATATGGAGGTTGTTGTTTCAAATCCCAGCAGGGTTTTTTTTTTTTTTTTTTATATTAATATCTTACTTGTATTGGGCTTTGTTCACACTAGCATTAATATACGTTTACCTCTCTTCCGTTATCAATACGTTAAACGGAAAGCAACTGCTCCATTAGAATTACCATTGCTTTCAATGGTAATTCTTTTGTATTAGTTACTTTTCGTTTGTCTCCGTTCGCTAGGTTTCCGTTCTTTTGAACGGAAATAAAAGTTCTGCAGACTTCACTTTTGTTTCTTTTAAAAAAAAACGGAAACTTAGCGAATGGAGACAAACGGAAAGCAACTGATACAAAAGAATTACCATTGTAAGCAATGGTAATTCTAATGGAGCCGTTGCTTTCCATTTAACGTATTGATCCTCTCGTCCTCTGACGGAAGAGCGGTAAACGTATATTAATGCTAGTGTGAAAGAAGCCTTGGGGCCTGTTCACATCAGCATTGGCTTTCCGTTCTGGGGTTCCGTCGGAGGTAACCCCGCAACGGAAAGTTAAACTGAAACCACAGCTTCCGTTTCCGTCACCATTAGCGCAGTCGACTGCGCTATTGATTCCGTCACAAAAACTGAAACCTGCCGGAATGGTGACGAACGGAAACCATTAGCAATGTTTCCGTCACCATTGATTTCAATGGTGACTGAAACGGAAGATGTGGTTTCAGTTTGACTTTCCGTTGCGGGGTTCACCCGACGGAAACCTCCCACGGAACCCCGGAACGGAAAGCCAACGCTGATGTGAATAGGCCCTAATCCTTCCCCATAAACCTGCCCCCGCTAATTAATATAAATATATTATATAATGTATATAGCGCTGTATCCTGTATCCGTCAGGTCAGCGGGTCCTGCAGGATCGAGCTGTTACCAATCACATCTAAGTTCATAACTTAGATGTGATCGGTAATAGGTGACCTAATGGATTCAGGTCTCAGCGCTATATACAGCTGCTCTGTATACAGGATACAAAGCAGCTGTATCTCAAAAAGTACAAATCATTTTCAATAAAAAGTAATTAAAACTTGCACCAATCGCATTAATAGATATCTTTATATATCATAGTGACATGTCCGAAGTTTTCATCGGTGGGGGACCGAGCACTGAGGCCCCCACCGATCGCTAAAACGAAGCAGCAGAAGTGCTCGGGTGAGCGCTGTGCCGCTTCATTTATGATCGACTTTCAGCCGAGTGAGCGGTGTACGGACTCCTAGACTTTCTATTGAGCCTGTACACTGCTCCAAGGAAAGCCAAACAGAATTGAAGCGGCACACCGCTCACCCGAGCACTTCTGCTGCTTCGTTTTAGCGACTAGTGGGGGGTCTCAGTGTTCGGACCCCACTGATCAAAACTTCTGACATGTCAAAAGTTTTTTAAAAAGTTGTTACACTGTAAAGAGAATCTTTCACCTGCCCACAGATTTGCATTTGAGTGCAGCATGTAATGGTCAGGGCTGCACAAACTCTGGGGCACTTTACATTTTTTTTTCCTATCCTCTTTCCTTACTTAGATATCGGTGCCGTTATGTTTGGCGCCGATATTTAAATAACCCCATGAACTGCCAATGGGGCGGTAATTGGCAAGGGGGCGTGTAACATCGCTGTGACAACGGACAATCAGCTACGGACAATGTCAACAGCAAGAGCTGGAGAGAGGAGAGCATGTGCGCGTGCACACGCTCTCACTCTTCAGCTCTCGGCAGGCAAGTACAAGACTGTGATCTCAGGTGAAAGATCAGTCTTGTCGCCCTTGTCTGCCGAGAGCTAAAGAGTGAGAGCGTGCGTGCGCGCACAGCTCCGATGCCATGAAACAGAAGAAGAAGAATTCACACTCTTCTTCTGTACCTTAGTGGTGGCGGAGCTGCTCGCACGCGCTCTCTCCAGCTCTTGCTGTAACGCTGACCGTAGCTGATTGGACAGTGTCACAGCGATGTTACACTCCCCCTTGCCAATTACCTCCCCATTGACAGTTCATGGGGTTATTTAAATATCGGGCGCCAAATATTACAGCACCGATATCTAAATAACGAAGGAGGCTAGGAAAAAAATGTAAAGTGCCCCAGAGTTTGTGCAGCCCTCCCCATTACATGCTGCACTCAGCTGTACATGTATGGGGAGGTGAAAGGTTCTCTTTAAAAGAAAGGTGTTATCATAAAAAATTTTTTATTTGATATGTTTTATTTTATGGGCCTAATTTTTCTAATTATTTTAATATGTTCCCGAAGGTAGCTATTTATTCATATGTCTGTGGGGGCAGCCAACTTTATTTTTATTTTTCATACTGCTAATTTTTGTTTTGCAGGTTCCGCTGGACCATTTGGACTACATCGTAGATTCGTTGGACTACTTCGCTGATTTAAGCTTTTTTTCTTTTTTTTTAAATAAAATGGTTAAAGTGGATTGTGTGGAAGTGTTGTCATTTCAATAAAATAAATTTCTTTATGTCTCTGTTTTTTAATACTTCATTACCGCCTTAGTAATGGCTGCTGTCTGATTGAGAACGTCCATTACTAAGAAGGGGCTTAGTGTTAGCCAGTAATAAGGCCATCACTAACCCCTATTATTACCCCGGTACCCACCGCCACCAGGAGTACCGGGAAGAGCTGGGTACGATCCAGCACCCGACCATCTGAAGTGAAGGGTACTTGGGTGGCCGCAGGCTGGTACTATCAGGCTAGGAAGAGACAAAAACCATGGCCCTTCCCACCCTGGTGATGCTCGGCTGCTGCTGCTGCTTTATTGTATCTGGCTGGTTATGAAAAATGGAGGGGATCTCACGTAATTATTTTTTCAATTTATTTTTAAAAAATGACGAGGGGTTTCCCCAATTTTTCATAACCAGCCAGATACACTAAAGTAGCTGCAGCCTAGCATCCCCAGGGTGGGAAGGGCCACTTTTTTGGCCCTTCTCAGCCTGATAATACCAGCCTGCGGCCTAACCGTCGTTTCAGATGGCCAGGTACTGAATTGTACTCGACTCTTCCCGATATCCCTGGCGGCAGTGGGAACCGGGGTAATAATAGGGGTTAGTGATAGCCTTTTTACTGGCTAATGCTAAGCCCCAGCCTTAGTAATTGAACGCTGTCAATCAGACAGCTGCCATTACTAAGGCCATAATAAAGTATTTAAAAAAAACAGACATAAGAATTTTTTTTTATTGAAATCAAAACTCCCCCATGCAACCCTCTTTCACAATTTTTTTTTTTTTAAAGGAGATCATTGAAGTAGTCCAATGAATCTACGACGTAGTCCAAATGGTCCAGCGGAACCCACCAAAAAAAAGTTAGCAGTATAAAATGTAAAAAAAAAAATTTATTTGCCACAATAGAAACCCCTGCTCCGCCGTTTGCTCTTGTAGGCCACAGCCTGATTTAGGCCTGAGGCCTACAAGAGATCGGGAGCACACTGATGACGTCAACTGCCCGGCACGATGACGTCACTGCATCCTGCCGACCACGCCAGGCCACTGAACTCGGTTAAAAGTCATAAGTCAATTAGGTAATAAAAAGGGGCCATAGAAGATGTTAAACCATTTTCAGAGTTAATGCTGCCTTGCTGATCCATGATACTAAAGTAATACAGTAAAAAGAGTTCTTTAAATCTTTTCTATACATTAAACCGCACTTTACAAATAAACAACAAATGTTTTCCTATTTACATTTTTTTTATAGATTGCGTGTTTAATGTGTAAAGCTAGTAATGAGAAAACTCCGATAGATTGGGGGGGGGGGCGCCTTTTTATAGTTCGCCTCAGGCAGCAGAGGGGCTAGGTTCACCCCTGCCCTGATGTACTCCGCCCAGTTTACATATACCCTGATGTACTCCACCCAGCTTACATATACCCTGATGTAATCCACACAGCTTACATATACCCTGATGTACTCCTCACAGCTTACATATAGCCTGATGTACCCCCCACATATTACATATGCCCTGATGTACTCCACAGTTTACATATATCCTGATGTACTATGCACAGCTTACATATACCCTGATGTACTCCGCCCATATTACATATACCCTGATGTACTCCGCCCAGCTCACATATGCCCCCACATTATAAGCTGAAATAGCACTAATACACCAAGCAAAATCTGCGCTTCAAAAGCCAAATGGTGGTCCAACTGAGCCTGGCAGCGTGCCCAAACGGCAATTTATGACCACATATGGGGTATTCTGGAGAACCCGCTTAACAATTTATGGGATGTGTGTCTACGGTGGTACAAGCTGGGCACAACACATTGGGCACTGAAATGGCATATCTGTGGAAAACAGCAATTTTCAATCTGCAACATGTAAGGGATCTGCCAGACACAGCTTCTGTGTCGACGCCCGTGGGTAATCAGTCTGCACCTGCTCCTATGTCTGTGAGACTGACTCCATCTTCCACCACTCAGGATGGCAGGCTTAGGAGTGGGAGAGCCTATCACAGCCTGGCCAGACGGAGCTAGCTCCCGCCCACTGTCTATTTATACCTGCCTTTCCTGTTCCTCCTTTGCCTGTCATTCTGCTCTGCTTGTTTCCTGGCTCTGCTGCTGCTGCTTGAACTACTGATCCTCTGCTTGTTATTGACCTTGGCTTACTGACCACTCTCCTGCTCAGCGTTTTGTACCTCGTGCACTCCTGGTTTGACTCGGCTCGTTCACTACTCTCATTGCTCAAGGTGTCTCCGTAGGCAGCTGCCCCGTTTTCCTTAGCTTCTGTGTACCCTTGTCTGTTTGTCTGTCGTGCACTTACTGAGCGTAGGGATCGTTGCCCAGTTGTACCCCGTCGCCTAGGAAGGGTCGTTGCAAGTAGGCAGGGACTGAGTGGCGGGTAGATTAGGGCTCACCTGTCTGTCTCCCTACCCCGTTATTACTCATTTTTGCAAAACACTTGTGCGGTCAAAATGCTCACTACACCCCTAGATAAATTCTTTGAGGGATCTAGTTTCCAATAAATAATGTAATTTTTAATTTTCCCTGCCCATTTCTAATAAAATATATGAGACACCTGTGGGGTCAAAATGCTCACTTTACCCCTAGATGAATTCCTCAATGGGTGTAGTTTGCCAAATGGAGTCACTTTTGGGTAGTTTCCACTGTACTGGTACCTAAGGGGCTTTGCAAAAGCGACATGGCGCAGAGAAACCAATACAGCAAAATCTGCTCTCCAAAAGCCAAATGGCGCTCCTTCCCTTCTGAGCCCTGATGTGTATTCATACAGTACTTTATTACCACATATGGGGTATTTCCGTACTCTGGAGAAGTTACTTTACAAATGTTATGGTGATTTTTCTCCTTTATTTGATGAGAAAATGAAACATTTTTACCGAAACCTACGTCTTAGTGGAAAAAATGACCATTTTCATGTTTACTGCCCAATTCTAATGAAATCTATGAAACACCTCGGGGGTCAAAATGCTCACTACACCCCTAGTTGAATTCCTCTAGGGGTGTAGTTTCCCAAATTGAGTCACTTTTGGGGGGTTTCCACTGTACTGGTACCTTAGGAGCTTTACAATTGAGACATGGTGCCGAGAAATCAAACCATCAAAATCTGTACTTCAAAAGCTAAATGGCGTGCCTTCCCTTCTGAGTCCTGCCGCTCCCCCAAACAGCCATTTATGACCACATGTTGGGTATTTCCGTACTCTGGAGAAGTTGCTTTACAAATGTTGGGGTGCTTTTCATCATTTATTTGTTGAAAAAAATAAAAATTTTGAGGTAAAGCTACATCTTATTGGAAAATAATGTAATTTTTCATTTTCACTGCCCAATTCTAATGAAATCTATGAAACACCTGTGGGGTCAAAATGCTCACTACACCCCTAGATGAATTCCTCAAAGGGTATAGTTTCCCAAATGGAGTCAATTTTGTGGGGTTTCCTTTGTTTCGGCACCACAAGACCTCTTCTAACCTGACATGGTGCCTGAAATATAATTTAAGAAAAGGAAGCCCCAAAAATCCTCTAGGTACTCCTTTGCTTCTGAGGCCGGTGTTTCAGTCCAGTAGCGCACTGGGGCCACATGTGGGATATTTCTAAAAACTTCAGAATCAGGGCAATAAATATTCAGTTGTGTTTCTCTGGTAAAAACCTTCAGTATTACAGGAAAAAATGATTAAAATGGAATTTCTGCAAAAAGAAAATTAAATTTGCAAATTTCCCTTCCACTTTGCTTTAATTCCTGTGAAACGCATAAAGGGTTAATAAACTTTCTAAATGCTGTTTTGAATACTTTAAGGGGTGCAGTTTTTAAAATGGCGTGATTTGTGGGGGTTCCTAGTATATAAGGCCCTCAAAGCCACTTCAGAACTGAACTGGTCCCTAAAAAAATAGGCTTTTGAAATTTTCTTGAAAATTTGAGAAATTGCTGCTAAATTTATAAGCCTTGTTACGTTCCTAAAAAAATAAAAGGATGTTCAAAAAAAGATGCCAATATAAAGTAGACATATGGGAAATGTTAGCTAGTAACTATTTTGTGTGGTATAACTATCTGTCTTACAAGCAGATACATTTGAATTTAGAAAATGCTAATTTTTTGCAAATTTTCTCTAAATTTTGGTGGTTTTCACACAAAAATATTGAATATATCGACCAAATTTTTTTACTAACTAAAAGTACAATATGTCACGAGAAAACAGTCTCAGATTCGCTTGGATAGGTAAAAGCATTCCCAAGTTATTACCACATAAAGTGACACATATCAGATTTAAAAAATGAGGCTGTGTCATAAGGGCCAAAAGTGGCTGCGTCCTGAAGGGGTTAAAAACTACACCCCTTAAGGCATTCATCTAGAGGTGTAGTGAGCATATTGACCCCATAGGTATTGTGTAAAAGGTAATGCGCAGCAGATCGTGATTTTCAATTTTCATAACATATATGTCAATTCAGTGTCTAAAATATTGTGCCCAGCATGTGCCACCGAGACATACACCCCATAAATTGTATTGTGGGTTCTCCAGGGTATGGCAATACCCTACATGTGGCTGTTATCTGTTGCCTGGGCACATAGCAGGGATCAGAAGGGAAAGATGAGGGGGATAAGCTGTGCGGAGTGCATCATGGTAAATAAAACTGGGCTAAATAGAAAATCAAGGGATGTATGATAAATTTAAAAAAACTCTATTATACAGAGCCCTGTTTTTTTCGGGACACGTGTCGCATTTGTTTGTGTCCTTCCTTATCCCCCTCTTATAGCAGACTTTGCACCTCTTTTGATTCTTTCCCTTCTTGGCAGGTTAGTATGATGCGTGTGGCCTCGCTTCCAGAAATACTGGGTGCCCCCCCTTCTTGGTCCCTAAAAATTAGGTTTTTGATAACCAACTCTTGAAAATCCAGGAAAGTTCCCCTCTGGCCTGCCCATCGACGTAGCACGTACGCATTGTACAATGCCATATGTATGATGTGCACGGCCATCTTATACCACACCCTCGATTTCCACAGTCCACCCCTCCCATGTACCAGTTATAATCCAGGATGCAATCTGGTTTGGGGGTCTCTGTACTGGTACCTCGTACTGGTACATGGGTACTGGTGTGGCCATGTATTGTTGTCAATACAAGGACATCTCTCTTGTCCTTGTACTTGACACACAATATGTTGCTGCTAGAATGTGCCCCGCTCTCATCCCCTCTGCTTGCAGTGTCTTAGGGAGGCCTCTCAGATTTCTTCTAGCAGTGCCGCATGCCACAGGACTTCTGGAAGCGAGGCTCTTGAAGAGTGGGACGCTGGTAAAAAAAATATCCAGGTAGAGGTGGTAACCCCTGTCCAGCAGTGGGTGCACCAAATCCCACACAATTTTTGTGTGATCTCCCAGTAAGGGGGGCATTTTGGGGGCTGAATACTGGTTGTCCTTCCCTTCATATACACTATATTTGTAAGTATACTCTCATGCACTCTCACACAGCTTATACATCTTCACGCCATACCTTGCCCTCTTATACAACAGGTACTGGCGGAATTGAAGCCTCCCTTTAAAGTGTACCAGGGGCTCATGAAAAGAAATAGAAATACACTTCTCGGGGGTGAAGCGAAGTATTGCCTCATAACGCATCCTGGACATGGCCATGTGGTACATCGTGGTGTGGTATAACATGTCTGTATACTCCAGTAGGTCCTAATGGACGGCTTTTTCAGAAGCCCCATGTACAAGTGAAGTCCCCAGAACTTGCCCAACCCTGCTGCGTCTACAGGGGTCCACCTGTGGGATTGGGCATAAAATTATGTGGGGTTCTTAGTAATATACTGTTGGGCATATAAATTTGTGTGGGACACCATAAGCTCTATAAATTCATCCGTGAAAAAGAACTTGAAAAAGTCCATCTCACTGAGCACTGCCGTATTATATTTGATCCCCCCGGCTACTCGTATACTCAGGGATTTGGGGCTCATAATTGTCTGGTGTGCGGGTCCAAATGGGGTCACTTCGCTCGGGGGTTTCACCTGCGGCGGGATTAATTCGCTCGGGGGTTTCACCTGTGGTGTTGGTACTGGGATGTCTCCTAGGGGATCCCTCCTCTTCATTACTAGAAGAGGAGGTTGACAAATAAAAAAGTCTCACCATCCGACAAGTCTGTGTCGGAGGCAAGAAATACATAGGCCTCTTCGGCAGAAAATGACCTTTGGGATATCTTTATTATTTATGTGCTTAGACACGTGTATTGTGTATACAGCAAAAAAAACTAAACTTTAGAAATCTTGAAAATAACCAAAATATATACTTCCTAACTAGAAGCAATAGGCTGCTACCTAAACTACACAAAACTTTTTACTTTTTTTTTTATAGAATGAGTGGACTTCCCTACACTAAACCTAACTAGGACGAGGGTTCCTAACACTAAACATAACTAGATTTTTTTAAATCTTCTCTGACGCTAAGCCTAACTACAGCGCCGATTCCCTGACACTAAACTTAACTAGATTATTCTAAGCTTCCTTGACACTAAGCCTAACTACGGTGACGGGTGCCTAACTCTAAAACCTAACTAGATTATTCCGAGCTTCCCTGACACTAAACCGAACTACAGTGATGGATCCCTCACGCTAAAACTAGCCACGGTGACAGATTCCTGACGCTAAATCTAACAACGCTTTTTGACAGTTTGCGGACACTAACTAACCATAATACTAAACTAACTAGATGAATACTTTCTAAACTAACTTGTTTTTTAAATTGTAATACATTTTCATATATATATATATATATATATATATATATATATATATATATATATAATATATAATATTATTATATAATTTTATAAAGGAAAAAAAATCCCTAAGGACCAATAAATGTGGCTTTGAAGACTAAGAAGTGATCAGTGATAGGAGATCACTGACCAAAAACGTGGGGGTGACAAGGGGAACACAAGGAGGAGGACAGGAGTGGGAAGTGGATGGAGGAGGTAGGAAGAAAAAAAAGCGTAAACATTTATTTTGACAGTTTTTTTACAACAATTCTCCCGACACAACCGTTCTGAACGACTCTCTAATGCCAACAGAGAAGTTCAGGGCGGGTGCGGGAGGACAAGATGTGAGGGGCAGAAAATGAAGTATGCGATCACCGCTATTGGTCAGTAGTCACTTTCTAACAAATAGCGGCGATGTCTGAGGCGGGACCACCACAATTAGCCCGGGGTATTCAGCTGTGATAGCCTGCTGTCGGAAACAGCAGTTATCACAGCTCAAACACGCGCCAGGGAAAATCGTGCTGTGTTAAATACCCGCAGTGCTATTACTGAGCTGAGCGTGAACGATGCGCTCAGCCCTACGTAATAGTACTGAGCTGAGCGGGAAGGGGTTAATATTATCCAACGTTTATATTATACCCCAGATATACTTAATAAAATGTGAGTTACAGAAGATTCAAACCGTACGAGACGCCATCAGCCTCTGGCTGACTTTTTACACATTATTTGGGAGTGTCTATTGATTAAGACGGGAATAAAATATTTGAAGAAGTGAGTAATAAGATCAAACTGAATATTCCTAGAACCGCAGTATTGGCTCCTCTAGGTTGCTCTTCTGAACTTATAGGGGCAGAATTTTTGAGAAATCAAATCAAATTGCCTCTTAACCCGTTCGGCACGAAGCCATTTTTTTATTTTTTATTTTCATTTTTCCGTCAATAGAGCGGTGTGAGGGCTTATTTGTAGCAGGAGGAGTTGTCGTTTCTTTGGTACCATTTATAGTTCCATATAATGTGCTGGGAAACTGAAAAAAAATTCATTGTGGGCTGAAGTTGGAAAAAAAGTGCCATTCCTCAATTGCTTTTTGGCTTTCGTTTTTACGGCTTTCACCGTGCGGTACAAACGACAACTTATCTTTATTCTGTGACTCAATACGATTACGGTGATACTAAATTTATACCATTTTTTTTTATATTTTACTACTTTTATTGATAATAAATGCCTCAGATGCTGTGGTCGCGATTGACCGCAGCATTTGAGGGGTTAAACAGCTAGGAACAGCGCGATGGCTGCTCCCGGCTGTTAGTCCCAGGTTTCCACTGTAAAACACAGCCGACACACGCAGCATATGGAGCGCACTCCAAACATCACCACCCGCACCCGGATGTAATATCACGTCTGGGTGCACAAAGGGGTTAATGTTCTCTTTTACGCAAAAGTAATAATTGCAAGAAATTGGACCTCTGGTAAATCCCCAATTGTTATGGATTGGTTGAAGTTGGTTAAGACAATTAAAGAATATGAGAAAATAAGAGCAGACGAGAAAAATTGTATAAAGAATTGGGAGGAAATATTGGGGATATGGAGTTGATTGGTGTTTTATAGGAAAGTATAATTATTATTTTTTCATAAAAAGGTTATAATTCTATGGTACTTAATGATCTTTGGGGTGGGAGGGGGATGGGATTGGGGAGATATATGTTGTCTGATGTAAATTGTGCAGATAAATTGTTAGCATTATGATATTTATAATCACTGGATATTGAAATGTTGTAATGTTTTTATTACTGAAATTCAATAAAGATATGTGAAAAAAAAAAAAAAGCATTTGATGTGTGTTAGAATGTAAGGTAAGTGTGAGGTCATCAGTGATGTCATAATTCACCTTCTCTATAAAAGCTGCAGATCAGTCACATTCCGTTGAGCCGCTATAGACCAATAGTTTCTTGCTTTTTGGTACGTCGCTCTCACTTGACTTTTTCTTGAGTCCTGTGACTTCTAGAAATCTTGCTTTATCCAGAAGCTTCAGATCCACGATTCAGAGGTAAGAGGAGAACATGTAGAATGTTTCTTGTGAAGTATTGCAGCGAGTTCCATGTGATGCCCCTGTAAGAATGTTTTTCTTGCAAACTGATGAGGCGCATTTCATTAAGACATGCAACTATACCCATGATCCTCCATCTTTGATTTACCCAAATAAAATACTCTATATAATATTACATATAACCTTATACGTGGCTTTCATTTTCTGAAACCTTTAATTTCTTATACCACGAGAGGGTGCAGTGTAGAGGAGTGCCGCTGTCTCCTCTGGCTGCACTGTCCTGTCTCTGCCTTGGGAGGGCGCTCTTTATGCAGTTATCACATGTTTATTGGGGAGGGGGCTGATAATAGAGGACAGAGAAGTCTAGAATCTATTTTCTTTTTGGAAGATGATTTAGGAACAAGTAACCACACGATGATTTCTCGCCTCAGCAGATTTGTGGGTATGAAGATCATGAATAGAAAACATCAGACATTCTGTGTGGACACAAATCAAGAGCTCAGAAATGCTTTGGACACCTGGAATTTGGTGGAAGAAGACGTCTTAGGAGCCTGTGTCCCTTATTTCATCCAGGAGAAGGTGGCTGAAGATCTCTTCACTTATACGGATGTGTTTCAGAAAGCCATTCTGAGTAACCTGTTACCATCTGAATACAACGCCGCCATGTGCCGCTTCTTCATCAGAGTCAACCAGTACAGAAGAGACACGGCACACTACCTGAAGGAATATATGATCAATGTGCTATGTGAGCACTTGAAGGTGGAGTACATGAAGGGACAATACTATTCCTACGCCATGACTAAGAAGGTTATCGTCTGGCTGAGCATCCTCCATCTCGAAGCGGTGGTCGGGGAACTGAGATACAACATCGTTTATGAGGATTTCAATGCTGCCATTGTCGACACTTTGACAGAAGTGACATCTCTATGTGCTACAGTCATCATGCCACACATTTTGGACATGCTGCCAGTGCTGAGCCGAGTGGTCAAAGACGCTCCTGACCAACTATCTAAGGAGACGTTGTGCTATGCTATAAGCCGTTTATGCGGTAGCATCCAAGAATATATTGGGAAGGGTGGCAGCTGTAAAGTGCAACTTATGAAGGCCATAAGCAACATGAAGGCCAACATTTCCACCTGGTTGCCTGATGTCCATGCTGAGCTTCAAGACTCCACCAAAGTTGCCCTGGAATTCTTTACTGTACCCGAATCATCGGAGAACCAGCCGACTGAGCCAGTCAATGACGAGTTACAGACCCTTCCTCACGCCGAGCTCCTAGAAAAATACAGGGAGCAAGTTGCGGCGGAGAATAAGGAACTGGAAGATACAGAGAAGCAGCGTATTGAGATGAACACGCTTGTGACATCTCTGGTATCTGGCAGGAAAATAACAAAAGATTTTCTCCAGTTTCTACTCAATGCCCTGAAGAATGCGGACCCAAAGGCCAAAATGACAGCAGCAATGTTCTTCAATGAGGCTTTGAAGCATCCAAGACTTATAAAGCAGAAATACCAAGAGTGCGCAATCCAACATCTGCTGAAGATCATAGAAGAGGACGATAACATCTTGTGCAGCATCGCCATGGAGGCACTGGGGAATGCCACCACCGGAGCTACAAGACTGGTGGAGAGCTATAAGAATAAGATCATTGCCCACATGGAGTTTAGACTATCAAAAACCAGCAACACCAAGATCATCATGGCGGCACTGAGGGTGCTGTCCTCCATTATCAGACGCCTGAAGCTTTCTGTCCTCAGTAGACAATTCATTAAAATATCCCGGCAGCATATGGACTATCCGGACGGAGAAGTCCAGATTGCGGCCATAAACCTGTTAAGAGATCTGACAGAGAGCTGCCGCCTTCCGCTATTTGGATATTTTACAGATAGAGTCAGGAGCTTTATACCAACTTTGCTCCTGAAATTACATAGTGACAACCAGGAGATCGTAGCAGCCAGTACTTCATCTCTGCAGAGCTGCCTCTCCTACATCAAAGGAGCCAACATTCAGGGATTTTTCCGGACGGAAATCTCTCCAAACATCAATAACCTGAAGTCCATCTACAGCTGTCTGGCTCATAACTACCCAAAATTGATGAAGACCCTGCTCCTCCAGACCCCAAGCTATCTGGTCAACTCAGAGGACAAGGAGGCTGTAGTCAGACATGTTGAATTTCTTAAAGATGCCATCAACCATGATGTCATGAAAGACCAGGACTTATATCGTCTCAGCCTAGCTCTGGCCACACTGCACTGCGAAGGCTTCTCATGTAATATGAGAAAAGCCACTGAAAGGGTCGTCGCCATCCTGGCCACCAAGTGGTTTTACATCGGCAGTGCCAACAAATAAAATGCATTTATCAGGGATGAACCGCTGAGGACAGAGACATCAAGGTTGTAGATCACTTCCCCATGTACTATCCAATGGTTGTGAACATCAATATCAGCGGTCAAGACCTGAACATCAATATTAACATCTAGGGGGCAGAGCTAGCAGTCTGACTTGTGAACGAGCCTGAGGCCTACATCGAGGAGTGTGAACAAGGCGCGGACTCACCGGCCGGTGGAGTCCAGCGATGCCAGTTATTCGTCAACATTAGATGACGGAGACCAAGGACTTAGCTGGCGAGACAGACTATACAGCCAGTGTACGGGCAAGCACGGTGGTGCAGTTTGGGGAATATCCTCGTCATCATATAATAGAGACGGTGTATAATGACAACTCCACATATAATATACAGATGTAATAAAAGTCTACTCTGTTTTATATTGAAATGAATGGAGTGTGCAGCCTGCAAGTGACTGAAGCTAATAAAAACTATAGAGCACTCTTTGTTTTTTATTGTAGACTAGATACTTGAATTTTTTACACTGAAATTCATATCCTAAAAGGTTTTTAAGCGGGTCACAAATGGTACAAAAGGTACACCTTAATATAATTTATCTTTACAGTGGGGAATGTAAGGCCTATTAACCCCTTCCCGCTTTTGGGCGTGACTGTACGTCCAAATTCTAAGTGCGTTCCCGCAATAGGGCGTACAGTCACGCCCTGTAGATAAAGCGCGCACAGGAGCTGTGTGCGCTTTATCTTCAGCGGCTGTCAGCTGTTATACACAGCTGACATGCCGCTGCAATGGCTGCGGTGGCTGTTACCGCTGATCGCAGCCATTTAACCCCTTCAATGCGGCTGTCAATGACGTCCGCCTCATTGAAGCGATTGATAGAGGGAGGGTGCTCCCTCTGTAACCCCCGGGCCCCCCCGTGATGGATCGTGAGTGGCGATTGTTGCTATGGCAACCCGGAAGCCGTTACTAGGCTTCTTGGTTGCCCAGGTACGGTAGCCTATTAGGTCCTGCGCGAGGCAGGACGTAATAGGCTAACTGTCAAATGAAGAATGACAGTTACGATACACTGCACTACATAAGTAGTGCAGTGCATCGTACCGGGGATCAGAAGATCCCAGGTCAGTGTAATAAAAAAAGTGAAAAAACGAAAAAAAAAAAGTTAAAGAAAAATAAATAAATAAAAGTTAATAAATAAGAAAAACAACACTTGCCCTGTTTCCTGATCAACTCCTTTATTATTAGAAAAAAATGAAAATATGAAAAAAAAACTATACATAATAGGTATCGCCGCGTTTGGAACGGCCTGATCTATAAAAATATCACATTATTTTTACTGCACGGTAAACACCGAAAAAAATGTTCATAAAAAACAATGACAGCATTTTATTTTTTGGTCATCTTGTCTCAAAAAAAATTTAATAAAAAGGGATCAAAAAGTTGCAAGTAACGCAAAATGGTACCAATAGAAACTACAGTTCGTCACGCATCAAACAAGCCGTCCCGCAGCGATATCAACGAAAAAATAAAAAAGTTATGGTTGTCAGAAAATGGCGACACTTAAACATGATTTATTGTGGAAACGCAGTGAAACGTAAAAAAATGAAATAAATTTGGTGTCGCTGTAATCGCATCGCCCCGCAGAATAAAGTTAACATGTTGTTTATACTGCACGGTGAACACTGTAAAAAAAAAAAAAAAAAGAAACGCGCTGGAATGGCTGTTTTTGGGTTTCCTAATCTCCCAAAAAATGGAATAAATAGTGATGAAAAAAAAATCGCATGTACCCCAAAAGGGTACCAATAAGAATTACAGCTCGTTCCACAAAAAACGCGCCCTCACACAGCTCCGTCAACGGAGAAATAACACGTTATGACTCTCAAAACGCAATGATGCAAAATTATTCTAAATGACGGCCCAGACTCATTTTTAGGTCCAGTAGAATTTCACTAAATACCCCACATCGTCATTTGCTGGACCCCACAGGTGGACCCTGTAGATGCAGCGGAGATGAGGAAACTTTAGGGCCTTGTGCGGCTTATAGGGCTAGTGAAGAAGTCAAATATAAGGCAATACTGGAGCGCAGATATTTTGTATAATACCCAATAAACCCGGCCTGTGTATAAAGGATTGGTTCAAAGCGACCACACCAATCCATGGATTATTCATTCATCCCATTATTACATCATCCTATTATGACCTGATGTACTCCGCACAGCTTACATATACCCTGATGTACTCCGCACAGCTTACATATACCCTGATGTACTCCGCCCAGCTTACATATACCCTGATGTACTCCGTCCAGCTTACATATACCCTGATGTACTCCGTCCAGTTTACATATACCCTGATGTACTCCGCCCAGCTTACATATACCCTGATGTACTCCGCACAGTTTACATATGCCCTGATGTACTCCGCCCAGCTTACATATACCCTGATGTACTCCGCACAGCTTACATATACCCTGATGTACTCCGCCCAGCTTACATATACCCTGATGTACTCCGCCCAGCTTACATATACCTTGATGTACTCCGCCCAGCTTACATATACCCTGATGTACTCCGCACAGCTTACATATACCCTGATGTACTCCGCCCAGCTTACATATACCCTGATGTACTCCGCACAGCTTACATATACCCTGATGTACTCCGCCCAGCTTACATATACCCTGATGTACTCCGCTTAGCTTATATATACCCTGATGTACTCCGCACAGCTTACATATACCCTGATGTACTCCGCACAGCTTACATATACCCTGATGTACTCCGCCCAGCTTACATATACCCTGATGTACTCCGCACAGCTTACATATACCCTGATGTACTCCGCACAGATTACATATACCCTGATGTACTCCTCACAGCTTACATATGCCCTGATGTACTCCGCCCAGCTTACATATACCCTGATGTACTCCGCACAGCTTACATATGCCCTGATGTACTCCGCACAGATTACATATACCCTGATGTACTCCGCCCAGCTTACATATACCCTGATGTACTCCGCACAGATTACATATACCCTGATGTACTCCTCACAGCTTACATATGCCCTGATGTACTCCTCACAGCTCACATATGCCCTGATGTACTCCTCACAGCATACATATGCCCTGATGTACTCCGTCCAGCTTACATATACCCTGATGTACTCTGCACAGCTTACATATACCCTGATGTACTTACTCCTCACAGCTCACATATGCCCTGATGTACTCCGCCCAGCTTACATATACCCTGATGTACTCCGCACAGCTTACATATACCCTGATGTACTCCGCCCAGCTTACATATACCCTGATGTACTCCGCACAGCTTACATATACCCAGTGCCGCATCTACCATGAGGCAATGTGAGCCGACAGCCTCAGGCGGCCGCAGCCCAGCTGAAAGTGGGGGGCGGCATTTTGATCCAGAGACGGACTGGACCGGGGGTGGGGGATTATTTTACTTAGGAGACGTGCCCACACTCCTGCTCCTCTCTGACGCTGTATGAAGCACGCGCCACCAGAGAGGAGCAGGTCTGCAGGAGGAGCGGTCGTCTCCTGAAGCCAGTGACCAGACGAATGAGGTGAGACTGCTGTGCAAACAAACTACTTCCTCTCCCTCTCTCTCCCTTTCGTCTGAAGCAGTCGGTGCAGAGAAGAGGGGGAGGGGAGAGTTCACAGCCTCAGCGTCTGCACAGAGGAAGCTCCGTGTCTAGTCCTCCCCTGTGTCACTCTTGTGTCTCCTCTGCCCCCCGTATCCCCCCCTCTCCTCTGCCCCACCCTATCCCACCCTCTCCCCTCCTATCCCCCCCTCTCCCCCCACTATCCCCCCCTCTCCTCTGCCCCCCTCCTCTCCTGTGTCCCCTGTATCCCCCCCTCTCCTCTGCCCCTCTCCTCTCGTGTGCTGTGTCCCCCTATTTGTCTAACAGACCAGCTACTTCTGCAGCTGGTTATAGCTGCTGTCCTGGGATGCCTCTGCTGCTTCAAGAGACTGCATGAGAGATCCCACATAGAAGGTAAGTGTGTGTATGAGTGTGTAAATGTGTGTGTGTGTGTGTGTGTGTGTGTGTGTGCATATATATATATATATATATATATATATATATATATATATATGATTCTCGTCTATATATGAGACTCTGCATTAGAGATCCTACATAGAAGGTAAGTGTGTGTATGAGTGTGTAAATGTGTGTGTTATATATATATATAATCTGTGTGTATGTGGATATATATGATTCTCGTGTACATATGATACTGTAAGGACATTCACACATTGTAGTTTTGCAGCAATAATTTAGAAACTGTTTTTGCTGTGCTTTTGTGTAAATAGTGGGAAAACTGATGTGTAGAGTATATAGTGTATATACTGGTATTGTGTGTGTAGACTGTGTAGCAGTATTGTGCGTAGTGTATGTTGCAATATAATAGGCAGTGGCGTAGCTGTAGGGGTCGCAGCGGTCGCAATTGCGACCGGGCCCCGAAGCCAGGGGGGCCCGCAGCCCCCCGCACCACATCAATAAAAAGATACTATAGTAACTCGGGCCGCGGGCCCCTGTTACTATAGTAACTGACAGTACTTACCCTCCTGGTTCTGTAGCGCAGTGCAGGTCCTGAAGTCAAGCGCTGTGCGCAGCGCATGACGTCGCAGCACTATTCACCGCACACAACATCGTGATCCTGGATAGAGTTAGGACAGAGCTTCCTCCGCGGCTGAAGAGGAGAGTAAGATTAATATCCCTGTCTGCTGAAGCTGATTGGCGAGAGCTGCTTCCCCTTCATTCCGGTTACTTCATTCCGGTCACATTGTGAATCGGTGTCGGCGATTCACAGTGTGAGCGAGTAAGGGAAATGAAGGGGAAGCAGCTCTCGTACGAGTGCTGCGGCCCCTTCAAAACTGCTGATTTGCGGGTCCCGGGAGACGGACCCCGACACATCAGCTATTGATGGCCTATCCTGAGGATAGGCCATCAATGTTTAGGGACTGGACAAGTCCTTTAAGCCTACGATGTAGCAGGTTTAGAGGGCCCATGAGACAGGATCACAGATTGTGTGATCCTGTTTGCTGGGCCCTGTATCTAAGCCAATCACATGGTAGGCTTAGAAACATGGCCCATGTGTGATCCTGTCTGATGGGCCCTGTATTACTGTATAAGATTACTGTCTGCCTGACCCTGTATATAAGCCTACCTTGTGGTAGGCTTAGATACAGGGTCCCACAGACAGTGTCACACATGGGCCCTGTATCTAAGCCTAACACGTGTTACTAATCATTTTTTGTGTGTTTTCTTACACAAGCTTTTAGATTCCAGGACTACTTCGATGATGGCTTTTTTTTATTATCAATAAAATGGTTAATGAGGGTTGTGTGGTTTATTTTTATTTCAATAAAATATTTTTTCTATGTCTTTGTGTTTTTTTTTAAACTTTATTACTACCGACTTAGTAATGGCCGCCGGCTGATTGACAGCGCCCATTGCTAAGGCGGGGCTTAGTGTTAGCCGATGCAGAGGCGAACACTAACCCTCTTTATTACCCCGGTACCCACCGCCACCAGGGGTGCTGGGAAGAGCCGGGTACGATCCAGTACCTGACCATCTGTAGTGATGGTCGGGCAATGGGGCGGCCGCAGGCTGTGGAAGGCCTTATACAGTGACCCTTCCCACCCTGGTAATGCTAGGCTGCGGCTGCTTTATTATATCTGGCTGGTTATGAAAAATGGGGGGGACCCCACGTCATTTAAAAAAAAAAATTACAAAATAATTGGAAAGAACGATGTGGGGTCCCCCCTAATTTTCACAACCAGCCAGATACAACACAGCAGCAGGCAGCATTACCAGGGTGGTAGGGGCCACTGTTTTTGGCCCAGCCTAATAGTACCAGCCTGCGGCCGCCCCGGTGTCTGGCCGTCACTGCAGATAGTCGGGTACTGGTTCGTACCCGGCTCTTCCCAGTACCCCTGGTGGCGGTGGGTACCGGGGTAATAATGGGGGTTAGTGTTAGCCTCTGCACCTGCTAACATTAAAGAGGCTCTGTCACCAGATTCTCAAACCCCTATCTCCTATTGCATGTGATCGGCGCTGCAATGTAGATTACAGTAACGTGTTTTTTGTTTTTTTTAAACGTTCATTTTTGGCCAAGTTATGAGCTATTTTATATTTATGCAAAAGAGCTTTGAAATGGACAACTGGGCGTTTTTTTTTTCGTTATGTCCAACTGGGAGTGTATTGTGTTTTTAACTGGGCGTGTTTATGTGTATGACGCTGACCAATCAGTGACCAGTCAGCGTCATACACTCCTCAACATCTGCACGCTCCTCTCCTGAAATATTCTGGGCTGCTGTGAACTCTGCTCTTACCATTACGTAGCTCTCAGTCTGTTACCTCTCCTCCACTCCTGTCCTCAATAACACCTTCACATGATTGGCAAGTCACCACCCCGCACAAGATCCGCACGCTCATCTCCTGAAATACTCTGTGCTGCCTTAAACTCTGTGGACAGGTCAGGATCCTGTTTTTTTTAAATGCTGCTGGGGAACCCGCTCGATCCACTATATAAGGATGCGCCTCCATCCTCTTCTGCCCCAGTCACTTATTCCCAAGCACTGTAAACTTTCAGATTGGTTGCGCTGTGAATATTCGGAGAACGTGATTGGTTTATGTGCAGGGTAATGAACATACAGACAAGCAGTAGAAGACTGAATTCAATGAAATGCTCAGCCCTTAGTCAGTCTTCTACTGCTTGTCTGTATGTTCATTACCCTGCACATAAACCAATCACGTTCTCCGAATATTCACAGCGCAACCAATCTGAAAGTTTACAGTAACAGTATGGGGGTATTATTCAGTAACAGTATGGGGTATTATTCAGTAACAGTATGGAGGTATTATTCAGTATCAGTATCGAGGTATTATTCAGTAACAGTATGGGGTATTATTCAGTAACAGTATGGAGGTATTATTCAGTAACAGTATGTGGGTATTATTCAGTATCAGTATGGAGGTATTATTCAGTATCAGTATGGAGGTATTATTCAGTAACAGTATGGGGGTATTATTCAGTATCAGTATGGAGATATTATTCAGTAACAGTATGGGGGTATTATTCAGTATCAGTATGGAGGTATTATTCAGTATCAGTATGGAGGTATTATTCAGTATCAGTATGGAGGTATTATTCAGTAACAGTATGGGGGTATTATTCAGTAACAGTATGGAGGTATTATTCAGTAACAGTATGGGGGTATTATTCAGTAACAGTATGGTGGTATTCAGTAACAGTATGGAGGTATTATTCAGTAACAGTATGGGGGTATTATTCAGTAACAGTATGGAAGTATTATTCATTAACAGTATGGAGGGATTATTCAGTAACAGTATGGAGGGATTATTCAGTAACAGTATGGGGGTATTATTCAGTAACAGTATGGAGGTATTATTCAGTAACAGTATGGAGGTATTATTCAGTAACAGTATGGGGGTATTATTCAGTAACAGTATGGGGGTATTATTCAGTAACAGTATGGGGTATTATTCAGTAACAGTATGGGGGTATTATTCAGTAACAGTATGGTGGTATTCAGTAACAGTATGGAGGTATTATTCAGTAACAGTATGGAGGTATTATTCATTAACAGTATGGAGGTATTATTCAGTAACAGTATGGAGGTATTATTCAGTAACAGTATGGAGGTATTATTCAGTATCAGTATGGAGGTATTATTCAGTATCAGTATGGAGGTATTATTCAGTAACAGTATGGGGGTATTATTCAGTATCAGTATGGAGGTATTATTCAGTAACAGTATGGGGGTATTATTCAGTATCAGTATGGAGGTATTATTCAGTATCAGTATGGAGGTATTATTCAGTATTAGTATGGAGGTATTATTCAGTAACAGTATGGGGGTATTATTCAGTAACAGTATGGTGGTATTCAGTAACAGTATGGAGGTATTATTCAGTAACAGTATGGGGGTATTATTCAGTAACAGTATGGGGGTATTATTCAGTAACAGTATGGAGGTATTATTCAGTAACAGTATGGGGGTATTATTCAGTAACAGTATGGAGGTATTATTCATTAACAGTATGGAGGGATCAGTAACAGTATGGAGGGATTATTCAGTAACAGTATGGGGGTATTATTCAGTAACAGTATGGAGGTATTATTCAGTAACAGTATGGAGGTATTATTCAGTAACAGTATGGGGGTATTATTCAGTAACAGTATGGGGGTATTATTCAGTAACAGTATGGGGTATTATTCAGTAACAGTATGGGGGTATTATTCAGTAACAGTATGGGGGTATTATTCAGTAACAGTATGGGGGTATTATTCAGTAACAGTATGGGGGTATTATTCAGTAACAGTATGGGGGTATTCAGTAACAGTATGGAGGTATTATTCAGTAACAGTATGGGGGTATTATTCAGTAACAGTATGGGGGTATTATTCAGTAACAGTATGGGGGTATTATTCAGTAACAGTATGGGGGTATTATTCAGTAACAGTATGGGGGTATTATTCAGTAACAGTATGGAGGTATTATTCAGTAACAGTATGGGGGTATTATTCAGTAACAGTATGGGGTATTATTTGTAATGTTGGTCTTACAATCTATGTAAATTACTGTGGTGGGGGCTGTGGGGAAGTGTGAGTGTGGCAGCAGATGATCAGGATAAGGCTGGGTTCACACGACCTATTTTCAGGCGTAAACGAGGCGTATTATGCCTCGTATTACGCCTGAAAATAGGGCTACAATACGTCGGCAAACATCTGCCCATTCATTTGAATGGGTTTGCCAACGTATTGTGCAGACGACCTGTAATTTACGCGTCGTCGTTTGACAGCTGTCAAACGACGAAGCGTAAATTGACTGCCTCGGCAAAGAAGTGCAGGGCACTTCTTTGCCACGTAATTTGAGCTGTTCTTCATTGAACTCAATGAAGCACAGCTCAAGATTTACGAGCGTCACAGACGCCTCGTAAATTACGAGGAGGAGCATTTACGTGTGAAACGAGGCAGCTGTAAACAGTCTGTCTTTTCACACGTAAATGCCTCTCAGCGTGTGAACATACCCTAAGAGGCAGTCTGCAGAGTGGCATGTGATGTACTTTGACATGTAGGTGATACTTACGTGTGGGATGTGGGCCCATAACTTGTGTACAGCCCAGGGCCTAAGATCATATTAATCCACCACTGGCATCGAGCCAGCACAGGCAGACCACTACAATACAGCAGGTAGAGCAAAGAAACCAGCCCAGGACGTGCCGCTTCAAAACCGCACTAAGCGCGATCCGTCCTGGACTGGCCTGCATGTAATTGCAGAGAGTGACGCCGCAAATGAGACTGGCTGCCAAGTAGAGATATGGGGCTGTGCAGACTGTACTATTTGCACTGCACTGATTGGCAGTAAGAATAATTCTTTAAATATTTTCCATACTTCAAACAGCACTTTAAGGCTATGTTCACACTGAGTTATTTGCAGGAGGAAAATTCTGCCTCAAAATTCAGTTTGAGATTTTGAGGCAGATTTTGTCCCTTCCTGCACGTCGTTTGCCGCGTTTTTCGCTTGCGCCCATTGAGTGCTATGGGCAAAAAACTCAGCGAAATACGCTTTCTCTGCCTCCCATTGATGTCAATGGGAAGTCAGAGGCGTAAAGGCGTGAAGATAGGGCATGTCCCTTCTTTCTCGGGAGGCATTTTCGGCTGGCTTTTGACGAGTTTTGCGGAGCGGTTTCCGCGCCAAAAAACTCGTCAAAATACTCCATGTGAAAAGGGGCTAACAAATAAACATCAAATGTTTTCCTATTTAAAAAATGTATATATTGCGTGTTTGTGTAAAGCTAGTAATGTGAAAACTCTGATAGATTTGGGGGGGGGCGCCTTTTTATAGTTCGCCTCAGGCAGCAGAGGGGCTAGGTTCACCCCTGCATATACCCTGATGTACTCCTCACAGCTTACATATAGCCTGATGTACCCGCACATATTACATATGCCCTGATGTACTCCACAGTTTACATATATCCTGATGTACTATGCACAGCTTACATATACCCTGATGTACTCCGCCCATATTACATATACCCTGATGTACTCCGCCCAGCTCACATATGCCCCCACATTATAAGCTGAAATAGCACTAATACACCAAGCAAAATCTGCGCTTCAAAAGCCAAATGGTGGTCCAACTGAGCCTGGCAGCGTGCCCAAACGGCAATTTATGACCACATATGGGGTATTCTGGAGAACCCGCTTAACAATTTATGGGATGTGTGTCTACGGTGGTACAAGCTGGGCACAACACATTGGGCACTGAAATGGCATATCTGTGGAAAACAGCAGTTTTCAATCTGCAACATGTAAGGGATCTGCCAGACACAGCTTCTGTGTCGACGCCCGTGGGTAATCAGTCTGCACCTGCTCCTATGTCTGTGAGACCACCACTTCCACCACTCAGGATGGCAGGCTTAGGAGTGGGAGAGCCTATCACAGCCTGGCCAGACGGAGCCTGCTCCCGCCTACTGTCTATTTATGCCTGCCTTTCCTGTTCCTCCATTGCCTGTGATTCTGCTCTGCTTGTTTCCTGGCTCTGCTGCTGCTGCTTGAACTACTGATCCTCTGCTTGTTATTGACCTTGGCTTACTGACCACTCTCCTGCTCAGCGTTTTGTACCTCGTGCACTCCTGGTTTGACTCGGCTCGTTCACTACTCTCGTTGCTCACGGTGTCTCCGTGGGAATCTGCCCCGTTTCCCTTGTCTGTCGTGCACTTACTGAGCGTAGGGACCGTCACCCAGTTGTACCCCGTCGCCTAGGACGGGTCGTTGCAAGTAGGCAGGGTCTGAGTGGCGGGTAGATTAGGGCTCACCTGTTTGTCTCCCTACCCCGTCATTACATAATCACAGGCCCATATACCTAGTCTACCCTGGTCCCGGACACAACTATGGACCCCCTTGAGACCCTGGCTCAGCAAATGCAGGGCCTCTCCCTACAGGTCCAAGCCCTGGCTCAGAGGGGCAACCAGCATGATGCTACCCTGGTAGTGCCCCCCACCTCACCTCTTGAACCCCACCTCAAGTTGCCTGACCGGTTCTCAGGGGACCGGAATACTTTTCTCACCTTTCGGGAGAGTTGTAGGCTCTATTTTCGCTTAAAGCCCCACTCCTCAGGTTCTGAGAGCCAGCGGGTGGGTATAATTATGTCCCGGCTCCAGGACGGGCCCCAAGAATGGACCTTCTCCTTGGCTCCTGACGCCCCTGAACTTTCCTCCGTTGATCTTTTCTTTTCTGCTCTCGGGCTCATTTATGACGAGACTGACAAGACTGCCTTTGCCGAGAGTCAGCTGGTGACCTTACGTCAGGGTAAGAGACCTGTTGAGGAGTATTGTTCTGACTTTAGGAAGTGGTGTGTAGCTTCTCGGTGGAATGACCCTGCCTTAAGGTGCCAGTTTAGATTGGGTCTGTCGAACGCCCTGAAAGACCTGCTAGTTAGCTATCCCTCTTCTTACTCCCTAGATCAGGTTATGGCTTTAGCGGTACGACTTGACCGACGTCTCAGGGAACGACGACTTGAACGTTTTTGTGCCTTCTCCTCTGACTCCCCCATGATGCCTCCCAAGGTTCCGTTGCTTCGTTCTTCCACGGAAGACTCGGATGTACCTATGCAACTCGGGGCCTCCGTGTCCCCCCAACAACGTAGAGAGTTCCACAGGAAGAATGGTCTCTGCTTCTATTGTGGGGATGACAAGCATCAAGTGAACTCCTGTCCTAGGCGTAAGAATAAGCAGCCGGAAAACTTCCGCGCCTAAGTGATCATCGGGGAGGTCACTTGGGCGCACAGGTATTTCCCGTAAATATGAAACGTAATAAAATCTTGCTTCCCTTTCAGGTCTATTTTGGTGGTAGGTCTGCTAATATTATGTCTGTGGAATTTGCTATGTCTCTAGCTATGCCATTGATTGATTTGCCTAAACTTATCCCGGTAGTGGGTATCGACTCCACTCCTTTTGCTAATGGTTATTTTACACAGCATACCCCTGTTTTTTAACTCCTTGTTGGCTCCATGCATTTGGACAAGTGCTCTGTACTGGTGATGCAGGGATTATCCTCCGATTTGGTTTTAGGCCTTCCCTGGTTACAGTTGCATAATCCCACGTTTAACTGTTATACTGGGGATCTTACCAAATGGGGTAATGAATGCATGACGTCATGTTTTTCTGTTAATTCTATTTCTCTCCCTGAGGAGGTGAACACTCTACCTGAGTTTGTTCAGGACTTCGCTGATGTTTTCTCTAAAGAGGCCTCCGAAGTGTTACCTCCTCATAGAGAATACGATTGCGCAATCGATTTGGTACCAGGAGCTAAGCTCCCTAAGGGTAGGATATTTAATCTCTCTTGTCCCGAACGTGAAGCCATGAGAGAGTATACCCAGGAATGCCTGGCCAAGGGTTACATTCGCCCCTCTACTTCTCCGGTAGGTGCTGGCTTCTTCTTCGTAGGGAAGAAGGATGGTGGTCTTAGGCCGTGCATTGACTACCGGAACTTGAATAAGGTCACTGTAAGGAACCAGTACCCCCTTCCTTTGATTCCTCATCTCTTCAATCAAGTTCAGGGGGCCCAATGGTTCTCTAAGTTTGATCTACGGGGGGCTTATAACCTTATCCTCATCAAAGAGGGGGATGAGTGTAAGACTGCGTTTAACACGCCCGAAGGTCATTTCGAATACCTCGTCATGCCCTTTGGGTTGTGTAATGCTCCTGCGGTCTTCCAGAATTTCATAAATGAGATTTTAAGAGACTACCTGGGGGTATTTCTTGTAGTGTACCTTGATGACATACTTGTGTTTTCCAAGGACTGGTCCTCCCACATTGAGCATGTCAGGAAGGTGCTCCAGGCCCTTCGGGAAAACAAACTATTTGCTAAGACCGAAAAATGTGTGTTTGGGGTGCAGAAGATACCATTTTTGGGTCAAATCCTCACTCCTCATGAATTCCGCATGGACCCCGCCAAGGTCCAGGCTGTGGCGAAATGGGTCCAACCTGCCTCCCTGAAGGCGTTACAGTGCTTCCTGGGGTTCGCTAATTATTACAGGAGATTTATTGATAACTTCTCGGTCGTAGCTAAGCCTCTTACGGATCTCACTCGCAAATGTGCTGATCTCCTCCACTGGCCTCCTGAGGCTGTCCAGGTTTTTGAGGTCCTTAAGAAGTGCTTTATCTCGGCCCCAGTGCTGGTTCAGCCCAACCAAATGGAGCCATTCATCGTGGAGGTTGACGCCTCCGAGGTGGGAGTGGGTGCTGTCTTGTCCCAGGGTACCAGATCCCTCACCCATCTCCGTCCCTGTGCCTACTTCTCCAGGAATTTTTCACCCACTGAGAGTAACTATGATATTGGCAACCGCGAACTCTTAGCCATTAAATGGGCATTTGAAGAGTGGCGCCACTTCCTGGAGGGGCTAGGCACCAGGTAACGGTCCTTACCGACCACAAGAATCTCTTTTTCCTAGAATCTGCCCGGAGGCTAAACCCGAGACAAGCTCGATGGGCGTTATTTTTTACCAGATTCAACTTTTTGGTCACCTATAGGGCTGGGTCTAAAAATATTAAGGCTGATGCACTGTCGCGTAGCTTCATGGCCAGCCCTCCTTCGGAGGAAGATCCTGCTTGTGTTTTGCCTCCAGGTATAATCATTTCCGCTGTTGATTCTGATTTAGTCTCCGAAATTGCGGCCGATCAAGGTTCAGCTCCCGGGAACCTTCCTGAGAACAAGCTGTTTGTTCCCCTGCAATTCCGGCTAAGGGTACTTAGGGAAAATCATGACTCTGCACTATCTGGCCATCCAAGCATCCTGGGTACCAAGCACCTCATTGCCAGAAACTACTGGTGGCCTGGGTTGCTTAAAGACGTTAAGGCCTACGTCGCCGCTTGTGAAGTTTGTGCTAGGTCCAAGACTCCCAGGTCCCGACCAGCAGGCTTACTATTTTCTTTACCCATTCCCCAGAGACCTTGGACCCATATCTCCATGGATTTTATCACCGATTTGCCTGCATCTCAAGGCAAGTCAGTGGTGTGGGTTGTAGTAGACCGCTTCAGTAAGATGTGCCACTTTGTGCCCCTCAAGAAACTACCCAATGCTAAGACGTTAGCTAACTTGTTTGTCAAACACATCCTGCGTCTCCATGGGGTTCCTGTCAATATTGTTTCTGACAGAGGGGTACAATTTGTTTCATTGTTTTGGAGAGCCTTCTGTAAAAAGTTGGAGATTGATCTGTCCTTCTCCTCGGCCTACCATCCTGAAACTAATGTCTTATTGGGCTTACTCACACTATGTGGAGCCGTGTTTGTTTTATCTTTTTAGATCAGGTTACGCTACCCCTGAGGGAGTAGCAACCCGAATTTGGAGGTTTCCATTTCAGCAATCAATTCCCACTGGATTCCAGCAGTCGTGGGGTTGTTTTGGAATTAGATCCTCCTACACTGGCTGCCTCATTGCTTCTCTTCCATCGTTTTCGTTATTGAGAGTTATTCCCTCCACCATTTGACCCTTCCCATGATGCTGGATTTTACTGACAACAGAGAACTATTGCGGGAACGCCTTATCTTACAATCAATTGGGGCTGAGATCCCTCCAGCAACATCGTTAACAGTGAGTACAGGATTTACGCCTGAACAAACCAAGTCGATAACTGATCTCTTTTTACTTTTGGAGGACACTTTGAAAAAGGAAGCTCTTGAGAGCATTGACTGTCGTTTCTTGAAATTTTATATAGATGAGAACATTGCCCCCAGGGGTTTAAGAATTTTATTTAATAACCCCTATCCTACTGATAGTGCGTTTAAATTTGATTGGTATCAACATATTGGGCAGTGTAATAAAGGTTTCCTAGAGAGACTTAGAAACAAGAGATGTTCAATTAGTGAGCTACTCGTTTTAGAGATTAATTCCTTGAAAAAGAAACTCATGGTGTTTTATGAACATCAAGATTTTGGCAAATTGAAGATCTCTACTAATAATAGACTAATCCAATTTGAGAATGAACTTGTAATAAAAAAGGCTAACAAACTTAAAAGAGATCGAAATGACTACTCTACGGATTTATTGGGTGATTGGAGAGTGGAGCTTCATCAGCACACCCCCTTACCTAATAATATACATAACAATCCAAGGACCATTAAACATTTTCCTAAAAAAAACACTTTCCCTTCGGAGTCTTACCAATACCCGTCTCCCACTTTTGTAAGGTCCCTCAGGAACAATTCCAAATACATTGGTAAAGAATCCCTGAGTGCTGAAGCTTCTAGTTCCTTATGCAAACCTAATACAATTTTTTCCTGTGATTAGTTCCAATAGTAAGAACATTAACCCCATGAATGAATTAACTATTCCATCTACGTGTGCTATCCTGACTAATTCTGATGTAGTGAGTACTTCTACTACTTACCAGCTCTCCATTATACCCATTAATGCTTTCAAATCCACGGATCTTGAGCTTCAATTATCACGCTTAGATTTACAGTCGGGTGTTCCCCCACCCGTCTGCCCATTGTCTCCACATCTCAATGATTCCACCAATTCCCACAATTTAGACAGTATATCATCACTTATGCAATTATCCATCCACAGTACCCCCAATTCCAATGAACAGCTCGTTTTTTCGGTACATGATATAGAGTCCCCGTTGAATTCTGATAACTCGGTAGGGGCTACACAGCATAATGTACATATCTTAACACATAATGAATTTCCTCCTGATCGACCCTCTACGTCTACTGATAATACCACTTCCACTATTTCTTTTTTGGGCCTTCCATCGGAATTAACTATGCCCCCGATAACTCCGGTATTGAAAAGCAAGGACTGTCTAATACCATACATCTTGAGTCCAAAAATCCAAACTATAACCAGTTTTTTTCCAACAATACAAAAAATCTCGACAAAAAGAAAACTAGAAACGGACAGAGATATAGAGGAAAGAGGGGCGGTAGGAAACACAAACTTGCCACTGCTTCACTTACAGTCAAAAAAACAAAGGAGCATACAGTGAAACTTTTCAATCTGTCTTCATACAAGTTAAATGACTTTGAAACAAGTTTATTGGGTAAGGGGGTCTCGTTCTGTCCAGTGGCCCCTCCTGACACTTTCGAACTTTTTATGGACCTTAATAGGTTTATTAGGAAATTAACCTTATAGAGACATTTTTCTTTGGCTAAATATTCCTCAGCATCTCCTGTAATGAGTGATATCCTTTAGTATGAGTCCTCCCAAAAGGCTCTAAGTGTGGAAGTACACCCAAAATCAAATTTTTATCCAATTCATCACCAGGGTTCATTTGTTGAAACATTTTCCGCACTGGTTGGTAATGAGTTTCGGGCACTAGACAAACCCCATTTCATGTCGGATAATTTGACTATTAATGAGAGACGAGCAATTAAACCTTTACGTGGTAATGAAGATATTGTTATCCGCTCTGCGGATAAAGGAGGGGGTATTGTCATTCAGAACAAAAGTGACTATTTAAATGAGACCTCTAGGATATTATCAGACAGTTCATTCTATTTAAAATTAATGGTTAACCCACTTCCCACTTATATATGTGAGTATAGGAATTTGATCGATAAGGCTTTTCATGATGGGCTTTTAACCAAAAAAGAAAATAATTTTCTAAATGTATCATGTCCTAGTTTACCATTCATGTATCATCTTCCTAAGATACATAAATGTGTGACTAATTCTCCAGGCCGGCCCATCATTTCGGGGATTGGGTCGCTTACTAGCAATTTGTCTCACTACATCGATTTACATCTCCAACCTTTTGTGCTTCAACTACCATCCTACCTGAGAGATTCTACTCAGTTGATTAAAGATTTACAGGATCTAATAGTCGATCCCTCTTTTACTAAAATATGTTTTTTAACAGCAGACGTCACTGCATTATATAGTAACATTCCTCATGATAAGGGACTTGAAGTGGTGGAATCATTTTTAGCCTCTAATCCTATGTTCCCAATAGCACAAATCCAATTTTTAACCAATTGTGTGGAATATATACTCAAACATAATGTTTTTAGTTTTGGCAAGAATTTTTATAACCAAATAAAGGGCTGTGCTATGGGTTCTAGGTTTGCCCCGGCATACGCCAATCTTTATATGGGGGAATTTGAGGAGAAGTATATCCTCACCGATCATAATTATAGGAATAATATTCTTTTATATAAACGTTTTATTGATGATTTATTCATAGTGTGGAATGGGAGGGAAGAAGAATTGATTTGTTTTATGGAAATGATCAACAAAAATAATTATGGAATATCTTTTACTTATACTTTTTCTGCTACTTGCATTGATTTTTTAGATCTCACCATTGACTATGATAGAACTACTAATAATTTTAACACCAGAACACATTTTAAAACAGTCAATGTGAATAGTTATATTGATTTTAAAAGTGCCCATTACCCCCCGTGGATTAGGAATGTGCCGTTTGGACAGTTTAGGAGAATAAGGAAGAATTGTTCTTCTTACCATAATTTTGATAAGGAATGCAATATTCTTGAGGGTAGATTTAAGGAAAATAATTTTCCAATACAATTAATCAAGGGCGCCCGTTACAGAGCGGCTTTATTGACTCAAAAGTCCTGTGTTGCCCCTGAAAAAATGGTGTCGGCATGTGCTGATTGCACAAATGAAAATGGTAAAATTAAGGGCATGGCCACACGTGGCGGATTTCCTCCGCAACTGTCCGCATCAATGCCGCACCTAATCCGGGTTGCGGATTACGGCTGCGGATCTGCCCAAAATGTGCAGAAAATTGATGCGGACTAGCTGCTGCGGACTGCGGGAAAAGTGCTTCCCTTCTCCCTATCAGTGCAGGATAGAGAGAAGGGACAGCACTTTCCCTAGTGAAAGTAAACGAATTTCATACTTACCGGCCGTTGTCTTGGTGACGCGTCCCTCTTTCGGCATCCAGCCCGACCTCCCTGGATGACGCGCCAGTCCATGTGACCGCTGCAGCCTGTGCTTGGCCTGTGATTGGCTGCAGCCGTCACTTAGACTGAAACGTCATCCTGGGAGGCCGGACTGGAGACAGAAGCAGGGAGTTCTCGGTAAGTATGAACTTATATTTTTTTACAGGTTGCTGTATATTGGGATCGGTAGTCACTGTCCCGGGTGCAGAAACAGTTACTGCCGATCGCTTAACTCTTTCAGCACCCTGGACAGTGACTATTTACAGACGTCTCCTAGCAACGCTCCCGTCATTACGGGAGCCCCATTGACTTCCTCAGTCTGGCTGTAGACCTAGAAATACATAGGTCCAGCCAGAATGAAGAAATGTCAAGTTAAAAAAGCAAGACGCATCCGCAGCACACATAACATGTGCATGACAGCTGCGGACTTCATTGCGGAAATTAGAATCTCCATTGAAGTCAATGGAGAAATTCCGCCATGAGTCCGCCACTGCTCCGCAACAGACAGAGCATGCTGCGGACACCAAATTCCGCTCCGCAGCCTATGCTCCACAGCGGAATTTTACGCATCGTCTAAACGAACACTGCTAAATTAAAGTGGAAGTCAATGGAGAAACGGCTCCGCTGCGGATTAACGCTGCGGTGTGTCCGCAGCGGAATTTAAGTGAAATTCCGCCACGTGTGAACCCAGCCTTATACTAATAAGAATACTAATAAATTCTCAAACAATTTTGTTACAGCTTACAATAGTGGTCATAATTCCATAAGATCAATTTTGTCTAAACACTGGCACATCCTGAAAAACGATCCATTTCTTAAAGAGTTTTTACCAGATAAACCGGGCATAACCTTCAGACGGTCATCAAATTTGAGAAATATAAGCCGTGTTCGTAATACCAAGTCATTTATTCCCCAAAATTTTTTTCCTAATTTAAATGGATCTTTTAAATGTGGACAAGGACGTTGCTTATGTTGTGATAATATTTCACACAGAGAGCACTCTTTTCGTTCCAATATTACTAATGAAATATTCCCCATTAGAACTTTCCTCAACTGTGCCAGTAACTACGTCATTTACCTTTTAGAATGCTCCTGTCATTTACAGTACATTGGACAGACTATCCAATGTCTGCGGAGCAGAATCAATAAACATAGGCATAATGTTACTAAAGGTTTTCTAAAGCATAGTGTTTCAAGGCACTGTGCTTCCTCTCATAAATGCCAATTTGACAAAATTAATATCACTCCTATAGAACAAATATCCTGTGACGTCCCAAATCGTTTCCAGAAATTAAAACAGAGAGGGAACTTTTGGATTTTCAAATTAGTGACTCTGCACCCGAATGGTTTAAATGATATTTCTGAAACATCCCTTGACTAATAATTTGTTTCTCGGTTTTTTCACATATTCATATTGTTATCTTTCGGCTGATCATTGTTAATAAGTTTGGCTTCTGTCTAAGATTACATTTATCTCTTTGCTATAATTGGAATTAGGATTTTTCTAAGGAATTATAATGGTCTGATTACATATTTACTTCTGTTGGTCCTGTTGTCTAGTTCTCTGAATCATCCCCTGATCAATAATTCATTTTTAATTCAGTTTAGATCTTACACATATTTACATTGATATACTCTTTTGGTTTATTACTGTAGACAATTGTTGTCACCTTTTAGATTATTTTTCTAGAGAGACATATATATATATATTTCATATATATACATATTATTTTTTATGTATTGTCTTTTTACTTCTTGCTGCTATTGGCATCATGATTTTTCTGCAGTATAATGGTCTGTGTACACATTACAACCTTTCTTTGGTCCGGTTATTCAGTTCTCGGGAGCTGTCCTTGGTTCTGATTCTCGAGCGGCTACGTGGGTGCCTAGTTGGTTCACCGCCGGGTTTCTGTGTTTTTCTCTGTATTATTGCAGATATATGTTTAAATTTTTTCTGTTTATGTTAGCTTCTATTATATCTATTTGAATTTATTTAAATATATCTATTGATTATTCATTATGCTAATAGGTTTTTGACATAACAAAATGTACATTCATGCATTTTTTACTTCTTTTGATCTAATTTATCAATCATTACATATTTTATATTGTATCTTCGTGCATATTCACCATCTAGCTGCTCTTATTTTAGCATTTGATTTTTTGTAGCTACCGGGCGTAAATTTTCGGGCATTTTTATTTGTGGGCTACTTTCTCCCATGTTTTTATTTATTTATTTATTTATTAATTTTATATATTTGTCTTTACATGACTACTAATTATTATTTTTGTTATCATCTTGTGAATATTGGATTTATATATGCCCATCTGAGCCCCCTCTTCTTTCTCTGAGCAGTGTGTTTAAACCTAAATTTTATGTTCCGGCCATTACTAACCTTTCTGCATATGTTATGGTAAATTTTGGGAATATTAACTATCCCGCAAATGTTACGATGTGTTAATATTGTTGTTTGTCTAAGTATTAATGTCATTTGTTGTTTATAGACATTTTTATTTCTGTTAAACTCTAGATCTGTGTACCGATTACGTGATTGGTGCCCTCTGACCTCGATCACATTGGCAGCTTTTTTTCCGCGTGGTGTATTTAAAGCTGCCTTGTTCTGACTGCATTTTATATGGCCTGAGGAAGATGCCGGTGCGCCATTGAAACGCGTAGCCTTCTTACTAATAAATACTATTAATAATTCCTGCATCTTTATTGAGTAGCAGCGCCGTAGCCATATCCCCCTTTTTCTACCTCTATTTGATAATCCTGAAACTAATGGCCAAACTGAGAGGACTAATCAGTCTCTAGAACAATATTTAAGGTGTTTTATCTCTGACTGTCAATATGATTGGGTCTCCTTCATTCCCCTCGCCGAATTTTCCCTTAATAACCGGGTCAGTAACTCGTCAGGGGTCTCCCCCTTTTACTGTAATTTTGGGTTTAATCCACGGTTCTCCTCCGTTTCACCTGGTAGTTACAACAATCCCGAGGTAGATGTCGTTCATCAGGAACTGTGCACAGTCTGGGCCCAGGTTCAGAAGAACCTAGAGGCGTCCCAGAGCATACAAAAGACTCAGGCAGATAGAAGACGTTCTGCTAACCCCTTGTTTGTGGTCGGGGGTCTGGTGTGGCTATCGTCAAAAAATTTGCGCCTTAAAGTCCCGTCCAAGAAGTTTGCTCCCCGGTTTATAGGGCCGTACAAGGTCATTGAAGTCCTTAACCCCGTCTCCTTCCAACTGGAGTTGCCCCCGTCTTTTCGAGTACACGACGTGTTTCATGCCTCCCTCCTTAAACGCTGCTCCCCGTCCTTGGCTCCCTCGAGGAAACCTCCGGTCCCTGTTCTCACCCCTGAGGGGGTAGAATTCAAGGTGGCCAAGATTGTGGACAGCAGGATGGTCCAAGGCTCCCTCCAGTACCTGGTCCATTTTAGAGGATACGGGCCTGAGGAGAGGACTTGGGTACCCGCCCGGGATGTTCACGCTGGGGTATTGCTCAGGAGGTTCCACCTTCGTTTCCCCAATAAGCCAGGTCCACCTAGAGAGGGTCCAGTGGCCCCTCATAAAAGGGGGGGTACTGTAAAGGATCTGCCAGACACAGCTTCTGTGTCGACGCCCGTGGGTAATCAGTCTGCACCTGCTCCTATGTCTGTGAGACTGACTCCATCTTCCACCACTCAGGATGGCAGGCTTAGGAGTGGGAGAGCCTATCACAGCCTGGCCAGACGGAGCTAGCCTACTGTCTATTTATACCTGCCTTTCCTGTTCCTCCTTTGCCTGTGATTCTGCTCTGCTTGTTTCCTGGCTCTGCTGCTGCTGCTTGAACTACTGATCCTCTGCTTGTTATTGACCTTGGCTTACTGACCACTCTCCTGCTCAGCGTTTTGTACCTCGTGCACTCCTGTTTTGACTCGGCTCGTTCACTACTCTCGTTGCTCACGGTGTCTCTGTGGGCAGCTGCCCCGTTTTCCTTAGCTTCTGTGTACCCTTGTCTGTTTGTCTGTCGTGCACTTACTGAGCGTAGGGACCGTCGCCCAGTTGTACCCCGTCGCCTAGGACGGGTCGTTGCAAGTAGGCAGGGACTGAGTGGCGGGTAGATTAGGGCTCACCTGTCTGTCTCCCTGCCCCGTCATTACACAACATCTATTGTTTACTCATTTTTGCAAAACACTTGTGCGGTCAAAATGCTCACTACACCCCTAGATAAATTCTTTGAGGGATCTAGTTTCCAAAATGGGGTAATTTTTCGGGGGTACCACTGTACTGATACTATAGCTCAATGCAACATGGTGTCAAAAAACGAATCTTATAAAATCTCCACTCCAAATACTAAATGGCGCTCCTTCCCTTTAGAGCCTTGCTGTGTGTCCAAATAGCAGTTTATGACCACGTGTGGGGTATTTCCCTACTCTGAAGAAGTTGCTTTACAAATGTTACGGTGCTTTTTCTCCTTTATTTGTTGAGAAAATGAAACATTTTTAACTAATGCTGCGTCTTATTGGAAAATAATGTAATTTTTCATTTTCACTGCCCATTTCTAATAAAATATATGAGACACCTGTGGGGTCAAAATGCTCACTACACCCCTAGATAAATTCCTCAATGGGTGTAGTTTGCCAAATGGAGTCACTTTTGGGTAGTTTCCACTGTACTGGTACCTAAGGGGCTTTGCAAAAGCGACATGGCACAGAAAAACCAATCCAGCAAAATCTGCTCTCCAAAAGCCAAATGGCGCTCCTTCCCTTCTGAGCCCTGATGTGTATTCATACAGTACTTTATTACCACATATGGGGTATTTCCGTACTCTGGAGAAGTTGCTTTACAAATGTTACAGTGATTTTTCTCCTTTATTTGATGAGAAAATGAAACATTTTTACCGAAACCTACGTCTTAGTGGAAAAAATGACCATTTTCATGTTTACTGCCCAATTCTAATGAAATCTATGAAACACCTGGGGGGTCAAAATGCTCACTACACCCCTAGTTGAATTCCTCTAGGGGTGTAGTTTCCCAAATGGAGTCACTTTTGGGGGGTTTCCACTGTACTGGTACCTTAGGAGCTTTACAATTGAGACATGGTGCCGAGAAATCAAACCAGCAAAATCTGTACTTCAAAGGCTAAATGGCGTGCCTTCCCTTCTGAGTCCTGCCGCTCCACCAAACAGCCGTTTATGACCACATGTTGGGTATTTCCGTACTCTGGAGAAGTTGCTTTACAAATGTTGGGGTGCTTTTCATCATTTATTTGTTGAAAAAAATAAAAATTTTGAGGTAAAGCTACATCTTATTGGAAAATAATGTAATTTTTCATTTTCACTGCCCAATTCTAATGAAATCTATGAAACACCTGTGGGGTCAAAATGCTCACTTTACCCCTAGATAAATTCCTCAAGGGGTGTAGTTTCCTAAATAAAGTCACTTTTGGGGGGTTTACACTGTTCTGGTACCTTAGGAGCTTTACAAATGCGACATGGTGCTGAGAAATGAATCCAGCAAAATCAGCGCTCCAAAAGGCTAAATGGCGTGCCTTCCCTTCCGAGTCCTGCCGCTTTCCCAAACAGCAGTTTATGACCACATGTTTGGTATTTCCGTACTCTGGAGAAGTTGCTTTACAAATGTTGTGGTGCTTTTCCTCATTTATTTGTTGAAAAAAATAAAAATTTTGAGGTAAAGCTACATCTTATTGGAAAATAATGTAATTTTTCATTTTCACTGCCCAATTCTAATGAAATCTATGAAACACCTGTGGGATCTAAATGCTCACTACACCCCTAGATAAATTCCTCAAGGGGTGTAGTTTCCTAAATGGAGTCACTTTTGGGGGCTTTCCACTGTTCTGGTACCTTAGGAGCTTTACAAATGCAACATGGTGCTGAGAAATGAATCAAGCAAAATCAGCGCTCCAAAAGGCTAAATGGCGTGCCTTCCCTTCCGAGGCCTGCCGCTTTCCCAAACAGCAGTTTATGACAACATGTTTGGTATTTCCGTACTCTGGAGAAGTTGCTTTACAAATGTTGGGGTGCTTTTCCTCATTTATTTGTTGAAAAAAAATAAACATTTTGAGGTAAAACTACATCTTATTGGAAAATAATGTAATTTTTCATTTTCACTGCCCAATTCTAATGAAATCTATGAAACACCTGTGGGGTCAAAATGCTCACTACACCCCTAGATGAATTCCTCAAAGGGTATAGTTTCCCAAATGGAGTCAATTTTGTGGGGTTTCCTTTGTTTCGGCACCACAAGACCTCTTCTAACCTGACATGGTGCCTGAAATATAATTTAAGAAAAGGAAGGCCCTAAAATCCTCTAGGTGCTCCTTTGCTTCTGAGGCCGGTGTTTCAGTCCAGTAGCGCACTGGGGCCACATGTGGGATATTTCTAAAAACTTCAGAATCAGGGCAATAAATATTCAGTTGTGTTTCTCTGGTAAAAACCTTCAGTATTACAGGAAAAATGGATTAAAATGGAATTTCTGCAAAAAAAAAATGAAATTTGCAAATTTCCCTTCCACTTTGCTTTAATTCCTGTGAAACGCATAAAGGGTTAAGAAACTTTCTAAATGCTGTTTTGAATACTTTAAGAGGTGCAGTTTTTAAAATGGCGTGATTTGTGGGGGTTCCTAGTATATAAGGCCCTCAAAGACACTTCAGAACTGAACTGGTCCCTAAAAAAATAGGCTTTTGAAATTTTCTTGAAAATTTGAGAAATTGCTACTAAACTTATAAGCCTTGTTACGTTCCTAAAAAAATAAAAGGATGTTCAAAAAAAGATGCCAATATAAAGTAGACATATGGGAAATGTTAGCTAGTAACTATTTTATGTGGTATAACTATCTGTCTTACAAGCAGATACATTTGAATTTAGAAAATGCTAATTTTTTGCAAATTTTCTCTAAATTTTGGTGGTTTTCACACAAAAATATTGAATATATCGACCAAATTTTTTTACTAACTAAAAGTACAATATGTCACGAGAAAACAATCTCAGATTCGCTTGGATAGGTAAAAGCATTCCCAAGTTATTACCACATAAAGTGACACATATCAGATTTAAAAAATGAGGCTGTGTCATAAGGTCCAAAAGTGGCTGCGTCCTGAAGGTGTTAAAAACGACACCCCTTAAGGCATTCATCTAGAGGTGTAGTGAGCATATTGACCCCATAGGTATTGTGTAAAAGGTAATGCGCAGCAGATCGTGATTTTCTATTTTTATAACATATATGTCAATTCAGTGTCTAAAATATTGTGGCCAGCATGTGCCACCGAGACATACACCCCATAAATTGTATTGTGGGTTCTCCAGGGTATGGCAATACCCTACATGTGGCTGTTATCTGTTGCCTGGGCACATGGCAGGGATCAGAAGGGAAAGATGAGGGGGATAAGCTGTGCGGAGTGCATCATGGTAAATAAAACTGGGCTAAATAAAAAATCAAGGGATGTATGATAAATTTAAAAAAACTCTATTATACAGAGCCCTGTTTTTTTCGGGACACGTGTCGCATTTGTTTGTGTCCTTCCTTATCCCCCTCTTATAGCAGACTTTGCACCTCTTTTGATTCTTTCCCTTCAGGCAGGTTGGTACGATGCGTGTGGCCACGCTTCAAGAAATACTGGGTGCCACCCCTTCTTGGTCCCTAAAAATTAGGTTTTTGATAACCAACTCTTGAAAATCCAGGAAAGTTCCCCACTGGCGTGCCCATCGACGTAGCACATACGCAGTGGCGGATTAAGTAGACTATGGGCCCTGGGCTGTTAACCAAACTTGGGCCCCCCTTCTCCCCCGCCGAGCCGTAACACTACCTTTTTGTGCAAGCATTAACAAATGGGTGTTACGATTCCCCTTGTCAAAGGGCTGTGTCCCTACATACTGACAGTCTCCAACCATCGCTGACAGTATCACACTATATAGCGTCACACACACAGCCCCCTGTATATAGCGTCACACACACATCCCCCTGTAGATAGCGTCACACACATCCCCCTGTATATAGCGTCACACACATCCCCCTGTATATAGCGTCACACACATCCCCCTGTATATAGCGTCACACACATCCCCCTGTAAATAGCGTCACACACATCCCCCTGTATATAACATTACACACAGCAGTGATGAAGGGAGGGAGTGAGTTATGGAGGAATGAAGGGAGGGATGAACAGATGAAGGGAGGGATGAACAGATGGAGGGAGTGAGTGATGAAGGGATGGGGGTTTGGAAAAGCACTCGCCAGCCTGGAGCTCTGTGTAAAAACTTGACTGGTGGGCGGGCCTTCTTCCCTGCAGATATTCTGCTCCTTCACTGTGATAGAAGGACCTGATTGGTGGGCGGGGGGGTCACATGGGCATGACATCATCAAAGGTCCTTTAGCCTTCAATTCGGAGCACATTTATGTAGAGAGGTATCTTTCACTATCCCGGCTAAGCCCGCCCCGAATTGTTCTGCCTGCACCTTCTCTCTGCAGTGACAGTTAGCAGCGCAAGTGCGCTGCATAGTTTTTATGATTATGTGCAGTTCGCGCAGCAATGGGCCCCCTGAGTGGCTCGGGCTCCGGGCGGCCGCCCGAAACGCCCATATGATGATCCGCCATTGCACGTACGCATTGTACAATGCCATATGTATGATGTGCACGGCCATCTTATACCACACCCTCGATTTCCGCAGTCCACCCCTCCCATGTACCTGTTATAATCCAGGATGCAATCTGGTTTGGGGGTCTCTGTACTGGTACCTCGTACTGGTACATGGGTACTGGTGTGGCCATGTATTGTTGTCAATACAAGGACATCTCTCTTGTCCTTGTACTTGACACACAATATGTTGCTGCTAGAATGTGCCCCGCTCTCATCCCCTCTGCTTGCAGTGTCTTAGGGAGGCCTCTCAGATCTCTTCTAGCAGTGCCGCATGCCACAGGACTTCTGGAAGCGAGGCATTTGAAGAGTGGAACGCTGGTAAAAAAAAATATCCAGGTAGAGGTGGTAACCCCTGTCCAGCAGTGGGTGCATCAAATCCCACACAATTTTTGTGTTATCTCCCAGTAAGGAGGGCATTTTGGGGGCTGAATACTAGTTGTCCTTCCCTTCATATACACTATATTTGTAAGTATACCCTCATGCACTCTCACACAGCTTATACATCTTCACGCCATACCTTGCCCTCTTATACAACAGGTATTGGCGGAATTGAAGCCTCCCTTTAAAGTGTACCAGGAGCTCATGAATAGAAATACACTTCTCGGGGGTGAAGCGAAGTATTGCCTCATAACGCATCCTGGACATGGCCATGTGGTACATCGTGGTGTGGTATAACATGTCTGTATACTCCAGTAGGTCCTAATGGACGGCTTTTTCAGAAGCCCCATGTACAAGTGAAGTCCCCAGAACTTGCCCAACCTTGCTGCGTCTACAGGGGTCCACCTGTGGGATTGGGCATAAAACTATGTGGGGTTCTTAGTAATATACTGTTGGGCATATAAATTTGTGTGGGACACCATAAGCTCTATAAATTCATCCGTGACAAAGAACTTGAAAAAGTCCATCTCACTGAGCACTGCCGTATTAAATTTGATCCCCCCGGCTACTCGTATACTCAGGGATTTGGGGCTCATAATTGTCAGGTGTGCGGGTCCAAATGGGGTCACTTCGTCGGGGGTTTCACCTGTGGTGTTGGTCCTGGGATGTCTCCTAGGGGATCCCTCCTCTTCATTACTAGAAGAGGAGGTTGACAAAAAAAAAAAGTCTCACCATCCGACAAGTCTGTGTCGGAGGCAAGAAATACATAGGCCTCTTTGGCAGAAAATGACCTTTGGGATATCTTTATTATTTATGTGCTTAGACACGTGTATTGTGTATACAGCAAAAAAAAAACAACTTTAGAAATCTTGAAAATAACCAAAATATATACTTCCTAACTAGAAGCAATAGGCTGCTACCTAAACTACACAAAACTTTTTACTTTTTTTTATATAGAATGAGTGGACTTCCCTACACTAAACCTAACTAGGACGAGGGTTCCTAACACTAAACATAACTAGATTTTTTTTAATCTTCTCTGACGCTAAGCCTAACTACAGCGACGATTCCCTGACACTAAACTTAACTAGATTATTGCAAGCTTCCTTGACACTAAGCCTAACTACGGTGACGGGTGCCTAACACTAAAACCTAACTAGATTATTCCGAGCTTCCCTGACACTAAACCGAACTACAGTGATGGATCCCTCATGCTAAAACTAACTACGGTGACGGATTCCTGATGCTAAACCTAACAACGCTTTTTGACAGTTTGTTGATACTAACTAACCATAATACTAAAATAACTAGATGAATACTTTCTAATCTAACTTTTTTTTTAAATTGTAATTAAAAAAATTATATTTCTTGTTTTTTATATTTTATAAAGAAAAAAAATTCCCCAGGGACCAAGAAATGTGGCCCTGGAGACTAAGAAGTGATCAGTGATAGGAGATCACTGACCAAAAACATGGGGGTGACAAGGGGAACACAAGGAGGAGGACAGGAGTGGGAAGTGGATGGAGGAGGTAGGAAGCAAAAAAAGCATAAACATTTCTTTTCACAGTTTTCTTCCAACAATTCTCCCGACACAACCGTTCTGAACGACTCTCTAATGCCAACAGAGAAGTTCAGGGCGGGTGCGGGAGGACAAGATGTGAGGGGCAGAAAATGAAGTATGCGATCACCACTATTGGTCAGTAGTCACTGGTCAGTAGCGGCGATCTCTGAGGCGGGACCACCACAATTTGTCCCGGGGTATTCAGCTGTGATAGCCTGCTGTCGGAAACAGCAGTTATCACAGCTCAAACACGCGCAAGGGAAAATCGCGCTGTGTTAAATACCCGCAGTGCTATTACTGAGCTGAGCGTGAACGATGCGCTCAGCCCTACGTAATAGTACTGAGCTGAGTGGGAAGGGGTTAATATTATCCAACGTTTATATTATACCCAAGATATACTTAAAGGGGTTGTCCCAAGTTGACTCAAATTTTTTTTTTTTTACATTCTAAGCAGGAAATGAATTTTAATACATCTGCTGTTAAAAAAATGTAAAAATGCATTTCCTAAGTGCCTTTTTCTTACACTTGATAACTCAGCAAGTGCTGGTTATGTTTTCTAAAAAGGGGCGTGAGCGGCTCGATGTCAATCAAGCCGCTCCGCTCTGCAGTGTGCGCGCTCCCGATGTTGCTAGATACTGTAGTTCTAGCAACATCGGGAGAATGTTCGTCTCAAGCGGGCATGGTAAGCCCGATTGAGACGAACTTACCGTGAATGTACTGTACATTACATTACATTACACTACACTACACTACACTACACTACATTCACCCCGTTTCGGCAAGCCACTTTTCCCTCACCCCCTCCCTGTCACTACATTTTTGTACCCGCCGCATCGGTGCTGCATCAGCACCCAGCGAACAAGTAAAAATATATTTTAAAAAATAAACTCACCTAAGACGTTCCTACGGAGCTCTGAACGGTCCCGTCACTTGCGTCTTAGGTAAGTTTATTTTTGTATGTATGTTTGCATGTATGTATGTATGTATGTTTGTATGTATGTATGTTTGTATGTATGTATGTATGTATGTTGTCATGTTTGTATATGTATATGTGCATGTATGTTTTCATGTATGTTTGCATGTATGTATGTTTGCATGTATGTATGTTTGCATGTATGTTTGCTTGTATGTATGTATGTATGTATGTTTGCTTGTATGTATGTTTTCATGTATGTATGTTGTCATGTTTGTATGTGTATATGTGTATATATGTTTTCATGTATGTATGTATGCTTGTATGTATGTTGTCATGTTTGTATGTTGTCATGTTTGTATGTGTATATGTGCATGTATGTTTGCATGTATGTATGTATGTTTTCATGTATGTATGTTTGCATGTATGTATGTTTTCTTGTATGTATGTTGTCATGTTTGTATGTGTGTATGTGTTTTCATGTAGGTATGTTTGCATGTATGTATGTTTGTATGTATGTTTTCATGTATGTATGTTGTCATGTTTGTATGTGTATATGTGCATGTATGTGTATATGTGTATGTATGTTTTCATGTATGTATGTTTGCATGTATGTATGTTTGCATGTATGTTTGCATGTATGTTTGCATGTATGTATGTTTGCATGTATGTATGTTTGCATGTATGTTTGCTTGATTGTATGTATGTATGCTTGCTTGTATGTATGTTTTCATGTATGTATGTTGTCATGTTTGTATGTGTATATGTGCATGTATGTTTGCATGTATGTATGTATGTTTTCATGTATGTATGTTTGCATGTATGTATGTTTTCTTGTATGTATGTTGTCATGTTTGTATGTGTGTATGTGTTTTCATGTAGGTATGTTTGCATGTATGTCTGTTTGTATGTATGTTTTCATGTATGTATGTTGTCATGTTTGTATGTGTATATGTGCATGTATGTGTATATGTGTATGTATGTTTTCATGTATGTATGTTTGCATGTATGTATGTTTGCATGTATGTTTGCATGTATGTATGTTTGCATGTATGTATGTTTGCATGTATGTATGTTTGCATGTATGTATGTTTGCTTGCATGTATGTTTGTTTGCTTGTATGTATGTTGTCATGTTTGTATGTGTTATGTGCATGTATGTGTATATGTGCATGTATGTTTGCATGTATGTATGTATGTTTGCATGTATGTTTGCATTTATGTATGTTTGCATGTATGTATGTTTGCATGTATGTATGTTTGCATGTATGTATGTATGTGTATATGTGCATGTATGTGTATATGTGCATGTATGTTTGCATGTATGTATGTATGTTTGCATGTATGTATGTTTGCTTGTATGTATGTTTGCTTGTATGTATGTTTGCTTGTATGTTTGTATGTATGTGTATATGTGCATGTATGTGTATATGTGCATGTATGTTTGCATGTATGTTTGCATGTATGTATGTTTGCGTGTATGTATGTTTGCATGTATGTATGTTTGCTTGTATGTATGTTTGCTTGTATTTATGTTTGCTTGTATGTATGTTTGCTTGTATGTATGTATGTATGTTTGCTTCTATGTATGTATGTATGTTTGCTTGTATGTATGTTTGCTTGCATGTATGTATGTTTGCTTGTATGTATGTATGTTTGCATGTATGTATGTTTGCTTGTATGTATGTTTGCTTGCATGTATGTTTGCTTGCATGTATGTTTGCTTGCTTGTATGTATGTTTGCTTGTATGTATGTTTGCTTGTATGTATGTTTGCTTGTATGTATGTTGTTGTTGTCATGTTTGTATGTGTATATGTGCATGTATGTTTGCATGTATGTATGTATGTATGTTTGTATAAATGTCTGTATGGCCATGTATGATACTGTCTGCTGGCTCCCTGTATCTAAGCCAACTTTGCCGCAGGCTTCTATACATGGTATAACAGTCAGTATCACACATGAAAGTGAAACTAAGCCTACGACATGTTTTATTTCATTTTTTTTTTTATATATATTTTTGATTTTTTACAGGTTTGGTGTTTGGACTACGTCGGTTTCGAGGACTACTTAGATGACGCTTTTTTTTCATCAATAAAATGGTTAATGAGGGTTGTGTTGGGGGTGCTTTATTTCAATAAAATATTTTATCTATATCTTTGTCTTTTCTTTTCAAGTTTTATTACTATCACTTTAGTAATGGCCGCGGTCTGAGTGACAAGGTCCATTACTAAGGGGAGGCTTAGTGTTAGCCGGTACAGAGGCTAACACTAAACACCATTATTACCCCGGTACCCACCACCACCAGGGGTGCCGGGAAGAGCTTGGTACGATCCAGTACCCGAGCATCTGTTGTGATGGCCGGGCTCTGGGGCGGCCGCAGGCTGGTATTATGAGGCTGGGAAGGGCCAAAAACAGTGGACCTTCCCACCCTTGTAATGCTAGGCTGCTGCTGCTGTGTTGTATCTGGCTGGTTATAAAAATGGGGGGGACCCCACGTCATTTTTTTAAATTATTTTTATTAAAAAGACATGGGGTTCCACCCAATTTATCATAACCAGCCACAAACAACACAGTGTTATTAGCCTGGGAATGTACTAAACCAGTGGCCCCTCCCACCCGTGTAATGCCAGGCTGCTGCGGCCTTGTATATGGCTGGTTATTAAAAATGTGGGGGACCCAACGTCTATTGTTAAATTTAAAAAAAAACGACGTGGGGGTCCCCCACATTTTTATAACCAGCCCAATACAACACAGCAGCAGCAGCCTAGCATTACAAGGGTGGGAAGGTCCACTGTTTTTGGCCCTTCCCAGCCTCATAATACCAGCCTACGGCCGCCCCAGTACCCGACCATCACAACAGATGGTCGGGTACTGGATCGTACCAAGCTCTTCCCGGCACCCCTGGTGGTGGTGGGTACTGGGGTAATAATGGGTGGTTAGTGCTAGCCTCTGCACCGGCTAACACTAAGTACCGCCTTAATAATGGACGCTGTCAATCAGCCAACTGCCATTATCTAGGCACTAATAAAGTTTGAAAAAAAACACAGACAATTCTTTTTTATTGAAATAAGAAATCCCCAACAAAACCCTCGTTAACCATTTTATTAAAATTTTCAAAAAACGTAGATCTACGCAGTAGTCCAACGAATCGAAGACGTAGTCCAATTGGTACATCAAAATCTGCAACAACATAAAAAAAAAGTTATCAATGTGAACAATACCGATACTTATACTCACCTATACACACACAAACAACCACACACAAACATATACACAAACACATATAAACACACACCCATATATTACACAAACACACACATAAACACACAAACAAACATATAAACAAACACACACATATATTACACAAACACACACATAAACACACAAACAAACATATAAACAAACACACACATATACACACAAACACACACATACACACACAAACATATACACAAACACATGTACACAAACACCCATATATACACAAACACATACACAAACATATACACACAAACATATACACAAACACACCCATATATACACAAACACACCCATATATACACAAACACACACATATATACACAAACACACACATATACACAAACACACACACACACATATACACAAACACACACGTATACAAAAACACACACAAACATATACACACAAACCCATACACATATGCACAAACACACCAATATATACACAAACACACACATATACACACACACATATACAAAAACACACAAACATACACACAAACATATACACATATGCACAAACACACCCATATATACACAAACACACACACACACACATATACACACAAATATACACACAAACATATACACACAAACACACAAACATATACACAAACACACCCATATATACACAAACACACCCATATATACACAAACACACACACATATATACACAAACACACACATATACAAAAACACACACAAACCTATACACATATGCACAAACACACCCATATATACACAAACACACACATATACACACACACATATACAAAAACACACAAACATATACACACAAACATATGCACAAACACACCCACATATACACAAACACACACACATAAACACACAAACACACACAAACATATACACAAACACACACATATACACACAAACATATACACAAACACATGTACACAAACAAACACATATATACACAAACATAAACATATACACACACACACAAACATATACACAAACACATGTACACAAACAAACCCATATATACACAAACATACACATATACAAACACACACACAAACATATACACAAACACACCCATATATACACAAACACACCCATATATACACAAACACACACACATATACACCAACACACCCATATATACACAAACACACACACATAAACACACCAAAAAAACACACACATATACACAAACATATACACATATACACACAAACATATGTACACAAACACACCCATATATACACAAACACATACATAAACCAACACATATACAAAAACACACACACACACACAAACATATACACACAAACACACCCATATATACACACACACACACAAACACACAAACATACACAAACACAAAAATATACACAAACATATACACACAAATACACCCATATATACACTCACACATATACACAAACACACCCATATATACACAAACACAGACACACACACACTTACCTTTAGCGGAGCGCAGACTTCCCGCGACGGGTGCCTTCCACTGCATCTCCTTGCCACTCCTGCGCATGCGCCGAGATGCGCGTTCATGAGTAAATGACATCTTTGGCTCGGGACGCAGAGGATGTCATTACGCATGCGCGGCCACCGCTAAAGGTAAATAGCGGTGGCCGGGAACCTAGGCAACGAGCAGGATGCAAAGAGGGACCGACCGCAACTTCAATCAACGATATCAAGAAAACGACATCGCTGGACGACGGACAGGTAATTAGAATTCTTCTTATTTTTACATGGGGGAGCTTTATAGCTCCATTTATCAACTTGGGACAACCCCTTTAATAAAATGTGAGTTACAGAAGATTCAAACCGTACGAGACGCCATCAGCCTCTGGCTGACTTTTTACACATTATTTGGGAGTGTCTATTGATTAAGACGGGAATAAAATATTTGAAGAAGTGAGTAATAAGATCAAACTGAATATTCCTAGAACCGCAGTATTGGCTCCTCTAGGTTGCTCTTCTGAACTTATAGGGGCAGAATTTTTGAGAAATCAAATCAAATTGGCTCTCGAAGCCATTTTTTTATTTTTTATTTTAATTTTTCAGTCAATAGAGCGGTGTGAGGGCTTATTTGTAGCAGGAGGAGTTGTCGTTTCTTTGGTACCATTTATAGTTCCATATAATGTGCTGGGAAACTGAAAAAAAATTCATTGTGGGCTGAAGTTGGAAAAAAAGTGCCATTCCTCAATTGTTTTTTGGCTTTCGTTTTTACGGCTTTCACCGTGCGGTACAAACGACAACTTATCTTTATTCTGTGACTCAATACGATTACGGTGATACCAAATTTATATACGTTTTTTTATATTTTACTACTTTTATTGATAATAAACATTTAGTTAGAAAAAAAATGTTTTGTGTGGCCACATTCTAAGAGCCATAACTTTTTATTTTTTCACCGTATTGAGCAGTGTGAGGGATTATTTTTAGCGGGATGAGCTGTAGTTTTTATTGGTACCAGTTTTTGTAACATAGAAATTTTTGATCACTTTTCATGAAAAATTTATTAGAGCTAAGTTGACCAAGAAACAGCGATTTTGGCGTTTTACATTTTCTATTTTTTACAGTATTCACCTTGCACATTAAATAAAGCTATATTGTAATAGTTCAGACTTTTACGGATGCAGCGATACCAATTTTGTTTACTTTTTTTATGTTTTACATTTCTTTAGGGGGAAAATGGGAAAAGGTTTTTTTTAACTATTTGTATTTTATTTTTTTCACTACTAAAAAATATTTTTCACTTTTTTTACACACTTTATTAGCCTCCCTAGGGGATTTGAACCAGCGATCATACTAACGTATTGCAGTATATTGTCATTTTATAGGCTTAAGTTAAGTGAAGGCAGCTCTGGGTGCCATCATTAGGCCCCTGAGCTGCCATTACAACCATTGTCACCCCCCGATCTAACTGGGGGGGGGGGGTGATGAACTGTCAGAGGGGACTGCCCCCCTTTTTTCAATGCCTCAGATGCTGTGGTCGCGATTGACCGCAAGCATTTGAAGGGTTAAACAGCTAGGAACAGCGCGATCGCTGCTCCCGGCTGTTAGTCCCGGGTTTCCACTGTAAAACACAGCCGACACACGCAGCATATGGAGCGCACTCCAAACATCACCACCCGCACCCGGATGTAATAGCACGTCTGGGTGCGCAAAGGGGTTAATGTTCTCTTTTACGCAAAAGTAATAATTGCAAGAAATTGGATGGCTGGTAAATCCCCAATTGTTATGGATTGGTTGAAGTTGGTTAAGACAATTAAAGAATATGAGAAAATAAGAGCAGACGAGAAAAATTGTATAAAGAATTGGGAGGAAATATTGGGGATATGGAGTTGATTGGTGTTTTATAGGAAAGTATAATTATTATTTTTTCATAAAAAGGTTATAATTCTATGGTACTTAATGATCTTTGGGGTGGGAGGGGGATGGGATTGGGGAGATATACGTTGTCTGAAGTAAATTGTGCAGATAAATTGTTAGCTTTATGATATTTATAATCACTGGATATTGAAATGTTGTAATGTTTTTATTACTGAAATTCAATAAAGATATGTGAAAAAAAAAAAAGCATTTGATGTGTGTTAGAATGTAAGGTAAATGTGAGGTCATCAGTGATGTCATAATTCACCTTCTCTATAAAAGCTGCAGATCAGTCACATTCCGTTGAGCCGCTATAGACCAATAGTTTCTTGCTTTTTGGTACGTCGCTCTCACTTGACTTTTTCTTGAGTCCTGTGACTTCTAGAAATCTTGCTTTATCCAGAAGCTTCAGATCCACGATTCAGAGGTAAGAGGAGAACATGTAGATGTTTCTTGTGAAGTATTGCAGCGAGTTCCATGCGCTGCCCCTGTAATAATGTTTTTCTTGCAAACTGATGAGACGCATTTCATTAAGACATGCAACTATACCCATGATCCTCCATCTTTGATTTACCCAAATAAAATACCCTATATAATATTACATATAACCTTATATGTGGCTTTCATTTTCTGAAACCTTTAATTCCTTACACCACCAGAGGGCGCAGTGTAGAGGAGTGCCGCTGTCTCCTCTGGCTGCACTATCCTGTCTCTGCCTTGGGAGGGCGCTCTTCATGCAGTTATCACATGTTTATTGGGGAGGGGGCTGATAATAGAGGACAGAGAAGTCTAGAATCTATTTTCTTTTTGGAAGATGATTTAGAAACAAGTAACCACATGATGATTTCTCGCCTCAGCAGATTTGTGGATATGAAGATCATGAATAGAAAACATCAGACATTCTGTGTGGACACAAATCAAGAGCTCAGAAATGCTTTGGACACCTGGAATTTGGTGGAAGAAGACGTCTTAGGAGCCTGTGTCCCTTATTTCATCCAGGAGAAGGCGGCTGAAGATCTCTTCACTTATACGGATGTGTTTCAGAAAGCCATTCTGAGTGACCTGTTACCATCTGAATACAACGCCGCCATGTGCCGCTTCTTCATCAGAGTCATCCAGTACAGAAGAGACGCGGCACACTACCTGAAGGAATATATGATCAATGTGCTATGTGAGCACTTGAAGGTGGAGTACATGAAGGGACAATACTATTCCTACGCCATGACTAAGAAGGTTATCGTCTGGCTGAGCATCCTCCATCTCGAAGCGGTGGTCGGGGAACTGAGATACAACATCGTTTATGAGGATTTCAATGCTGCCATTATCGACACTTTAATAGAAGTGACATCTCTGTGTGCTACAGTAATCATGCCACACATCTTGGACATGCTGCCAGTGCTGAGCCGAGTGGTCAAAGACGCTCCTGACCAACTATCTAAGGAGACGTTGTGCTATGCTATAAGGCGTTTATGTGGCAGCATCCAAGAATATATTGGGAAGGGTGGCAGCTGCAAAGTGCAACTTATGAAGACCATAAGCAACATGAAGACCAACATTTCCACCTGGTTGCCTGATGTCCATGCTGAGCTTCAAGACTCCACCAAAGATGCCCTGGAATTTTTTAATGTACCCGAATCATTGGAGAACCAGCCGACCGAGCCGGTCGATGACGAGTTACAGACCCTTCCTCATGCCGAGCTCCTAGAAAAGTACAGGGAGCAAGTTGCGGCGGAGAATAAGGAACCGGAAGATACAGAGAAGCAGCGTATTGAGATGAACACGCTTGTGACATCTCTGGTATCTGGCAGGAAAATAACAAAAGATTTCCTCCAGTTTCTGCTGAATGCCCTGAAGAATGCGGACCCAAAGGCCAAAATGACAGCAGCTATGTTCTTCAATGAGGCTTTGAAGCATCCAAGACTTATAAAGCAGAAATACCAAGAGTGCGCAATCCAACATCTGTTGAAGATCATAGAAGAGGACGATAACATCTTGTGCAGCATCGCCATGGAGGCACTGGGGAATGCCACCACCGGAGCTACAAGACTGGTGGAGAGCTATAAGAATAAGATCATTGCCCACATGGAGTTTAGACTATCAAAAACCAGCAACACCAAGATCATCATGACGGCACTGAGGGCGCTGTCCTCCATTATCAGACGCCTGAAGCTTTCTGTCCTCAGTAGACAATTCATTAAAATATCCCAGGAGCATATGGACTATCCGGACGGAGAAGTCCAGATTGCGGCCATTAATCTGTTAAGAGATCTGACAGAGAGCTGCCGCCTTCCGCTATTTGGATATTTTACAGATAAAGTCAGGAGCTTTATACCAACTTTACTCCTGAAATTACATAGTGACAACCAGGAGATCGTAGCAGCCAGTACTTCATCTCTGCAGAGCTGCCTCTCCTACATAAAAGGAGCCAACATTCAGGGATTTTTCCGGACGGAAATCTCTCCAAACATCAATGACCTGAAATCCATCTACAGCTGTCTGGCTCATAACTATCCAAAATTGATGAAGACCCTGCTCCTCCAGACCCCAAGCTATCTGGTCAACTCGGAGGACAAGGAGGCCGTAGTCAGACATGTTGAATTTCTTAAAGATGCCATCAACCATGATGTCATGAAAGACCTGGACTTATATAGTCTCAGCCTAGCTCTAGCCACACTGCACTGCGAAGGCTTCTCATGTAATATCAGAAAAGCCACTGAAAGGGTCGTCTCCATCCTGGCCACCAAGTGGTTTTACATCGGCAGTGCCAACAAATAAAATGCATTTATCAGGGATGAACCGCTGAGGACAGAGGAGACATCAAGGTTGTAGATCACTTCCCCATGCACTATCCAATGGGTGTGAACATCAATATCAGCGGTCAAGACCTGAACATTAATATTAACATCTAGGGGGCAGAGCCAGCAGTCTGACTTGCGAACGAGCCTCAGGCCTACATCGAGGAGGGTGAACAAGGCGCGGACTCACCGGCCGGTGGAGTCCAGCGATGCCAGTTATTCGTCAACATTAGATGACGGAGACCAAGGACTTAGCTGGCGAGACAGACTATACAGCCAGTGTACGGGCAAGCACGGTGGTGCAGTTTGGGGAATATCCCCGTCATCATATAATAGAGACGGTGTATAATGACCACTCCACATATAATATACAGATGTAATGACACGTCAAAAAATAAAAGTCTACTCTGTTTTATATTGAAATGAATGGAGTGTGCAGCCTGCAAGTGACTGAAGCTAATAAAAACTATAGAGCACTCATTGTTTTTTATTGTAGACTAGATACTTTAATTTTTTACACTGAAATTCATATCCTAAAAGGTTTTTAAGCGGGTCACAAATGGTACAAAAGGTACACCTTAATATAATTTATCTTTATATTGGGGAATGTCAGGCCTAATAATTCCACTGGCCATCTAAGTATGAACAACAATGAAGAATAATGATGCTGGGATCCTGTTACTGCCGGGTGATGCCTAATAGGCCAGAATTAATGACGGAACTGACTATAATACAACTGAAATGACTTGATAATGATTCTGTTTCTGAACAGAAGTGAGAAGTCAATGCTTGAATGAAAATTATTGAAAGCAGGCAATTTATTTCCTTTCTATTGTGAAAATTCCTAATGGCGTAGTTCACACACTTCAGTACATTGAGTGAATACCCATAACTGTACGTGTGGACAAATCACACATCCAAACAGGAATAAATACAAGTACACATATGTACCTTGTAATAATGACAATACTTTATTCAAATGCACATAAAAACATATTGGCCATCAAGACCTAAAATAAGACACACAATTTAAAATGCATAGGTGTGAAGCACATAGAGGCTATTGTTATAGAATATACTCAGTAGATAACAACATCAAAATATATAGAGGGTAACTCGGGAAGGCATATACAAATGAAAGGATTCAAATACCACAAGTGTGTTACTTACACCAAAGCCTTCACAAGAAATAAATGAAACCAGGATAAGTATAGACAGGGGAAGGCAGACCACACGCTGGTATACGTGTGAGTGTAAAGATATCAACAAAAAGTAGCCATAATGAAGCCTAATCCCAAAAAACTATACCACCAGTATGGCTGGGTTCACACGTGGCGGAATTTCACTTGAATTCCGCTGCGGACACTCCACAGCGTTAATCCACAGCGGAGCCGTTTCTCCATTGACTTCCACTTAAATTTAGAAGTGTTCGTTTAGACGATGCGTAAAATTCCGCTGCGGAGCATAGGCTGCGGAGCGGAATTTGGTGTCCGCAGCATGCTCTGTCTGTTGCGGAGCAGTGGCGGACTGGTTGCGGACTCATGGCGGAATATCTCCATTGACTTCAATGGAGATTCTAAATTCCGCAATGAAGTCCGCAGCTGTCATGCACATGTTATGTGTGCTGCGGATGCGTCTTGCTTTTTTGCCATGACATTTCTTCATTCTGGCTGGACCTATGTATTTCTAGGTCTACAGCCAGACTGAGGAAGTCAATGGGGCTCCCGGAATTACTAGGAGACGTCAGTAAATAGTCACTGTCCAGGGTGCTGAAAGAGTTAAGCGATCGGCAGTAACTGTTTCTGCACCCTGGATAGTGACTACCGATCCCAATATACAGCAACCTGTAAAAAAATAGAAGTTCATACTTACCGAGAACTCCCTGCTTCTGTCTCCAGTCCAGCTTCCCAGGATGACGTTTCAGTCTAAGTGACGGCTGCAGCCAATCACAGGCTGCAGCGGTCACATGGACTGCCGCGTCATCCAGGGAGGTAGGGCTGGATGCTGAAAGAGGGACGCGTCACCAAGACAACGGCCGGTAAGTATGAAATTCGTTTACTTTCACTAGGGAAAGTGCTGTCCCTTCTCTCTATCCTGCACTGATAGGGAGAAGGGAAGCACTTTTCCCGCAGTCCGCAGCAGCTAGTCCGCATCAATTTACTGCACATTTTGGGCAGATCCGCAGCCGTAATCCGCAACCCGGATTAGGTGCGGCATTGATGCGGACAGTTGCGGAGGAAATCCGCCACATGGGGGCATGCCCTATATGTCATGTTGAGCCTAGATATGAACACCACACTTCAAGCCCCGACCCCTTGATAAAGCTACCGCGAAACGTGCGTCGGGGCTTGCAGTGTGGTGTTCATATCTAGGCTCAACATGACATATACTGGTTGGTATAGTTTTTTGGGATTAGGCTTCATTATGGCTACTCTTTGTTGATATCTTTACACTCACACGTATACCAGCGTGTGGTGTGCCTTCCCCTGTCTATACTTATCCTGGTTTAATTGATTTCTTGTGAAGGCTTTGGTGTAAGTAACACACTTGTGGTATTTGAATCCTTTCATTTGTATATGCCTTCCCGAGTTACCCTCTATATATTTTGATGTTGTTATCTACTGAGTATATTCTATAACAATAGCCTCTATGTGCTCCACATCTATGCATTTTAAATTGTGTGTCTTATTTTAGGTCTTGATGGCCAATATGTTTTTATGAGCAGTTGAATAAAGTATTGTCATTATTACAAGGTACAAATGTGTACTTGTTGTATTTATTCCTGTTTGGATGTGTGATTTGTCCACACGTACAGTTATGGGTATTCATTCTTCATTTCTCTTTTGATATGTGTGGACGTTTATTATAAGCGTTTATCGTTTGGTCTGTATCTTTATAGGTATTCACTTAAGTACATTGTAGTGACATGTATTACTGATTTGTGAAAAAAAAAAAGTGTATAACGATTGTTATGCTTTAAATTGATTTGCTATGAAACTGCCCTTATGGTCTGATATCCTTTGGTAGGTTTGGTTTTAAAGAAAATGAAGTCCTAGGCAGTTTGGCATTTTTAGACTGTTTATATAATACCGCCATATACTGGCAAGATAATACTGCCATATACAACCCACATAATACCACCATATAGTGGTCAAATAATAAGCAATATCCAAATAATAGCCCCTAAAGAACCCCCATAATACTGCCATATAGTTCCCAGATAATACTTCAACTCAATTTCCATATAATACCACTAAACAACGGTTAAAGAGGTATTCCCAACTTAGACATTTATGGATTATCCGCAGAAAATGCTAAAAACTGGCTAATAGATGCGGGTCCCAGCTCTGGGACTCGCACCTATATCAAGAACGGGAGTCACCGGACCAGCTCTGGGACTCGCACCTGTATCAATAATGTGGGTCACTGGACCCCCGTTTCACCTGGTGGGGCTGCCGCTGGCTGCAGATTCCAGGCTGGGACTAGTGAACAGGGGGCCGTTGCCCCCTGTCTGCTAGTTTCCATCTTGAATCTGTGGACAGTGGGCACCTCACCAGTTGGGAATAACTCCTTCGACGGCCAGTGAAGCCTATGGGTCAGTTTTTGACAGATCCATTGCCAAGCAACGGCAGGGCGTGCCAAAGTTCCCAGCTTTCAACAGACAAGATGGATGTGGAGAAATTGATCAGCCTGGTGCATGACCACCCAGAACTATGAGCAGGGGTGAACCTAGCCCCTCTGCTGCCTGAGGCGAACTATAAAAAGACGCCGCCCATCTATCAGAGTTTTCTCATTACTAGCTTTACACAACAAACATGCAGCATATACATTTTTTTAAACAGAAAAACATTTGTTGTTTATTTGCTAAAGTGCTGTTTGTGGTATAGAAAAGATTTAAAGAATTCTACTTACTGTATTACTTTAGTATCATTGATCAACAACGCAGCATTATCACTGAAAATGGTTTAACGCATCTTCTATGTCCCCTTTTTATTACCTAATTGACTTATGATTTTTAACTGAATTCAGTGGCCCGGCGTGGACGGCATGATGCAGTGAGGTCATTGTGCCAAGCAGTTGACGTCATCAGCGTGCTCCCAATCTCTTGTAGGCCTCAGGCCTAAACCAGGCTGTGGCCTACAAGAGCAAAAGGAGGAGCAGGGGTTTCTATTGTGGCAAATGTAAGTTTTTTTAAATTTTATACTGCTAACTTTTTTTGGTAGGTTCCGCTGGACCTTTTGGACTACGTCGTAGATTCATTGGACTACTTCAATGATCTACTTTTAAAAAAGATAAAAAAAATTGTGAAAGAGGGTTGCATGGGGGAGTTTTGATTTCAATAAAAAAAAATTCTTATGGCTGTTTTTTTTAATACTTTATTGTGGGCTTAGTAATGGCTGCTGTCTGATTGACACCATTCAATTACTAAGGCTGGGGCTTAGCATTAGCCAGTAACAAGGCTATCACTAACCCCTATTATTACCCCGATTCCCACTGTCGCCAGGGATACCGGAAAGAGTCGAGTATGATTCAGTACCTGGCCATCTGAAACGACGGTTAGGGTATATTCACACGAGGTCATTAAGTCCGTAATTGACGGACGTATTTCGGCCGCAAGTACCGGACCGAACACAGTGCAGGGAGCCGGGCTCCTAGCATCATAGTTATGTACGACGCTAGGAGTCCCTGCCTCGCTGCCGGACAACTGTCCCGTACTGTAATCATGTTTTCAGTACGGGACAGTAGTTCTATGGAGAGGCAGAGACTCCTAGCGTCGTACATAACTATGATGCTAGGAGCCTGGCTCCCTGCACTGTGTTCGGTCCGGTACTTGCGGCCGAAATACGTCCGTCAATTATGGACGTAATGACCTCGTGTTAACATACCCTTAGGCCGCAGGCTGGTATTATGAGGCTGGGAAGGGACAAAAAACGTGGCCCTTCCCATCCTGGTGATGCTAGGCTGCAGCTGCTTTATTGTATCTGGCTAGTTATGAAAAATAGGGGGAATCCTACGTCATTTTTTTAAAATAAATTGAAAAAAAAATTATGTGAGATCCCCTCCATTTTTCATAACCAACCACATACAATAAAGCAGCAGCAGCCTAGCATCACCAGGGTTTTTGGCCCTTCCTAGCCTGATAGTACCAGCCTGCGGCCACCCCAGTACCCTTCACTTCAGATGGTCGGGTACTGGATCGTACCCAGCTCTTCACGGTACTCCTGGTGGTGGTGGGTAGCGGGGTAATAATAGAGGGTTAGTGCTAGCCTTTTTACTGGCTAACACTAAGGCCCTTCTTAGTAATGGACGCTCTCAATCAGACAGCTGCCATTACTAAGGCGGTAATGAAGTATTCAAAAACAGAGACATAAAAAAAAAAGTTTGATTGAAATAACTCAACACAATCCACTTTAACCATTTTATTGGAAAAAAAGCTTAAAGTGTAGCTAAACGTTCAACAAATTTCTGACATGTCATAGTGACATGTCAGAAGTTTGAATTGGTGGGGGTCCGAGAACGGAGACCCCCACCAATCGCTAGAACGAAGCAGCTGAATGACTCGTGTGAACGCTCAGCTTTGTGTCTGTTCTGCTTTTTCCGGAAATATATGTATCTGTGTACATGATACATTTATTTTCGTAAATAGCCGAACAGACACGAAGCAGCTGAGCGCTCACACGAGCACTTCAGCTGCTTCGTTTTAGCGATCGGTGGGGGTCTTAGTGCTCGGTCCTCCACCAATGATAAAAGTTTAGTTACAGTTCAAAGGCTATGTGCACCTTTAAAAACTTATTTTTTAATATATACATATATGAATATATCTATCAATGTGATTGGTGCAAGTTTTAATGACTTTTTATTGAAAATGATTTGTACTTTTTGAGATACAGTTGCTTTGTATCCTGTATACAGAGCAGCTGTATCTAGTGCTGAGACCTGAATCCATTAGGTCACCTGTTATCGATTACATCTAAGTTATGAACTTAAATGTGATCGGTAACAGCTCGATCCTGCCCCTACTAATTTAAAAGGGATCGGGGGGGGTTTGGGCGTTTTACTCACAGCAGAGGGCTCAATAGGTGGGAATAATCCCCCCATAGAGCCCTCACTAGTTACCTTACTGAAAGGTTAGGGGTGTCTGAGCATCCGACTGACTGCTCTAAAGGGGGGGCAGAATACTCCCCCCTATAGAGCTCTCTGCAGTAAGTCAGACGCTAAGACTGCCCATCCCCTGCATCCCCCTATCCTTCCATTATAGTAACGTGAGGACTTTATAGGGTGGATTTTTTCCCCCCTCATAGAGCCCTTGGCTGTCAGGAAAATGCCCAGACCTCCCTTTCAGTATACTCCCGGGTCCCGGTCCCCCAGCTACGGCCGACCAACACCTTTTAAATTAGTGAAGGCAGGAGCGTGAGTGCTGTAAATGGCACTCAATTTTTAATACAGGCCACCGCTCACCTCGTGCATCATGCATCTCGTCACTCCTCTTCTTGAGGAGAGAGCACTCGACCGCTCCTTCTGCAGACCTGCTCCTCTCTGGCGGCGCGTGCTGCGTACAGCGTCAGAGAGGAGGAGGAGTGTTCTTACAGATGGGCACCATCATGCGGCACGCCAGGTAAGTAAAATAAGGCATGCCCCCTCCCCCCGGTCCAGCCCTTCCCTAGTTCCAAATGCCACCCAGGAGCGTAACTAGAAAAGACTAGGCCCCATAGCAGGCAGACAAAACTCTTGACTGCCCCCCCCCCAGGTTCCACAAGAAGCCCCCTTTATAGATAGTGCCCCCTGTAGAATGTGCCATACAGCCCCCCTGTAGACAGTGCTATATAGCCCCGCCTATAAACAGTGTCACAGCCCACTTGTAGATAGCGACCCCTACCTCCCCCTTGTAGATAGTGCCATACAGCCCCCCTGTAGATATCGCCATAAAGCCCCCCTGGTATATAGCGATATACAGCTCCCACTGTATATAGTGCCACACAGCCCCCCTCCCTTGTATATAGTGCTGCACAGCCCCCCCTTAGTAGATAGTGTGACACACAGACCCCTGAAGTTTTCGCCACACACAGCCCCCTGTAGATAGAGCCACAGCCCTCCATCTTGTAAATAGTGCCACACAGACCCCCCTTAGTAGTGTCACGTGGCCCCTTGTATATAGTGCCACACAGCTCTACCATATGTACAGTGCCACACAGCACCCTTTTATATAGTGCCATGCAGCCCCCCTTTGTATATAGTGCCACATGGCAATGGCGCATCCGAGAAAGTTCTGTCAGCCAGAGAATGTCAATCAAGCATGGAAAGTTTGGTTTGGAGGCTGGACTATGTGACTCGTCAGGATAGCGGCACCGCCCCATGACCCTTTAATGAGTAATTAGCATATAGTGTGCGCCGTTTTAAAAGTGGATTTGAAAGATTTTGCTGCATCTGAGAAAAAACATACAGGGGAATATTGTCAGGTCATGTATTACCACATGGTGGCGGTTCAAGGGGTTAAAACTACCGGACAGGTTCCCATTAAATATACAATGAATTGAGAAAAATTCAATCTGCCCGCAATTTTGTTATTATAGATATATCCTATATAATTACAGCTCCAGAACCAATCTCTGACATATATAGAGTACCACAACCAAGCTCATATATATATACAGTGAAGGAAATAAGTATTTTATTCCTTGCTGATTTTGTAAGTTTGCCCACTGTCAAAGACATGAACAGTCTAGAATTTTTAGGCTAGGTTAATTTTACCAGTGAGAGAAAGATGATATAAAAAAGAAAAAAAGAAAATCACATAGTCAAAATGATATATATTTATTTGCATTGTGCACAGAGAAATAAGTATTTGATCCCCTACCAACCATTAAGAGTTCAGCCTCCTCCAGACCAGTTACACGCTCCAAATCAACCTGGTGCCTGCATTAAAGACAGCTGTCTTACATGGTCACCTGTATAAAAGACTCCTGTCCACAGACTCAATGAATCAGTCTGACTCTAACCTCTACAACATGGGCAAGACCAAAGAGCTTTCTAAGGATGTCAGGGACGAGATCATAGACCTGCACAAGGCTGGAATGGGCTACAAAACCATAAGTAAGACGCTGGGTGAGAAGGAGACAACTGTTGGTGCAATAGTAAGAAAATGGAAGACATACAAAATGACTGTCAATCGACATCGATCTGGGGCTCCATGCAAAATCTCACCTCGTGGGGTATCCTTGATCCTGAGGAAGGTGAGAGCTCAGCCGAAAACTACACGGGGGGAACTTGTTAATGATCTCAAGGCAGCTGGGACCACAGTCACCAAGAAAACCATTGGTAACACATTACGCCGTAATGGATTAAAATCCTGCAGTGCCCGCAAGGTCCCCCTGCTCAAGAAGGCACATGTACAGGCCAGTCTGAAGTTTTCAAATGAACATCTGGATGATTCTGAGAGTGATTGGGAGAAGGTGCTGTGGTCAGATGAGACTAAAATTGAGCTCTTTGGCATTAACTCAACTCGCCGTGTTTGGAGGAAGAGAAATGCTGCCTATGACCCAAAGAACACTGTCCCCACTGTCAAGCATGGAGGTGGAAACATTATGTTTTGGGGGTGTTTCTCTGCTAAGGGCACAGGACTACTTCACTGCATCAATGGGAGAATGGATGGAGCCATGTACCGTCAAATCCTGAGTGACAACCTCCTTCCCTCCACCAGGACATTAAAAATTGCTCGTGGCTGGGTCTTCCAGCACGACAATGACCCGAAACATACAGCCAAGGCAACAAAGGAGTGGCTCAAAAAGAAGCACATTAAGGTCATGGAGTGGCCTAGCCAGTCTCCAGACCTTAATCCCATAGAAAACTTATGGAGGGAGCTGAAGATCCGAGTTGACAAGCAACAGCCTCGAAATCTTAATGATTTACAGATAATCTGCAAAGAGGAGTGGGACAAAATTCCATCTAACATGTGTGCAAACCTCATCATCAACTACAAAAAAACGTCTGACTGCTGTGCTTGCCAACAAGGGTTTTCCCACCAAGTATTAAGTCTTGTTTGCCAAAGGGATAACATACTTATTTCTCTGTGCACAATGCAAATAAATATATATAATTTTGACAATGTGATTTTCTTTTTTTTTCTTTTTTATATAATCTATCTCTCACTGGTAAAATTAACCTAGCCTAAAAATTCTAGACTGTTCATGTCTTTGACAGTGGGCAAACTTACAAAATCAGCAAGGGATCAAATACTTATTTCCTTCACTGTATATATATACACATATAGTACCACAACCAAGCTCAGTACATAAATGCAGTACCAGAACCAAGCTCTGACATATATACAGCACTAAATCCAAGCTCATACATAAATACAACACCAGAACCAAGCTCAGTACATATATATCCAGCACTAGAACAAACCTCAGTACATATATAAAACACCAGAACCAAGCTCAGTACATATACAAACACTAGTACCAAGCTCATACATATATACAGCACCAGAACAAAGCTCAGTATGTATATGCAGCACCAGAAAAACTACAGCTCCCAGCATGGACCGAACAATGGTAAGGATATGCTGGGAGATCCTGTTTCACAAAAAAATCATACCACCCATCATCTCGCTGCAGATCATACAGTGACTACAGTGCTGATTAGAGGCAGAATAAACATTTACATTAAGTGACTCACCGGTGACGTCTCAGATTGTAGTTCTTTTCTTCTCCCTCCGGTCCAGACCTCTATGATGACTTCTCCCGGCCATGACCCATTTCTGCAGTTTTCTGCTCAGATGTTTCAGCTTCTCACTTTTAAAACATTTCTGCACCTATAAACGAAGTTAAAATTTTCTAAACCTCTAAATAGCATAGCGCCATACACTGTGTCCCTGATTATAATAGCGCCATACAATGTGTCCCTGATTATATTAGTACCATACACTGTGTCTGTAGATAGTACCTCACATATAGCTTCCCCTGTATATAGTGTCCCACATATAGCTCCCCCTGTATATAGTGCCCCACATCCCCAATATAGCTCCCCCTGTATATAGTGCCCCACATCCCCAATATAGCTCCCACTTTATATAGTGCCCCACATCCCCATATATACACAGCGTTCCAAATTATTATGCAAATGTTATTTTTCGCTGATTTTCCTAAATAGTCGATGCAAATGACAGTCAGTATAATCTTCAAGCCATCAACCGTTGGAGTATAATGCAAATTTTATTGAACAAATCTCCTAATGAAGTAAAAAACTCAAAAGGCACTGTTTGACATTATTATGCACAACAGAGATCAAAAAATTTTAAAGGTTGTAAAGAGAACTAAAATGGTCATTTGTTGAATTTGCAGCATCAGGAGGTCATATTTACAGAAATCAAAAGCTCTTTCAATCAAAAAAAAACTTAACAGGCCAAGTTACATGTTAACATAGGACCCCTTCTTTGATATCACCTTCACAATTCTTGCATCCATTGAATTTGTGAGTATTTGGATAGTTTCTGCTTGAATATCTTTGCAGGATGTCAGAATAACCTCCCAGAGCTTCTGTTTTGATGTGAACTGCCTCCCACCCTCATAGATATTTTGCTTGAGAATGATGCTCCAAAGGTTCTCAATAGGGTTGAGGTCAGGGAAACATGGGGGCCACACCATGAGTTTCTCTCCTTTTATGCCCATAGCAGCCAATGACACAGAGGTATTCGTTGCAGCATGAGATGATGAATTGTCATGCATGAAGATAATTTTGCTATGGAAGGCACGGTTCTTCTTTTTGTACCACGGAAGAAAGTGGTCAGTTATAAACTCTACGTACTTTGTAGAGGTCATTTTCACACCGTCAGGGACCCTAAAGGGGCCTACCAGCTCTCTCCAAATTCACAACGACCAGCTTCTGGCAGTGCACAGACACACAGCGTGTCCTCGCGAGATCACGCTGTGACGTCACTCACTTCCTCCCACAGGAACTTCATTGCGTCGGATGAGCGAGGACACGCTGTGTGTCTGTGAACTGCCAGAAGCTGGGTGGTAACGAAGAGAAGTGGATGATGCTGATTCATCAGCATCATACACTTCCATTCACAACGCCTAGCTAGTAAAACAAGTAAAAACGCCCAGATGTACATACACAATACACGCCCACTTGGACATAACTTTAAACACGCCCAGTTGTACTTAAGAAAGGCTCATTTGCATAAATATAAAAATGGTCATAACTTGGCCAAAAATGCTCGTTTTTGAAAAGAAAAAACTTTACTGTTAGCTACATTGCAGCGCCGATCTGCTGCAATAGGAGATAGGGGTTTGAAAATCTGGTGACAGAGCCTCTTTAAAGCTCAGTGCAATGTATGACTCTAGTTCACACAGTATCTTGATGTATTTGTAACTAAAGGATAATAAATGCAGTGATATTGGTCAACCAAGACCCCGCAGTATTGAAATCTACTGCATAAATATAAATAAATCAAGTATTTTTATTTGCATTCTATTAACCGCTTCTCGACCGCCCACAGTAAATTCACGTCGGAGCTTGCTGGGCTCTGTGCAGCGCCAACGTGAATTCACTGTGGGTGTTAAAAGCGCGATCCGGGTGTAAAATTGTATAAAGAATTGGGAGGAAATATTGGGGATATGGAATTTATTTGTGTTTTATAGGAAAGTATAAATATTATTTTTTTCATAAAAAGGTTATAATTCTATGGTACTTAATGATCTTTGGGGTGGGAGGGGGATGGGATTGGGGAGATATATGTTGTCTGATGTAAATTGTCCAGATAAATTGTTAGCATTATGATATTTTTAATCACTGGATATTGAAATGTTGTAATGTTTTTATTACTGAAATTCAATAAAGATATGTGAAAAAAAAAAAGCATTTGATGTGTGTTAGAATGTAAGGTAAGTGTGAGGTCATCAGTGATGTCATAATTCACCTTCTCTATAAAAGCTGCAGATCAGTCACATTCCGTTGAGCCGCTATAGACCAATAGTTTCTTGCTTTTTGGTACGTCGCTCTCACTTGACTTTTTCTTGAGTCCTGTGACTTCTAGAAATCTTGCTTTATCCAGAAGCTTCAGATCCACGATTCAGAGGTAAGAGGAGAACTTGTAGAATGTTTCTTGTGAAGTATTGCAGCGAGTTCCATGTGCTGCCCCTATAAGAATGTTTCTCTTTCACCCTCTTACTGGGTTAGATTCTAAGGTCAGGCGCAATAAATAAAATACAAGATTGAGTGTATGAAAATGTATATTGTATAAAGAGTGAAATGACTGTTACTTATTCTGAGACTTCTATGGAGATTTGTACATAGCGACAGCCATAAACAATGAACTTTACAGAGACACTTTTTCCTTATCATCAATAATTACATGACAGGTTATAATTACCATCCATGGTCTCTCCACACTCCAGGAAGTCTCCTTTCCAGTATGTCCCTCCTCAAGTGGCCCCCCAAGTGGCTCCCCTCATGTCATGCTTGGGTCTTTTATACCCCCTTGTCTGCCCCTCTTAGAGACAAATAGTGTGACCTTCCTGATAAAAAGAACTTCCCCCTCATGTAACATGCGGATATAGAACACTGGTGCCACTTATCAACCACCCTGAGGCGCAGCTAGACGTCACAGGGGGAGGGGGGAGCACATCTAAGTGGGCCCAAACCCAGTAGGCCCCCCACACGGTATAATGCCACATGTTTGCCCCCACACAGAATAATGCTTCCATAGCTGCCCCCACATAGTATAATGAACCCTTATTGCCCCCACAAAGTATAGTAACCACTTAGTGGCCCACACACACACACAGTATAATGCCCTTATAGCTTTCCCACACAGTATAATGCACCTATAGCTGTCCCCACAAAGTATAATGCCCATATAGTGCCTCTCACACTGTATAATGCCCATATAGTGCCTCTTACACAGCATAACGCCCCATATCTGCCCACATACAGTATAATGCCCCCATAGCTGCCTCCACACAGTAAAATGCCCCCATAGTTGACCCATACAGTATAATGCCCCATAGCTGGCCCATACAATACAATGCCCCCATAGCTGCCTCCACATAGTATAATGCCCCATAGCTGCCCTTATACAGTACAATGCCCCAATAACTGCCCTCATACAGTATAATGCCTCCAAAGCACCCAAATAGAGCAAACTTCCCTATTGCGGCCCCCATTATAATGCCACCTTAGCTGCCACTACACAGCATAGTGCCTAATAAAAAATAATAAAATAAATATTTACCCATCCACATTCCCACGATGAGAGGAGGAGATCCCTCTGCTCCACCGCTCTGTGCAGTGTGTGGCTCTGCGCAGACAGGCATGATAACGTCACTACATCGCGCCCGTCTATGTCAAGCCACTCATAGCTGCAGCAGGCATTATACAGTAAATACTGGAGCAAGGAGCCATCGGCTACGTGCTCCAGTATTGAATTCAACTGTATCTGCATCCTGAGGACGCAGATACAGTTGAAACAGGGACACACCACCGCTGGGCGACCGGCCCTTGGCCCCACCATTTCAGTGGACCTGGAGCCACCGCCCCCTCTGCCCCCTCGCAAGCTACGCTACTGCAACCACCTTTATAGCATTTATGACATCCTGAGTTTGTCCATGGGTAAGACTGGGTTCACACAACTGGTTAGTATCTGTAAGAGATACCTGTGAACATCTGGGTCATTCATTGTGAGTATCAGGGTAAACAATAGGAATTTTCAATACTGATGAGGCGCATTTCATTAAGACATGCAACTATACCCATGATCCTCCATCTTTAATTCACCCAAATAAAATACTCTATATAATATTACCGTAAAGGATCTGCCAGGCACTACGTCTGGGTATACTCCCAGGATTAATCAGTCGACACCTGAGGCCAGACCTCTGAGACTGACACCTGCTCCCACCAATCAGGGTGGCAGGCTCAGGAGTGGGTGAGCCTATCGCGGCCTGGTCAGTCAGAGTTAGCTCCGCCCCCTGTCCATTTATACCTGCCGTTTTCTCTTCCTCCTTGCTTGTTATTCTTCTTGGATTCCTGGCCCCACTGCTGCCTTGCTTCAGTTCCGTTTATCCTGAGTTGCTCTGCCCCTGGCTTGCTTCTGCTCCGTGCTCCCGTTTGTATAGTCCACTACTTCCTGATCCTGACTGGCTCATTCACCGCTCCGTTTCCTCGCGGCGTTCCGTGGGCTACTGTATTCCCTTGCGTGTTCCCTGTTTGTACTCCCTTGCACTTAGACAGCGTAGGGACCGCCGCCAAGTTGTACCCCGTCGCCTAGGGCGGGTCGTTGCAAGTAGGCAGGGACAGGGCGGTGGGTAGATTACGGCTCACTTGTTCCCTTCACCTCCTTCCTGCCATTACATAGCCCCGTCCTGGTCCCCCTCGAGGAAACCTCCTGTTCCCGTTCTCACCCCTGAGGGGGTGGAATTCGAGGTGGCCAAGATTGTGGACAGTAGGATGATCCAGGGCTCCCTCCAGTACCTGGTCCATTGGAGAGGATACGGGCCGGAGGAGAGGACTTGGGTACCTGCTCGAGATGTTCACGCTGGGGTATTGATAAGGAGGTAAACCTTCTCTTCCCCACTAAACCGGGTCCTCTTAGTAAGGGTCCGGTGGCCCCTCATAAAAGGGGGAGTACTGTAAAGGATCTGCCAGGCACTACGTCTGGGTATACTCCCAGGATTAATCAGTCGACACCTGAGGCCAGACCTCTGAGACTGACACCTGCTCCCACCAATCAGGGTGGCAGGCTCAGGAGTGGGAGAGCCTATCGCAGCCTGGTCAGTCAGAGTTAGCTCCGCCCCCTGTCCATTTATACCTGCCGTTTTCTCTTCCTCCTTGCTTGTTATTCTTCTTGGATTCCTGGCCCCACTGCTGCCTTGCTTCAGTTCCGTTTATCCTGCGTTGCTCTGCCCCTGGCTTGCTTCTGCTCCGTGCTCCCGTTTGTATACTCCACTACTTCCTGATCCTGACTGGCTCATTCACCGCTCCGTTTCCTCACGGCGTTCCGTGGGCTACTGTATTCCCTTGCGTGTTCCCTGTTTGTACTCCCTTGCACTTAGACAGCGTATGGACCGCCGCCAAGTTGTACCCCGTCGCCTAGGGCGGGTCGTTGCAAGTAGGCAGGGACAGGGCGGTGGGTAGATTAGGGCTCACTTGTTCCCTTCACCTCCTTCCTGCCATTACATAGCCCCGTCCTGGTCCCCCTCGAGGAAACCTCCTGTTCCCGTTCTCACCCCTGAGGGGGTGGAATTCGAGGTGGCCAAGATTGTGGACAGTAGGATGATCCAGGGCTCCCTCCAGTACCTGGTCCATTGGAGAGGATACGGGCCGGAGGAGAGGACTTGGGTACCTGCTCGAGATGTTCACGCTGGGGTATTGATAAGGAGGTTCCACCTTCTCTTCCCCACTAAACCGGGTCCTCTTAGTAAGCGTCCGGTGGCCCCTCATAAAAGGGGGAGTACTGTAAAGGATCTGCCAGGCACTACGTCTGGGTATACTCCCAGGATTAATCAGTCGACACCTGAGGCCAGACCTCTGAGACTGACACCTGCTCCCACCAATCAGGGTGGCAGGCTCAGGAGTGGGAGAGCCTATCGCGGCTTGGTCAGTCAGAGTTAGCTCCGCCCCCTGTCCATTTATACCTGCCGTTTTCTCTTCCTCCTTGCTTGTTATTCTTCTTGGATTCCTGGACCCACTGCTGCCTTGCTTCAGTTCCGTTTATCCTGCGTTGCTCTGCCCCTGGCTTGCTTCTGCTCCGTGCTCCCGTTTGTATACTCCACTACTTCCTGATCCTGACTGGCTCATTCACCGCTCCGTTTCCTCGCGGCGTTCCGTGGGCTACTGTATTCCCTTGCGTGTTCCCTGTTTGTACTCCCTTGCACTTAGACAGCGTAGGGACCGCCACCAAGTTGTACCCCGTCGCCTAGGGCGGGTCGTTGCAAGTAGGCAGGGACAGGGCGGTGGGTAGATTAGGGCTCACTTGTTCCCTTCACCTCCTTCCTGCCATTACAATTACATATAACCTTATATGTGGCTTTCATTTTCTGAAACCTTTAATTTCTTACACCACCAGAGGGCGCAGTGTAGAGGAGTGCCGCTGTCTCCTCTGGCTGCACTGTCCTGTCCCTGCCTTGGGAGGGCGCTCTTTATGCAGTTATCACATGTTTATTAGGGAGGGGGCTGACAATTGAGGACATAGAAGTCTAGAATCTATTTTCTTTTTGGAAGATGATTTAGAAACAAGTAACCACATGATGATTTCTCACGTCAGCAGATTTGTGGATATGAAGATCATGAATAGAAAACATCAGACATTCTGTGTGGACACAAATCAAGAGCTCAGAAATGCTTTGGACACCTGGAATTTGGTGGAAGAAGACGTCTTAGGAGCCTGTGTCCCTTATTTCATCCAGGAGAAGGCGGCTGAAGATCTCTTCACTTATACGGATGTGTTTCAGAAAGCCATTCTGAGTAACCTGTTACCATCTGAATACAACGCCGCCATGTGCCGCTTCTTCATCAGAGTCATTCAGTACAGAAGAGACGCGGCCCACTACCTGAAGGAATATATTATCAATGTGCTATGTGAGCACTTGAAGGTGGAGTACATGAAGGGGCAATACTATTCCTACGCCATGACTAAGAAGGTTATCGTCTGGCTGAGCATCCTCCATCTCGATGCGGTGGTTGGGGAACTGAGATACAACATCGTTTATGAGGATTTCAATGCTGCCATTGTCGACACTTTAATAGAAGTGACATCTCTGTGTGCTACAGTCATCATGCCACACATCTTGGACATGCTGCCAGTGCTGAGCCGAGTGGTCAAAGACGCTCCTGACCAACTATCTAAGGAGATGTTGTGCTATGCTATAAGACGTTTATGCGGCAGCATCCAAGAATATATTGGGAAGGGTGGCAGCTGCAAAGTGCAACTTATGAAGGCCATAAGCAACATGAAGGACAACATTTCTACCTGGTTGCCTGATGTCCATGCTGAGCTTCAAGACTCCACCAAAGATGCACTGGAATTCTTTAATGTACCCGAATCATCGGAGAACCAGCCGACCGAGCAGGTCGATGACGAGTTACAGACCCTTCCTTACGCCGAGCTCCTAGATAAGTACAGGGAGCAAGTTTCGGCGGAGAATAAGGAACCGGAAGATACAGAGAAGCAGCGTATTGAGATGAACACGCTTGTGACATCTCTGGTATATGGCAGGAAAATAACAAAAGATTTCCTCCAGTTTCTGCTGAATGCCCTGAAGAATGCGGACCCAAAGGCCAAAATGACAGCAGCTATGTTCTTCAATGAGGCTTTGAAGCATCCAAGACTTATAAAGCAGAAATACCAAGAGTGCGCAATCCAACATCTGCTGAAGATCATAGAAGAGGACGATAACATCTTGTGCAGCATCGCCATGGAGGCACTGGGGAATGCCACCACCGGAGCTACAAGACTGGTGGAGAGCTACAAGAATAAGATCATTGCCCACATGGAGTTTAGACTGTCAAAAACCAGCAACACCAAGATCATCATGGCGGCACTGAGGGCGCTATCCTCCATTATCAGACGCCTTAAGCTTTCTGTCTTCAGTAGACAATTCATTAAAATATCCTGGGAGCATATGGACTATCCGGACGGAGAAGTCCAGATTGCGGCCATTAATCTGTTAAGAGATCTGACAGAGAGCTGCCGCCTTCCGCTATTTGGATATTTTACAGATAAAGTCAGGAGCTTTATACCAACTTTGCTTCTGAAATTACATAGTGACAACCAGGAGATAGTAGCAGCCAGTACTTCATCTCTGCAGAGCTGCCTCTCCTACATCAAAGGAGCCAACATTCAGGGATTTTTCCGGACGGAAATCTCTCCAAACATCAATGACCTGAAATCCATCTACAGCTGTCTGGCTCATAACTATCCAAAATTGATGAAGACCATGCTCCTCCAGACCCCAAGCTATCTGGTCAACTCAGAGGACAAGGAGGCCGTAGTCAGACATGTTGAATTTCTTAAAGATGCCATCAACGATAATGTCATGAAAGACCTGGACTTATATTGTCTCAGCCTAGCTCTAGCCACACTGCACTGCGAAGGCTTCTCATGTAATATCAGAAAAGCCACTGAAAGGGTCGTCTCCATCCTGGCCACCAAGTGGTTTTACATCGGCAGTGCCAACAAATAAAATGCATTTATCAGAGATGAACCGCTGAGGACAGAGGAGACATCAAGGTTGTAGATCACTTCCCCATGTACTATCCAATGGTTGTGAACATCAATATCAGCGGTCAAGACCTGAACATCAATATTAACATCTAGGGGGCAGAGCTAGCAGTCTGACTTGCGAACGAGCCTCAGGCCTACATCGAGGAGGGTGAACAAGGCGCGGACTCACCGGCCGGTGGAGTCCAGCGATGCCAGTTATTCGTCAACATTAGATGACGGAGACCAAGGAGTTAGCTGGCGAGACAGACTATACAGCCAGTGTACGGGCAAGCACGGTGGTGCAGTTTGGGGAATATCCCCGTCATCATATAATAGAGACGGTGTATAATGACAACTCCACATATAATATACAGATGTAATGACACGTAAAAAAATAAAAGTCTACTCTGTTTTATATTGAAATGAATGGAGTGTGCAGCCTGCAAGTGACTGAAGCTAATAAAAACTATAGAGCACTCATTGTTTTTTATTGTAGACTAGATACTTTAATTTTTTACACTGAAATTCATATCCTAAAAGGTTTTTAAGCGGGTCACAAATGGTACAAAAGGTACACCTTAATATAATTTATCTTTATATTGGGGAATGTCAGGCCTAATAATTCCACTGGCCATCTAAGTATGAACAACAATGAAGAATAATGATGCTGGGATCCTGTTACTGCCGGGTGATGCCTAATAGGCCAGAATTAATGACGGAACTGACTATAATACAACTGAAATGACTTGATAATGATTCTGTTTCTGAACAGAAGAGAGAAGTCAATGCTTGAATGAAAATTATTGAAAACAGGCAATTTCTTTTCTTTCTAATGTGAAAATTCCTAATGCCGTAGTTCACACACTTCAGTACATTGTAGTGACATGTATTACTGATTTGTGAAAAAAAAAGTGTATAACGATTGCTATGCTTTAAATTGATTTGCTATGAAACTGACCCTATGGTCTAATATCCTTTGGTGGGTTTGGTTTTAAAGAAAGTGAAGTCCAAGGCAGTTTGACATTTTTAGACTGTTTATATAATACTGGCAAGATAATACTGCCATATACAACCCACATAATACCACCATATAGTGGTCAAATAATAAGCAATATCCAAATAATAGCCCCTAAAGAACTCCCATAATACTGCCATATAGTTCCCAGATAATACTTCAACTCAATTCCCATATAATACCACTAAACAGCACTTAAAGGGGTATTCCCAACTTAGACATTTATGGAGTATCCACAGAAAATGGCAAAAACTGGCTAATAGATGCGGTTCCCAGCTCTGGGACTCGCACCTGTATCAATAATGTGGGTCACCGGACCCCCGTTTCACCTGTTGGGGCTGCCGCTGGCTGCAGATTCCAGGCTGGGACTAGTGAATAGGGGGACGTTGCCCCCTGTCTGCTAGTTTACATCTTGAATCTGTGGACAGTGGGCACCTCACCAGCCAAAGTTCCCAGCATTCAACAGACAAGATGGATGTGGAGAAATTGTTCAGCCTGGTGCATGACCACCCAGAACTATGAGCAGGGGTGAACCTAGCCCCTCTGCTGCCTGAGGCGAACTATAAAAAGACGCCCCCCATCTATCAGAGTTTTCTCATTACTAGCTTTACACAACAAACACGCAGCATATACATTTTTTTAAACAGAAAAAACATTTGTTGTTTATGTGCTAAAGTGCTGTTTGAGGTATAGAAAAGATTTAAAGAATTCTACTTACTGTATTACTTTAGTATCATTGATCAACAACGCAGCATTATCACTGAAAATGGTTTAACGCATCTTCTATGTTCCCTTTTTATTACCTAATTGACTTATGATTTTTAACTGAATTCAGCGGCCCGGCGTGGACGGCATGATGCAGTGAGGTCATTGTGCCAGGCAGTTGACGTCATCAGCGTGCTCCCGATCTCTTGTAGGCCTCAGGCCTAAACCAGGCTGTGGCCTACAAGAGCAAAAGGAGGAGCAGGGGTTTCTATTGTGGCAAATTTATTTTCTTTTAAATTTTATACTGCTAACTTTTTTTGGTAGGTTCCGCTGGACCGTTTGGACTACGTCGTAGAGTCATTGGACTACTTCAATGATCTACTTTTAAAAAAGATAAAAAAAATTGTGAAAGAGGGTTGCATGGGGGAGTTTTGATTTCAATAAAAACAAATTCTTATGGCTGTTTTTTTAATACTTTATTGTGGGCTTAGTAATGGCTGCTGTCTGATTGACACCATTCAATTACTAAGGCTGGGGCTTAGCATTAGCCAGTAACAAGGCTATCACTAACCCCTATTATTACCCCGATTCCCACTGTCGCCAGGGATACCGGGAAGAGTCGAGTATGATTCAGTACCTGGCCATCTGAAACGACGGTTAGGGTATGTTCACACGAGGTCATTAAGTCCGTAATTGATGGACGTATTTCGGCTGCAAGTACCGAACCGAACACAGTGCAGGGAGCCGGGCTCCTAGCATCATAGTTACTTGCTAACGCTACGGTCCTTCTTAGTAATGGACGCTCTCAATCAGACAGCTGCCATTACTAAGGTGGTAATGAAGTATTTAAAAACAGAGACATAAAAAAAAAAGTTTTATTGAAACAACTCTTCCACACAATCCACTTTAACAATTTTTATTGAAAAAAAGCTTAAAGCGTAGCTAAACGTTCAACAAATTTCTGACATGTCATAATGATTGGATTTTGGATTGGTGGGGGGTCCGAGCACATGATAAAAGTTTAGTTACAGTTCAAAGGCTATGTGCACCTTTAAAAACGTATTTTTTAATATATACATATATGAATATATCTATCAATGTGATTGGTGCAAGTTTTAATGACTTTTTATTGAAAATGATTTGTACTTTTTGAGATACAGCTGTTTCCTGTATACAGAGCAGCTGGTATCTAGTGCTGAGACCTGAATCCATTAGGTCACCTGTTATCGATTACATCTAAGTTATGAACTTAGATGTGATCGGTAACAGCTCGATCTTGCCCCTACTAATTTAAAAGGGATCGGCCGACGCTGGAGGGCCGGGAGTATACTGCAAGGGGGGGTTTGGGCGTTTGACTCACAGCAGAGGGCTCCATAGGTGGGAATAATCCCCCCATAGAGCCCTCACTAGTTACCTTACTGAAAGGTTAGGGGTGTCTGAGCATCTGACTGACTGCTCTAAAAGGGGGGCCAGAATACTCCCCCCTATAGAGCTCTCTGCAGTAAGTCAGACGCTAAGACTGCCCATCCCCTGCATCCCCCTATCCTTCCATTATAGTAACGTGAGGACTTTATAGGGTGGATTTTTTTCCCCCCTCATAGAGCCCTTGGCTGTCAGTAAAATGCCCAGACCTCCCTTTCAGTATACTCCCGGGTCCCGGTCCCCCATCTACGGCCGACCAACACCTTTTAAATTAGTGAAGGCAGGAGCGTGAGCGCTGTAAGTGGCACTCAATTTTTAATACAGGCCAACGCTCACCTCATGCATCATGCATCTCTTCACTCCTCTTCTTGAGGAGAGAGCACTCGACCGCTCCTTCTGCAGACCTGTTCCTCTCTAGCGGCACGTGCTGCGTACAGCATCAGAGAGGAGGAGAAGTGTTCTTACAGATGGGCACCATCATGCGGCACGACAGGTAAGTAAAATAAGGCATGCCCCCTCCCCCCGGTCCAGTCCTTCCCCAGTTCCAAATGCCGCCCAGGGGCGTAACTAGGAAAGACTAGGCCCCATAGCAGGCAGACAAAACTCTTGACTGGCCCCCCCAGATTCCACAAGAAGCCCCCTTTATAGATAGTGCCCCCCTGTAGAATGTGCCATACAGCCCCCCTGTAGACAGTGCTATATAGCCCCGCCTATAAACAGTGTCACAGCCCACTTGTAGATAGCGACCCCCACCTCCCCCTTGTAGATAGTGCCATACAGCCCCCCTGTAGATATCGCCATAAAGCCCCCCTGGTATATAGCGATATACAGCTTCCACTGTATATAGTGCCACACAGCCCCCCTCCCTTGTATATAGCGCTGCACAGCCCCCCCTTAGTAGATAGTGTGACACACAGACCCCTGAAGTTTGCGCCACACACAGCCCCCTGTAGATAGAGCCACAGCCCTCCATCTTGTAAATAGTGCCACACAGACCCCCCTTAGTAGTGCCACACGGCCCCTTGTATATAGTGCCACACAGCTCTACCATGTGTACAGTGCCACACAGCACCCCTTTTATATAGTGCCATGCAGCCCCCCTTTGTATATAGTGCCACATGGCAATGGCGCATCCGAGAAAGTTGTATCAGCCAGAGAATGTCAATCAAACATGGAAAGTTTGGTTTGGAGGCTGGACTATGTGACTCGTCAGGATAGCGGCACCGCCCCATGACCCTTTAATTATTAATTAGCATATAGTGTGCGCCGTTTTAAAAGTGGATTTTAAAGATTTTGCTGCATCAGAGAAAAAACATACAGGGGAATATTGTCAGGTCATGTATTACCACATGGTGGCGGTTCAAGGGGTTAAAACTACCGGACAGGTTCCCATTAAATATACAACGAATTGAGAAAAATTCCATCTGCCCGCAATTTTGTTATTATAGATATATCCTGTATAATTACAGCTCCAGAACCAATCTCTGACATATATACAGTACCACAACCAAGCTCATATATGTATATATATATATATATATATATATATATACACATATAGTACCACAACCAAGCTCAGTACATAAATGCAGTACCAGAACCAAGCTCTGACATATATACAGCACTAGATCCAAGCTCATACATAAATACAACACCAGAACCAAGCTCAGTACATATATATCCAGCACTAGAACAAACCTCAGTACATATATAAAACACCAGAACCAAGCTCAGTACATATACAAACACTAGTACCAAGCTCATACATATATACAGCACCAGAACAAAGCTCAGTAGGTATATGCAGCACCAGAAAAACTACAGCTCCCAGCATGGACCGAACAATGGTAAGGATATGCTGGGAGATCCTGTTTCACAAAAAAATCATACCACCCATCATCTCGCTGCAGATCATACAGTGACTACAGTGCTGATTAGAGGCAGAATAAACATTTACATTAAGTGACTCACCGGTGATGTCTCAGATTGTAGTTCTTTTCTTCTTCCTCCGGTCCAGACCTCTCGATGACTTCTCCCGGCCATGACCCATTTCTGCAGTTTTCTGCTCAGATGTTTCAGCTTCTCACTTTTAAAACATTTCTGCACCTATAAACGAAGTTAAAATTTTCTAAACCTCTAAATATAATAGCGCCATACACTGTGTCCCTGATTATAATAGTGCCATACAATGTGTCCCTGATTATATTAGTACCATACACTGTGTCTGTAGATAGTACCTCACATATAGCTTCCCCTGTATATAGTGTCCCACATATAGCTCCCCCTGTATATAGTGGCCCACATCCCCAATATAGCTCCCCTTTATATAGTGCCCCACATCCCCATATATACACAGCGTTCCAAATTATTATGCAAATGTTATTTTTCGCTGATTTTCCTAAATAGTCGATGCAAATGACAGTCAGTATAATCTTCAAGCCATCAACCGTTGGAGTATAATGCAAATTTTATTTAACAAATCTCCTAATGATAGCAGATTTTTTTTTAGAAGTAAAAAACTCAAAAGGCACTGTTTGACATTATTATGCACAACAGAGATCAAAACATTTTAAAGGTTGTAAAAAGAACTAAAATGGTCATTTGTTGAATTTGCAGCATCAGGAGGTCATATTTACAGAAATCAAAAGCTCTTACAATAAAAAAAAAAACTTAACAGGCCAAGTTACATGTTAACATAGGACCCCTTCTTTGATATCACCTTCACAATTCTTGCATCCATTGAATTTGTGAGTATTTGGATAGTTTCTGCTTGAATATCTTTGCAGGATGTCAGAATAACCTCCCAGAGCTTCTGTTTTGAACTGCCTCCCACCCTCATAGATATTTTGCTTGAGGATGCTCCAAAGGTTCTCAATAGGGTTGAGGTCAGGGAAACATGGGGGCCACACCATGAGTTTCTCTCCTTTTATGCCCATAGCAGCCAATGACACAGAGGTATTCGTTGCAGCATGAGATGGTGCATTGTCATGCATGAAGATAATTTTGCTACGGAAGCACGGTTCTTATTTTTGTACCACGGAATAAAGTGGTCAGTCATAAACTCTACGTACTTTGCACTGGTCATTTTCACACCGTCAGGAACCCTAAAGGGGCCTACCAGCTCTCTCCAAATGATTCCAGCCCAAAACATGACTCCGCCACCTCCTTGCTGACGTCGCAGCCTTGTTGGGACATGGTGGCCATTCACCAACCATCCACTACTCCATCAATCTGGATCATCCAGGGTTGCACGGCACTCATCACTAAACAACACGGTTTGAAAATTAGTCTTCATGTATTTCCGAGCCCACTGCAACCGTTTCTGCTTGTGAGTATTGTTTAGGGGTGGCCGAATAATAGCTTTATGCACACTTGCAAACCTCTGGAGGATCCTACACCTTGAGGTTCGCGGGACTCCAGAGGCACCAGCGGCTACAAATACCTGTTTGCTGCTTTGCAATGGCATTTTAGCAGCTGCTCTCCTAATTCTAATAATTTGTCTGGCAGAAACCTTCCTCATTATGCCTTTATCTGAACGAACCCGTCTGTGCTCTGAATCAGCCACAAATCTTTTCACAGTACGATGATCATGCTTACGTTTTCTTGAAATATCCAATGTTTTCATACCTTGTCCAAGGTATTGCACTATTTCACGCTTTTCGGCAGCAGAGAGATCCTTTTTCTTTCCCATATTGCTTGAAACCTGTGGCCTGCTTAACCCCTTAATGACCAGGCCATTTTGCGCGTTAATGACCTTGGATTATATTTTGTTTTCTCACAGTCGCATTCCAAGAGTCGTAACTTTTTTTTTATTCCGTCGACATAGCCGTATAAGGGCTTGTTTCTTGCGGGACGAGTTGTATTTTGTAATTGTACCATTTTTAGATGCTCATAATATATTGATTAACTTTTATTAACTTTATTTTAGGAGAGAAATGAAAATAAGCAGCTATTCCAGCATTGATTTTCACGTTATAAATTTACGCCGTTTACTGTGCAGCGTAAATAACATGTTATCTTTATTCTATGGGTCGGCACGATTACGGGGATACCAAATATGTAAAGGTTTTATATGTTTTCCTACGTTTGCACAATAAAAAGCCTTTTAGAAAATAATTACTTGTTTTTGCATCACCGCATTCCAAGAGCCGTAATTTTTTTATTTTTCCGTCAATGTGGCTGTATGGGGGCTTTATTTTTGCGGGCCAAGGTGTAGTTTTCATTATTACTATTTTGGGGTACATAGGACTTATAGATTAATTGTTATTTAATTTTTTATGGGGAAAATGGGAGAAAAGAGAGAATTTTGCGGTTGTTTTTTGCGTTTTTTTTGAACGCCGTTCATCCGGCGGTTTAATTAATTTGTTCATTTTATTAGTCAAGTTGTTACGATCGCGGGGATACCATATATGTGTATGTGTTATTTGTTTTGACACTTTTACTAAATAAAAAAAGTTTTATTTGATTTTCACTGTAATGTTTTTTGTTTTTTTTTCACAAACTTTATTTAACTGATTTACATTTCATTTTTTAGTCCCACCAGGGGACTTCACTATGTGATCTGCTGATTGCTGATATAATGCTTTGGTTTACTTAGTATACCAAAGCATTATTGCCTGTCAGTGTAAAACTAATAGGCAATCTATTAGGTCATGCCTTCGGCATGGCCTAACAGGCATTTGCTGAAGGCAGACCTGGGGGTCTTTGTTAGACCCTCGGCTGCCATGGAAACCCGATGGCGACCCGCGATTTCTTTGCGGGGGCGCCGATGGGGTGAGAGAGGGAGCTCCCTCCCTCTGTCAAACACATTAGATGTCGCTGTCACTATTGACAGTGGTATTTAATGGGTTAAACTGCCGGAATCGGAGCACGCTTCCCCCACCCACTGTAGATAATGCCATTCACAGTTTTAGTAGAGAAAAAAAATAAAACTTTACATACTCACATGATCCCATCCGGTGGCAATGCAGATCTGCTCTCTTCTGAGCAGGTCTGCTGGAGCTGAACGAAGCGTCGTTCAAAGGTGCTGATTGGCGGTGCAGAATGACTTGCCCGGTCACTCAGAGCCTTACAAGCACGGAAGCGGCACGATGACGTCATCGCAACGCTAGCGTTGTTCAAAGGCGCTGATTGGCGGGGCAAGTCATTTTGCCCCGCCAATCAGCGTCATTTCAAGGCGTTGAATGGTCGGCATGCCTGGCCATTCAGCACTAATTCAAGTATTTGTACCTGCGTGCTATAGACGCAAGTACAATTACTGCAAGACTGGGTGGCTGTCGCTAGCATCGGGGCCCCCTACAGTGCTAGTGACGCCCCCGGGCATTAGGGGGCCCGTGTCGCCCGGCCCATAAATGTTAAAGTCTCGGCAGTGCGGGCCCCGTAGTAACGTCGCTACAGCAGTAGCAGCCATAACGGCTGCTAGCGGCCCCACCGGGCATATGGGGGGGGGGGTGTGTCGGCTAGCGGCACGGGCCCCTTCAAGCCACAGGCCTCGTAGCAGCCGCTACGGTTGCTACCGCGGTAGTTACATCATTGATGCGGCCCCCCATTTTCGGCTAGGTGTCGCCGACTGAGGGTGTCGGCTCACCTCGCCTTATGGCAGGTGCAGCACTGACTATGAGATATGCGGTCAGGACCGCTATAAAAAGGATGCAGCGAGGGAGGAACTTAGAAAGGAGCTTTTGAAACACAGGTGGGAGCAGGGAACAAGTTACAGCGTCAGAAATGAAGTAAGCAAATACATACATTGCACTTTGCTGTAATTGGTTATTTATGACCTGTTTTGCTATTATGCCATTAGTGTTTGCTTGTTTGTGGTCAAACTTTACGCACACACGAAAATGTTTTGTTGAAATGAGCCACTGTGCATGTGCGACACTGCGGCAATTTCAATGATTACCGTCTCATTGATGAGCTTTGCAAACACAATTGTAGGTGCAGTATACAGTATACACAGCTCCAAGTGTGTCACAGGGTAAACATGACTTGGATAAGTAGAGTAGAGTGAACCGTACCTTCTTTAGCCTCCAGAATAACACACATGACACCGAGGTTGGATTTTAATGGCCACAGCAGCCGTTTATTATAAATTTTATGCAAATAAAATTTTATAACCCAAATATTATAAAACACCCAAGAATTCCCCAGAATTGGAATTCTTCCAAAAAACACATCACAAAAAACCCTTAACAGGGTCAACATAAATAACAACATGACCAGGGAAGCCCTTGAGGTTACCGCCAAATCGAAACCAACTAGCCATCTGCCACCACCACTTGTTTTTACCTCCAGCCGTAACCCGGCTCGAAAGCACCGCTCACTTGCAGATGGCTTTTTCCATAAAGCACTTCAAAGGGGTAACACCCTAAGAAGCCTTCCACATATTTTGGGGGACGCATACCCCTGATGCGACCTCCCCCACCAGTTTTACTGACCAACCTCAAGGACTCCCCACGCCACTGCAAAATGCGCCTTGACCACCTCAAGCCCATGAGCTCCTCCACACCAACACCCCTCTTTCGATTCCTTCTGCCAGGGCCAAACTCCATATATCCATCCCAACCTCATTCAGGTGCACCCCATCATGTCTCCAGTAACACCCCACACCGGCTTCCAGGTCCCTGTGCCTGACCACTACTCCACCATGCTTTGCCACAAAAGCTGACACCGCCCTATTAACTTTTATTCTGGCCTTATTCAACCTTTCAACCGATCGAGCCAAACGCCACGACTTTCTCGGCACCATGTCCGACCAGACTATCAATAATCTCCGGTGCAATGCCCATAAGCACAACAAATCATGCTTAATGTCCCTAATCAGATCACGAAAAGGGCGCACCCCTAAATCATTCCCCCCCACATGCAACACTAAAATGTCGGGAACCCGGTCTAACTGGGTATATATTTGTACTTCTTGTACCACCCTAGCCCAAACCATTCCCCTAAAACCCAACCAGTGCAGGACAGCCTCTTCCCGCGGAATCCTCAGTTGGCGGCCATCAGGACGAACATCCGCCCTCAGAGCGCCCCAGTAAACAAAAGAATGCCCCAAGATCCAGACCAGACAAGGGCGTAAACCTGAAAAAAGAGAAAACACACCTCTTACAATCCCATCCGCACTCCATTTTCTAACTCACACCTCCACTCCAGTAATAATTGCGCCCTGTTAAAGCAGATGAGGACGAACGTAGGTACGAAAACGGTTAGACTCCCACCTCCCGATGCGCCTCACCCCCGCCTCGTCCAACCCCCATCTCACCGCCTCTGTCGCTGCGCCAATTCGTAATGAATGTGAGGAAGTCTCCTGAACCCCGATTGTAATCAAACAGCGCTTGAACACAGCACTAAACTGGAATCTAGATAGAAATGACCCGTCCTCATGTCGTAATAATGGAACCCCCGTTAACCCCCTTTCCCCCCCAAACGCAGCCACACACTGTACCGGGCACATCACCGAACCCTCTAACGCGAACAACACTATCCGCCTACCCTTGCCCGTTACGTCAGTTTTTGATCTAGGCAGCACAATCTCCACCCTGTCACCGAACAATTCCACATCATCCAAAGCTATACCGCCTGCCCGAGCAACACTTGGCGACACCAGTTCGCCAATTCTGAACGCCCCGAAAAAGGCTAACGAAAAAGCCAGGCGGAACAATCGGACTTCAAAACCCGAACTACAAACCCCTTCCACCGCCGATCCCAACATGCAAAGAATTTGAAAAGAAACCGGCCGCCGCCGATCCACCAACACTCTTCCCCTGCGAACCCCTTTTAAAGCTTGAACCGCTAAAAACTCTTTAGTCACATCCACCAAACCATGCAGTTTCAAACCAAACGCCACTGCGGACACAAACTTGTTCACTTTGGATACAGACACACCGGACTCATACGCGTCCCCCAACCAATACAACAAAGCCACCAGTCTGTCCCAGTCCGACCGGACGTCACCTAGGGATCTCAGCCAAAGCTCCCATTGAGCCCAGCCAGCCCTGTATGATGCCCACGTAGAGCTCGCCAGAGATCGCTCGATCAATGCTTCTGCCGCAGCGAAACCAACTCCCAGAGATGATCCGGACAAACCATGCCGATCCGATCCGCTCCCGGCGCCAGCTGACGAAAACGGTCCCACTGCGAGCGAGAAAGGGCATCAGCAACACAATTTTCAATCCCTGGAACATGTACCGCCACCACCCAAGCATTTAAGGACAAACATACCAGCACCAAGTGCCATAACAGTTGCACCACTCGAGGCGATGACGCCGAGATATTATTGATAGCCAATGCCACCCCTAAGTTATCACAGTGAAAACGAATCTTCTTGTTCCTGAGCCTGTCCCCCCAAATGGTCACCGCGACCACTATAGGGAATAGCTCGAGTAAGGCCAAGTTTTTCGTCAAACCGTCAACTCAGGTATCTGGCCACCCTCCGGCGCACCACTGGCCACCACAATAAGCTCCAAATCCGCCCCCTCCAGCCGCATCCGTAAACAAATCTAAATCCACTGAATCCATAGCCCCGTCCATCCAAAGTGACCGCCCGTTATATTGGCCCAAAAACTGATGCCACACGCCCAAATCCGCCCGGTGCTCACCACTCAATCTCACAAAATGATGCGGTGCCAACACCCCGGCTGTCGCCGCCGCCAGACGCCTACTGAACACTCTGCCCATGGGCATGATCCGACACGCGAAGTTTAACTTCCCCAATACTGATTGCAAACTACGCAACGTAACCTTTTTAAGCCGAGCCAATGCCTGAACTTCCGACCGAAGCCCTGTCAATTTGTCTTCAGGTAGTCTACATTCCATCAAGACCGAATCAATTTCTATACCTAGAAAACGAATAACAGTAACCGGACCCTCCGTCTTGTCAGGAGCCAACGGGACTCCAAAGTCCCTCATGACCCCCTGTAAGGCATACAAAATATTTGCGCACACTGTTGAACCACCCGGGCCAACACACAAAAAATCATCCAGGTAATGAATGACAGACTTCACACCGGCGACCTCCCGTATTACCCATTCCAAAAACGAACTAAATGCCTCAAAATACGCGCACGACAAAGAACAACCCATCGGCAAACAACGATCCACAAAAAATTCCCCTTCCCAAAAACAACCCAACAACCGTTGGCTCATTGGATGAACCGGCAGTAACCGAAACACCGCTTCAATATCCGTTTTTGCCATCAAGGCACCTTCCCCCGCTTCCCTAACCAAAACCACCGCTTTATCAAAAGACGCGTACACCACTGAACACAACTCTGGATCAATTCCATCGTTCACCGATGCACCCCGGGGAAAAGACAAATGGTGTATCAAACGAAACTTGTTAGGCTCACGCTTAGGCACGACCCCCAAAGGCGACACCACCAAGTCATCCACTGGGGGTTCTACAAAAGGACCCGCCATGCGGCCCAAACTAACCTCTTTCCGCAAATTTCTCGTTAACCACCCCTGCGTGTTGATACGCGGACCTAAGATTCCTACGAGTAACCGGAATATCATACGGGGGGGGGGGAGCAGGAATCACAAAACCACAACTAAAACCGTCCTCAAGCAACTTTGCCCCAGCCCTGTCCGGATAATTACTTAGAAAGGGGGCCATCCTTGGTAAACTCACCGGTGTCACTCCCTTGACCAGCTGCCCCCCCCCGAAACCCCACCCCTTTTACCTTTTCGTAAGCATTTTGACGCACCATGAGACGCCCCGCTGCAATGGGAACACACGTGCTTGAACTTGCACGTGGCCCCAAATTTACATTGGCCGTCGTTAAATTGCCAACAGAAACCAAGTTTCGAACCGGAACTCTGACCAGACTGTCCGACCTGCCCTGCAGATCCCCCGCTCCCTGGAAAGGACTGTACCGGCTTAACCGGAGCAGTCACCCGCAGCCACAACGCGATGTCTTTCTGATCCCATCCAATGCTGGGTCGCACCGCCTTCCGCTGCCGAAACTGCTCGTCGTAACGCAACCATGCCATACCGCCATAAACCCGATGCGCCTCCCCAATAGCGTCCATGTAACAGAAAAGGGCAGAGCAATGTTCTGGAGTTTTTTCCCCCACCACACTAGCCAATATCGCAAACGCCTGCAGCCAGTTCACAAACGTTTGTGGAATAAGACGATAACGCCGCCGTTCCTCCTCCTCCTTTTTACTCTCGTCCCTTTTTCCTTTATCCAAATTAAATTTCGCCAAAGGAAGGAGAGAAAATATTTCCACATATTCGTCCTTCCAAATGCGCTCGCGAACCTCCTGTTTTAAATGTGCTCCCAACGGACCCTCGAAACACACATAGACTTCACCCTGCGCTCTATCATCCAACCGTACTCTCTCGCCTTCTTGCGCCCCTCCGTCTGTACCGACACCGCTACGGCCCCCCCGGAGCCCCCAGCTTGCAACCCCACCAATGGCTGCCCTGCCCCCAGCGCTGCCGTCCCCCAAACCGCCACGGGAGCCACTCCCGCCGACACCGACGCCTGTGACTTATCCAACTTATTCACCAGCTCGCGCAAACAACCTACCAAGTCCGCGAAACCACTAACATTCCCCCCAGAAGACCCGCCATCGGCCGCGCTGCTCGACACAACCCTCGCACCCCCCGACAAACCAGCATTATGAACAGAGATAGAAGATGAACACCCACCTGGCTGCTCAGGCGCTGTGATCCCGCCAGCCGGACTAACTTGACCGCGCTGATGCTCTCTGACTTCTCCCTCTTCCAAATCCCTTGTCAACTGCGACCGCTGCCCACACACACAGTGAGGGCACGGAGATCCTCTTCCCAATTCTCCTGCCGGGCCGACCTCCATTGGAGCCCTGATGCTGAGAGGGCCAACCGCCTGTTGCCCGATCCGCGGAACCCAGACCTCTGACCGCACTCCACCTCCCACAGGCCTCTCCATCCTCCCTGCAGACAACCTCGCAGCAGCCAGCCCCCTGATTGGCTCTTCATCATGCGGGGCTGCCGACGTGCCCATCTCCTGCATCACCCCCGACGGAGGGGGGTATTTGGAAAACTGGGGGCAGCCCCCCCCCTCACCGCCAAGCACCGCCGCGGCTGGGGATTTCTTCCAGGCCGGGACCTCCTAGGGGATGCCGCTCTCCCTGGAGACCGGACTGCAGCGACCCTGGAGGGGCTTCCCCGGCGGCGCCGTGCCCGCGGGATTTCCTCCGGGCTAAGTCTCGCCGGCGGGCGGGTACGCCTAGACCTGCGAGCAGTCACCCCCCCTGTAGAGACCGGATCACTTCCCCCACTAACAGGAGTCGTGAACAGCAGCGGGCTGCCCACGTCTAAGTCCAGCACTGCAGCAGCAGACAACGAGGGAGACGAGTGCAGGGGATCCGTCCCTCCTCCCTCTCTAGACACCGCGCGATGCGAGCGCCGGGGCACTGCTGCCTGGGGCGCCGCCAGCCCCACCAGCCTTGTCACCTGTGTCTCCAACCAGCCGTCCTCATGTGACTCCGCTGCCACCCGGAGCCGCTCCACCAGACCATCGAACGACGCCATCAACCGCCCAGGTAAGTAAAATCCGCTTTGCACAAATGAACAGCTCACTGCTTCTGCTGTTGTTCTTCTCGCTGTCTCCCTCGCACTGAGGAAAACAGCGGGAAGCCGTTACTCTCACCCCCTCCTTCCGAGCCCCTCCCCTAACTACCTTATGCATCCCTCCCTTCACTACCGTTATACCTATTAACCCCTTACTTCCCCCTACCTCCTATCCTGTCATGGCGGCCTCCCCTTATGTCCTGCAGTCGGCAGTGCGGCCGCTCCTGGAGACCTCGCCATATACAGGGTGGGCCATTTATATGGATGCACCTAAATAAAATGGGAATGGTTGGTGATATTAACTTCCTGTTTGTGGCACATTAGTATATGGGAGGGGGGAAACTTTTCAAGCTGGGTGTTGACCATGGCGGCCATTTTGAAGTCAGCCATTTTGTATCCAACTTTAGTTTTTTCAATGGGAAGAGGGTCATGTGACACATCAAACTTATCGAGAATTTCACAAGAAAAACAATGGTGTGCTTGGTTTTAACGTTACTTTATTCTTTCATGAGTTATTTACAAGTTTCTGACCACTTATAAAATGTGTTCAAAGTGCTGTCCATTGTGTTGGATTGTCAATGCAACCCTCTTCTCCCACTCTTCACACACTGATAGCAATACCGCAGAAGAAATGCCACCCAATCTGACCCCCTTAGACTTTTATCTTTGGGGTCATCTGAAGGCAATTGTCTATGCTGTGAAGATACGAGATGTGCAGCAACTGAAACTACAGATACTGGAAGCCTGTGCTAGCATTTCTTCTGCGGTGTTGCTATCAGTGTGTGAAGAGTGGGAGAAGAGGGTTGCATTGACTATCCAACACAATGGGCAGCACTTTGAACACATTTTATAAGTGGTCAGAAACTTGTAAATAACTCATGAAAGAATAAAGTAACGTTAAAACCAAGCACACCATTGTTTTTCTTGTGAAATTCTCGATAAGTTTGATGTGTCACATGACCCTCTTCCCATTGAAAAAACTAAAGTTCGATACAAAATGGCCGACTTCAAAATGGCCACCATGGTTAACACCCAGCTTGAAAAGTTTCCCCCTCCCATATACTAATGTGCCACAAACAGGAAGTTAATATCACCAACCATTCTCATTTTATTTAGGTGTATCCATATAAATGGCCCACCCTGTACACCCCACATAATACTACTATATAGTGGTCAAATAACATGCAATATCCAAATAATAGCCCCCAAAGAGCCCACATAATACTGCCATATAGTTCCCAGATAATACTACAACTCAATTTCCATATAATACCACTATAAAGCGCTTAACCCCTTAATGACCCGCCTTTTCACGGCAGCTCTTTGGCATAAGATAGCACCCCTGGGAAGCGCTTAATCTCTGTGTACTCAGCTATGGAGCTAGCTGAGGCCTCAAAACACAGACCCAGGATCGTTTTGTTCGGTCCCCGGTCACGTGATCGCCGTTATTCACCGAATAACGGCGACCACTGTAAAAACAACGGCGGTTAGTTCTCTCTCTTCTTTCACAGAATATATTCTGTGAGAGAAGAGAGAAATGGTAAAAATAATTGCCGGCACCCCCTATTAGACCCCAGATCACCCCCGTCCCTGATAATCAAAATGGCGCACACATGCGCCGTTAGCACATTGCCAATGCTGCCTCTGGCAGGATAAGGCAAATATTAACAGCCAGAGACCAATTTGAGTGCTCCCTGCTGACATAGTCACTGTGATATACCTATCACAGTGATCTATGTTATTATATTTATAAAATACAGCCAGGACATGGGCAGTGTCTTCCTCTCCCCTCACTGTAGTTGATCTGTGAGAGGAGAGAGAGAAAGTATAACCAAATCCTGAGCTGTATAAGTGAAGTGAATTGAAAAAATGCACAAAATTCAAGTCTGTGCCCCCTGATAACCCCGTCTGTGCCCCCTGATAATCTCGTCTGTGCCCCCTGATAACCCCGTCTGTGCCCCTGATAACCTCGTCTGTGCCCCCTGATAACATCGTCTGTGCCCCCTGATAACCCCGTCTGTGCCCCCTGATAACCCCGTCTGTGCCCCTGATAACCCCGTCTGTGCCCCTGATAACCCCGTCTGTGCCCCTGATAACCCCCGTCTGTGCCCCTGATAACCCCGTCTGTGCCCCCTGATCACCCCGTCTGTGCCCCTGATAACCTCGTCTGTGCCCCCTCATCCCCTGTGTGAGCACAAGTGATCTGTACGTTTTCTGGCAGCGTCATACCTGTTGTTAGCCAGTTTTACATAATTTTTCTACGCTGCTTTTAGTAAAATATTTATCCACCTAGTCATAGGCAGGGTATCCTTTTTTTTTTCTTAGTTTAAAAAAACAAAACCTTACAGACAAATATATATGCAAGACAGTTTATTGCACAGAAACCCACATCCGTCTACTCATCATAGACCCCCATTAGGGTACCTGAGCTTCATTTTTTTAGACCTAAAGCTAAATAAATCAACTGTCCGCTCCTATTGGGTATCAAGAGCTGTCCACTCCACCCCTATATTTGCAGCAGTTATGTCCCGACACCTATATGAATCCATAATACGCTTCATGCATTAACTCCCAAGTCCCCCAAAGAAATGACCCAGGCTACGATCGCCTTAATAAATTGAGACAGTTAATTTCCCTCCAACAAGAACATTTTCTCAAATCTTACACCCCAGATCAAAATGTATTGGTGGATGAATCCCTGATGAGCTACAAAGGGCGTCTTTCATTCCGGCAGTTCATCCCCTCCAAACGTGCCAAATATGGCGTTAAATTATATAAAGTGTGCGAGAGCACAACAGGGTATGCCTGCGGTTTCTTAATTTATGAAGGCAAAGACTGCCAAGTTAATCCCCCAGGCTGCCCAGACACAATTGGCACATCCAGAAAAATTGTGTGGGACCTAATGGTGCCATTCCTGCACCAAGGGTACCGCGTCTACACTGATAACTTTTATAGCAGTGTCCCCCTTTTTAAATCCCTCCATTCTGCAAATACAGGGGTCTGAGGGACAGTCCGTAAAAAACAGAGTGGGATTCCCAAAGCAATTGGTGTCCAGATGTGTGGAAAGGGGGGCGTCATTCGCACTGGCAAGCGAGGAGTTACTGGCAGTAAAGTGGAATGACAGGATGGACGTCTATATGTTGTCCACTCTGCATCCAGGCACCACGGTGGCAGTTAGAGAGAGGGGGCCACCGTGGAAAAGCCTAAGCCTGTCTGTGTGACAGACTACAATAAATTCATGGGGGGTGTAGATCTGTATAACCAGGTGCTTCAACCGTATTTGGTGAAGCGGAAGACCAGGGCCTGGTACAAAAAGGTAGCAATCTACCTAATTCAGATTGTTCCCTATAATGGGTGTGTGCTGCATAAAAAAAAACAAGGAACGCTCACATTCCTTCCGTTCCAGGAGGAGGTTATTGAGCGTCTCCTATTTGACTCCAATGCCCCTGCACAACCCTACGAGTCTGAGGACGTGCGAAGACTTGCAGAGCGCCACTTTCTTCACCCCGTCCCTTCCACGGAGACACAAAGATATCCCCAAAATAGGTGCCGGGTTTGCAGTAAGCATGGAAGGAGGAGGGATAGTCGCTTCTACTGCCCGATGTGCTCATCTTAACCAGGACTCTGCAACTGCCCCTGTTTTGAATCGTACCACACAGTTTACAATTATTAATTTTATTTAGGGAATGCCAAAATGGGGGAGGGGGGTCTATTTAGGGAATTAATTTTAATTAATATTTTCATTTTAGTTTGTGGGCTTTCCAAGTGGGGAGGAATTCTTTTGGGAGAGATAGTAGAGTTCATTTTTTCAAAATATTTTACCCCTTTCATATTTTTGATCATTTTGTTTCTTTAGACTATTTTTATGACTATGTCCTGCCGAACAAAGCTGTTATTTTTATTAATATTGCTGTATGGTGATACGGGCATGATCTTTTTTTTTAATTTGGAGGATCACTGATAATCGAGCTGTACCTAATCAATACACTATGGGCTTTACTACATTCGGTTTTTCGCAGGAACTCTTGTACCCGACAATTCTTCTGGAAATACTGACATCATTTTGGGGATTAGTCAGTATAGTATTAGTCAGGGTCCAGAGATAGAAGTAGAACTTGAGTCGTCACTGTCTGAAAAAAGTTCTACCTTTACTGTTCCTATAGATGGTTTTGGACACTGCCCCTTTATATATACTTTAACTGATTGGTTGTTTTGTGCACACAGCGGTTCCTATCTTGCCGGGCAGGGGCCTGTTATGGTGTACCACGTCACTTGGCATGTTCGTCCCTCATATAGGGATTGATGGAGCTAAAGAGACGTTGTACAACCAGTCACTGAAAAGAAAAAGGAGCTTATCATGACATCCCTACAGGTTCTATCTAGTGAACAGACTCGAGTTTGTAACATAGTTGGATACATTTTCCTCCATCTTTTTTTACAATATTGCTCATCACTGTTGTTCATCACTCATCACTAACGAGTTTCTATCGTTCTGGCAGCTCAAAGACTCTCAATGTGCAGTAGGGCCTAAAACATTTTCGGCAAAATATGTCCCCAGAAAGCCTCCAGGTGCGCCCTTCCTTTTGGTCCCTGCCGTGTGTCTAGACAGTAAATTAGGGCCACAATGGGGGTATTTTTGAAAACAGGAGAAAGAGGGTGATGGATTTTGGGGTGTGTTTCTTCATTCTCATGTTCGCTTTACAAAGAAATCTGTCTTTACAATGACACATTTGGGAAAAAAGTGAATTTATTTTTTTTCCACCTGCTTTGCATGAATTCTTACAAAAAAACTGTGGGGTCAAAATACTCACGACACCCCTAGATAAACACCTTAAGAGGTTTCGTTTTCAAAATGGGGTCATTTGTGGGGGTTTCCATCAATCTGACACCTATGAAGCCCTGAAAACCTGGCTTGGTGCAGGAAAACAAAATGTACTTCAAAATTCATAAAATATTATTACATTTGTAAGTTCTAAATTGCTCAATATTTATTTTATTTTTTCAAAAGTGCTGTCAAAATAGAGTAAAGAGATGGAAATATATATTTAATTTAAAAAAAAGTACAGTATGTGGGGCCCCCTGTCCGCTAGTCCTCGTCTTAAATCTGTGGCCAGGGGACACCTCACCAGTTGGGAATAACCCTTTAATAATACTGGTTGATTTTAGTTTGTCCTCAGCCTGGGGGCTCCCCTAGGAAACGAGGGCCCTGGGCCCAGTTTTCCACCCCCTTAAACTGCTCTGCCCCTTGGCTCTGGGCTACATTGTCCCACAAACAAAACACCAAAGTAACGCCTGGTATTAGAAGGATGTACTTGACACACATCCTTTTGGCAAGTGAGCTGATACAGGTTGATTAAAATGTGTATTATGAACGTCATGATCATGGTAAAAATTGGACGTGTGGACGTGACTTTTTTTTTCCTTTGAATGACATGGTGCAGAGTATTACTGAATATGTTGGCACTAATTCAAAATAAAATGCTAATAATATTAAAATAATAAAAACTATAAAAAAAATAATCATAACAACCCAGTGAAAGTTTGGATTTAGTTAAATATGAATAAAACTAGTTTTTACCTACATGAATAAACAACGAAAAAGATCTACAAAGTAGGAAACATGACAAACATTGGAACTTGACAGAATGAATATGAAAGACTCAGAAAAGATCTTCAACTCTAACTATGATGTTCTTCTAAGAAAAAAAAATTCTGAATATTCAATGCTGCAGTAAATCTTGTTCCACTTTATGGATAGAGTGCTGGCAATATTTCAGGACAGGGAAGGTATTTGGCCGACTTGAATGGACTTTGTAATGTAACAAATATATTTTTCATAGTAATTTTGGACCAAACCTGGACATCATGTAGATTTATAACTAATATGAAAGTTCTTTTCCTAGCCTTGCCCCCAGGGCAAAAGTGAAGCCTCCATTCAGCCAACCATTCATACTCCAATGGTTGCTCTTAAAAACAACACTAAAAATAAATAAAGGAAGCTCCGGGATTGAAGAAAGAACCTATTTGAATTGGGCTGTGAATTAAACATTTTTTAATTTTTTTCTAATAATATGTAGTTTTTGCTCAAAATTTCTTATTTTCACAACTAATAAAATACCCCATTCTTTTGCTAAATTTCTCCTGAGAGCGGAAATACCTCATTTGTAGTGATAAACCGCAGTTTGGGACCAGGCGAGGGCTCAGAAGGGAAGGAGTGCTATATGTTCTTTGCAGTCCAGATTTTGCTGGTTTGGTTTTCGGGTGCCATGTCGCATTTGCAGAGTCCCAGCGGTATCAAAGCAATGGAAACCCACCAAAAGTGACCCCATTTTGGAAACTAAACCCCTCAAGGAATTAATTTATGGGTGTTGTGACCATTTTGACCCCACAGTTTTTTTTTACAGATTTTATTAGAATTGGGTAGTGAATTACAAAAAAGGTAATTGTTTCCAATAATATGTAGTTTTTGCTAAAAATATCTAATTTTCACAAGGATAAAAATACCCCATTTTGTTTCCCAATTTCTCCTGATTGCAGAAATACCTCATTTCTGGTCACAAACTGCCATTTGGGCCCATGGGAGGTCTGAAAAGGGATAGAACCACCATTTAGCCTACTGGGGATTTTCTGGTGCTAAGTCATGTATGCAGAAGCCCCGGAGGTACCAGTACAGTTGAAACCCCCGAGAACAGACCCTATTTTAAAAACTACACCCCTTAATGCATTCATCTAGAGGTGTAGTGAGCATATTGACCCCATAGGTATTGTGTAAAAGGTAATGCGCAGGAGATCGTGATTTTCAATTTTCTATACATATATGTCAATTCAGTGTCTAAAATATTGTGCCCAGCATGTGTCACCGGAGACATACACCCCATAGGAAGCGGACATCTGCGAAACGCGCGTCGGGGCGCACACAGTGACCACCAGGACCCAGCCTAAGGACTCTTTATGGGTAAGACCATCCTAGTAACCCTTTACACAGGGTCTTGTTCAGACCCACTACCTTCACTTCCTGATGTCTGTTTTCGGGACCATTTATGCCCTTTAAACAGCATCAAAATATGTAAACAGACCTAACTAGTTTTATGCTATACTAGTGTTAGTCTTACCCCAAACCCATACTTTAAAGGTTTATTATACTTACCTTGGCTTTCCTGACTTGTCTCTATGTCATTCTGTGATTGAGTTCTCCTACTGTTATACCGTTTTTTAAATGTTTGTTCATTATGTATATTTAAATAAAGTTTTGTATTGACATTTTTCGAATATATATTGGCTACAGACTCTGTTCTTCCCATGTTTACCCCATAAATTATATTGTGGGTACTCCAGGGTATGGCAATACCCTACATGTGGCTGTTATCTGTGGCCTGGGCACATGGCAGGGCTCAGAAGGGAAAGATAAGGGGGATAAGCTGTGCGGAGTGCATCAGGGTAAATAAAACTGGGGTAAATAAAAAAATCAAGGGATGTATGATAAATTTGAAAAAACTCTATTATACAGAGCCCTGTTTTTTTCGGGACACGTGTCGCATTTGTTTGTGTCCTTCCTTATCCCCCTCTTATAGCAGACTTTGCACCTCTTTAGATTCTTTCCCTTCTTGGCAGGTTGGTACGATGCGTGTGGTCTCGCTTCCAGAAGTACTGGGTGCCACCCCTTCTTGGTCCCTAAAAATTAGGTTTTTGATAACCACCTCTTGAAAATCCAGGAAAGTTCCCCACTGGCCTGCCCATCGACGTAGCACGTACGCATTGTACAATGCCATATTTATGATGTGCACGGCCATCTTATACCACACCCTCGATTTCCGCAGTCCACCCCTCCCATGTACCTGTTATAATCCAGGATGCAATCTGGTTTGGGGGTCTCTGTACTGGTACCTCGTACTGGTACATGGGTACTGGTCTGGCCATGTATTGTTGTCAATACAAGGACATCTCTCTTGTCCTTGTACTTGACACACAATATGTTGCTGCTAGAATGTGCCCCACTCTCATCCCCTCTGTTTGTAGTGTCTTAGAGAGGCCTCTCAGATTTCTTCTAGCAGTGCCGCATGCCACAGTACTTCTGGAAGCGAGGCTCTTGAAGAGTGGGACGCTGGTAAAAAAAATATCCAGGTAGAGGTGGTAACCCCTGTCCAGCAGTGGGTGCACCAAATCCCACACAATTTATGTGTTATCTCCCAGTAAGGGGGGCATTGTGGGGGCTTAATACTGCTTGTCCTTCCCTTCATATACTCTATAATTGTAAGTATACCCTGATGCACTCTTACACAGCTTATACATCTTCACGCCATACCTTGCCCTCTTATACAACAGGTACTGGCGGAATTGAAGCCTCCTGTAATGACGGGGGTAGGGAAACGAACAAGTGAGCCCTAATCTACCCGCCACTCTGTCCCTGCCTACTTGCAACGACCCGCCCTAGGCGACGGGGTACAACTGGGCGGCGGTCCCTACGCTCAGTAAGTGCACGAGACAAACATACAAGGGAATACAAAGCAAAGGGAAAGGGGCAGTTGCCCACGGCAACACCGTGAGCAACCAGAGTGGTGAACGAGCCAAGTCAAACCAGGAGAGCACGAGGTACCAAACGCAGAGCAGGAGAGTGGTCAGTAAGCCAGGGTCAGTATGGAGCAGGATCAAATAGTTAGGAGCTGTAGCTGGGCCAGGAAACCACACGGAAAGAATCACAAGCAAAGGAGGAACAGGAAAGGCAGGTATAAATAGACAGAGGGCGGGAGCTAGCTCCATCTGGCCAGGCTGCGATAGGCTCTCCCACTCCTAAGCCTGCCATCCTGAGTGGTGAAAGAAGGAGTCAGTCTCAGAGACGTAGATTCAGGTGCACACTGATTTCCTATGGGAGTTAACCCCGAAGCTGTGCCTGGCAGATCCTTTACACCTCCCTTTAAAGTGTACCAGGGGCTCATCATTAGAAATACACTTCTCTGGGGTAAAGCGAAGTATTGCCTCATAACACATCCTGGACATGGCCATGTGGTACATCGTGGTGTGGTATAACATGTCTGTACTCCAGTAGGTCCTAATGGATGGCTTTTTCAGAAGCCCCATGTACAAGTGAAGTCCCCAGAACTTGCCCAACCCTGCTGCGTCTACAGGGGTCCACCTGTGGGATTGGGCATAAAATTATGTGGGGTTCTTAGTAATATAATGTTGGGCATATAAATTTGTCTGGGAGACCATGAGATCTATAAAGTCATCAGTGAAAAATAACTTTAAAAAGTCCATCTCACTGAGCCATGCTGTATTAAATTTGATCCCCCCGGCTACTCGTATACTCAGGGATTTGGGGCTCATAATTGTCTAGTGTGCGGGTCCAAATGGGGTCACTTCGCTCTGGGGTTTCAACTGCGGCGGGATCACTTCTCTCGGGGGTTTCAACTGTGGTGTTGGTCCTGGGATGTCTCCTAGGGGATCCCTCCTCTTCATTACTAGATGAGGAGGTTGACAAATAAAAAAGTCTCACCATCCGACAAGTCTATGTCGGAGGCAAGAAATACATAGGCCTGTGGGATATCTTTATTATTTATGTGCTTAGACACGTGTATTGTGTATACAGCAAAAAAAAAAAAAAACTTTAGAAATCTTGAAAATAGCAAAAAATATATAGATTGCCCAAAACTTTTTTATTATGATATGAGTGGACTTCCCTACACTAAACCTAACTAGGACGAGGGTTCCTAACACTAAACATAACTAGATTTTTTCTTAACTTCTCTGACGCTAAGCCTAACTACAGCGACGATTCCCTGACACTAAACTTAACTCGATTATTCCAAGCTTTCTTGACACTTAGCCTAACTACGGTGATGGGTGCCTAACACTAAAACCTAACTAGATTATTCCAAGCTTCCTTGACACTAAGCCTAACTACGGTGATGGGTGCCTAACACTAAAACCTAACTAGATTATTCCGAGCTTCCCTGACACTAAACCGAACTACAGTGATGGATCCCACACGCTGAAACTAACTACGGTGACAGATTCCTGACGCTAAACCTAACAACGCTTTTAGACAGTTTGCTGACACTAACTAACCATAATACTAAACTAATTAGATGAATACTTTCTAATCTAACTTTTTTTTTAAATTGTAATAAAAATATTTATATTTTTTTGTTTTTTATATTTTATAAAGAAAAAAAAATCCCCAGGGACCAAGAAATGTGGCCCTGAAGACTAAATAGTGGTCAGTGATAGGAGATCACTGACCAAAAACATGGGGGTGACAAGGGGAACACAAGGAGGAGGACAGGAGTGGGAAGTGGATGGAGGAGGTAGGAAGCAAAAAAAGCGTAAACATTTATTTTCACAGTTTTTTTACAACGATTCTCCCGACACAACCGTTCTGAACGACTCTCTAATGCCAACAGAGAAGTTCAGGGCGGGTGCGAGAGGACATGATGTGAGGGGCAGAAAATGAAGTATGCGATCACCGCTATTGGTCAGTAGTCACTTTCTAACAAATAGCGGCGATCTCTGAGGCGGGACCACCACAATTAGTCCCGGGGTATTCAGCTGTGATAGCCTGCTGTCGGAAACAGCAGTTATCACAGCTCAAACACGCGCAAGGGAAAATCGCGCTGTGTTAAATACCCGCAGTGCTATTACTGAGCTTAGCGTGAACGATGCGCTCAGCCCTACGTAATAGTACTGAGCTGAGCGGGAAGGGGTTAATATTCTCCAACGTTTATATTATACCCCAGATATACTTAATAAAATGTGAGTTACAGAAGATTCAAACCGTACGAGACGCCATCAGCCTCTGGCTGACTTTTTACACATTATTTGGGAGTGTCTATTGATTAAGACGGGAATAAAATATTTGAAGAAGTGAGTAATAAGATCAAACTGAATATTCCTAGAACCGCAGTATTGGCTCCTCTAGGTTGCTCTTCTGAACTTATAGGGGCAGAATTTTTGAGAAATCAAATCAAATTGGCTCTCGAAGCCATTTTTTTATTTTTTATTTTAATTTTTCAGTCAATAGAGCGGTGTGAGGGCTTATTTGTAGCAGGAGGAGTTGTCGTTTCTTTGGTACCATTTATAGTTCCATATAATGTGCTGGGAAACGGAAAAAAAATTCATTGTGGGCTGAAGTTGGAAAAAAAGTGCCATTCCTCAATTGTTTTTTGGCTTTCGTTTTTACGGCTTTCACCGTGCGGTACAAACGACAACTTATCTTTATTCTGTGACTCAATACGATTACGGTGATACCAAATTTATATACGTTTTTTTATATTTTACTACTTTTATTGATAATAAACATTTAGTTAGAAAAAAAATGTTTTGTGTGGCCACATTCTAAGAGCTGTAACTTTTTATGTTTTCACTGATTGAGCAGTGTGAGGGATTATTTTTTGCGGGATGAACTGTAGTTTTTATTGGTACCAGTTTTTGGAACTTAGAAATTTTTGATCACTTTTCCTGAAATTTTTTTTAGAGCTAAGTTGACCAAGAAACAGCGATTTTGCCGTTTTAAATTTTCTATTTTTTACAGTATTCACCTTGCACATTAAATAACGCTATATTGTAATAGTTCAGACTTTTACGGATGCAGCGATACCAATTTCGTTAACTTTTTTTATCTTTTACATTTCTTTAGGGGGAAAATGGGAAAAGTTTTTTTTTAACTATTTGTTTTTTATTTTTTTCACTACTAAAACATATTTTTCACTTTTTTTACACACTTTATTAGCCTCCCTAGGGGATTTGAACCAGCGATCATACTAACGTATTGCAGTATATTGTCATTTTATAGGCTTAAGTTAGGTGAAGGCAGCTCTGGGTGCCATCATTAGGCCCCTGAGCTGCCATTACAACCATTGTCACCCCCCGATCTAACTGGGGGGGGTGATGAACTGTCAGAGGGGGCTGCCCCCCTTTTTTCAATGCCTCAGATGCTGTGGTCGCGATTGACCGCAGCATTTGAGGGGTTAAACAGCTAGAAATAGCGCGATCGCTGCTCCCGGCTGTTAGTCCCGGGTTTCCACTGTAAAACCCAGCCGGCACACGCAGCATATGGAGCGCACTCCAAACATCACCACCCGCACCCGGATGTAATAGCACGTCTGGGTGCACAAAGGGGATAATGTTCTCTTTTACGCAAAAGTAATAATTGCAAGAAATTGGATGGCTGGTAAATCCCCAATTGTTATGGATTGGTTGAAGTTGGTTAAGACAATTAACCCCTTAGTGACCACTAATACGCCTTTTTACGTGATTCACTAATGGGCTTTAGGCTAGGCTGACGCCTTTTCACGTCAGCCTAGTCTAAGTCCTGCACGGGTCTCCCGTGCAGGCAGGAGCCGGGGCTCTGCTGTCTGATGACAGCTGAGCTCCTGCTCCAATGCCCGCGATCGAAGTTTACTTCGATCGCGGCCGTTTAACCCGTTAAATGCCGCCGTCAATAGCGACCGCGGCATTTAACTTTATTTACAGAGGGAGTGCGCTCCCTCTGTCACCCATCGGCGGCCCGCGAATGCAATCGCGGGTCTCCGATGGGGTGTCATGGCAGCCGGGGGACTGATAAAAGCCCCCAGGTCTGCCCTGGACATATGCCTGTTAGGACGCTCCGGAGGCACATCCTAACAGATTGCCTGTCAGATTTACACTGACAGGCAATAATGCTCTGGTATACGAAGTATACCAGAGCATTATAGCAGCGATCGGAACATCGCACAGTAAAGTCCCCTAGTGGGACTAATAAAATCAGTCATCAAAGTGAAATAAAGATTATTAATAAAAAGTACAGTAAAAAAATAAATAAAACCATTTTTTTCCATAAAAAGTGGTTTTATTTAGTAAAAGTGTAAAAAAAAAAAAAAAGTACACATATGTGGTATCGCCGCGACCGTAATGACTCCATTAATAAAGTTAATATGTAATTTAAACCACAAAGTGAACACCGTAAAAAAAAAACGCAAAAAACTATGGCGAAATTGCAATTTTTATCCATTGCCCCCCAAAAAACTCATAATAAAAATGAATCAATAAGTCCCATGTACCCCAAGACAGTACCTTTCAAAACTACGTCTTGTCCCGCAGAAAACAAGCCCAAAAAATCACTACATTGATGGAAAAATAAAAAAATTACGGCTCTTGGAAAGCGACGATGCAAAAGCTAATAATTTTAGTTCAAAAGTGTTTTTATTGTGCAAAAGTCGTAAAACATAAAAAAACCTCTACATATGTGGTATCGCCGTAATCGTACCGACCCATAGAATAAAGGTAACATGTTATTTAGGTCGCATAGTGAACAGCGTCAATTTAAAAACGCATAGAACAATGGCGGAATTTCAGTTTTTTTTTATAATCCCCCCCAAAAAGGTTAATAAAAGTTAATATAAAAATTATATGTACCCAAAAATGGTGCTATTAAAAAGCACAACTAATCCCGCAAAAAACAAGTCCTCATACAGCTATGTAGACGAAAAAATAAAAACGTTATAGCTCTTTGAATGCGACTATAGAAAAACGAATAAAATAGCTTGGTCATTAAGGCCTAAAATGGGCTGGTCACTAAGGGGTTAAAGAATATGAGAAAATAAGAGCAGACAAGAAAAATTGTATAAAGAATTGGGAGGAAATATTGGGGATATGGAGTTGATTGGTGTTCTATAGGAAAGTATAATTATTATTTTTTCATAAAAAGGTTATAATTCTATGGTACTTAATGATCTTTGGGGTGGGAGGGGGATGGGATTGGGGAGATATGTGTTGTCTGATGTAAATTGTGCAGATAAATTGTTAGCATTATGATATTTATAATCACTGGATATTGAAATGTTGTAATGTTTTTATTACTGAAATTCAATAAAGATATGTGAAAAAAAAAAGCATTTGATGTGTGTTAGAATGTAAGGTAAGTGTGAGGTCATCAGTGATGTCATAATTCACCTTCTCTATAAAAGCTGCAGATCAGTCACATTCCGTTGAGCCGCTATAGACCAATAGTTTCTTGCTTTTTGGTACGTCGCTCTCACTTGACTTTTTCTTGAGTCCTGTGACTTCTAGAAATCTTGCTTTATCCAGAAGCTTCAGATCCACGATTCAGAGGTAAGAGGAGAACATGTAGAATGTTTCTTGTGAAGTATTGCAGCGAGTTCCATGTGCTGCCCCTGTAAGAATGTTTCTCTTTCACCCTCTTACTGGGTTAGATTCTAAGGTCAGGCGCAGTAAATTAAATACAAGATTGAGTGTATAAAAATGTATATTGTATAAAGAGTGAAATGACTGTTAGTTATTCTGAGACTTCTATGGAGATTTGTACATAGCGACAGCCAGAAACAATGAACTTTACAGAGACACTTTTTCCTTATCATCAATAATTACATGACAGGTTATAGTTACCATCCATGGTCTCCCCACACTCCAGGAAGTCTCCTTTCCAGTATGTCCCTCCTCAAGTGGCCCCCAAGTGGCTCCCCTCATGTCATGCTTGGGTCTTTTATACCCCTTTGTCTGCCCCTCTTAGAGACAAATAGTGTGACCTTCCTGATAAAAAGAACTTCCCCCTCATGTAACATGCGGATATAGAATACTGGTGCCACTTATCAACCACCTATAGCATTTATGACATCCTAAGTTTGTCCATGGGTAAGGCTGGGTTCACACTACTGGTTAGCACCTGTAAGAGATACCTGTGAACGTCCGGGTAATTTCTTGTGAGAATCAGGGTAAACAATAGGAATCTTGCAAACTGATGAGACGCATTTCATTAAGACATGCAACTATTATACCCATGATCCTCCATCTTTGATTTACCCAAATAAAATACCCTATATAATATTACATATAACCTTATATGTGGCTTTTATTTTCTGAAACCTTTAATTTCTTGCACCACCAGAGGGTGCAGTGTAGAGGAGTGCCGCTGTCTCCTCTGGCTGCACTATCCTGTCTCTGCCTTGGGAGGGCGCTCTTCATGCAGTTATCACATGTTTATTAGGGAGGGGGCTGATAATAGAGGACAGAGAAGTCTAGAATCTATTTTCTTTTTGGAAGATGATTTAGAAACAAGTAACCACACAATGATTTCTCGCCTCAGCAGATTTGTGGATATGAAGATCATGAATAGAAAACATCAGACATTCTGTGTGGACACAAATCAAGAGCTCAGAAATGCTTTGGACACCTGGAATTTGGTGGAAGAAGACGTCTTAGGAGCCTGTGTCCCTTATTTCATCCAGGAGAAGGCGGCTGAAGATCTCTTCACTTATACGGATGTGTTTCAGAAAGCCATTCTGAGTAACCTGTTACCATCTGAATACAACGCCGCCATGTGCCGCTTCTTCATCAGAGTCATCCAGTACAGAAGAGACGCGGCACACTACCTGAAGGAATATATGATCAATGTGCTATGTGAGCACTTGAAGGTGGAGTACATGAAGGGACAATACTATTCCTACGCCATGACTAAGAAGGTTATCGTCTGGCTGAGCATCCTCCATCTCGAAGCGGTGGTCGGGGAACTGAGATACAACATCGTTTATGAGGATTTCAATGCTGCCATTGTCGACACTTTGACAGAAGTGACATCTCTATGTGCTACAGTCATCATGCCACACATCTTGGACATGCTGCCAGTGCTGAGCCGAGTGGTCAAAGACGCTCCTGACCAACTATCTAAGGAGACGTTGTGCTATGCTATAAGGCGTTTATGCGGTAGCATCCAAGAATATATTGGGAAGGGTGGCAGCTGCAAAGTGCAACTTATGAAGGCCATAAGCAACATGAAGGCCAACATTTCCACCTGGTTGCCTGATGTCCATGCTGAGCTTCAAGACTCCACCAAAGTTGCCCTGGAATTCTTTACTGTACCCGAATCATCGGAGAACCAGCCGACTGAGCCAGTCAATGACAAGTTACAGACCCTTCCTCACGCCGAGCTCCTAGAAAAATACAGGGAGCAAGTTGCGGCAGAGAATAAGGAACCGGAAGATACAGAGAAGCAGCGTATTGAGATGAACACGCTTGTGACATCTCTGGTATCTGGCAGGAAAATAACAAAAGATTTTCTCCAGTTTCTACTCAATGCCCTGAAGAATGCGGACCCAAAGGCCAAAATGACAGCAGCTATGTTCTTCAATGAGGCTTTGAAGCATCCAAGACTTATAAAGCAGAAATACCAAGAGTGCGCAATCCAACATCTGCTGAAGATCATAGAAGAGGACGATAACATCTCTTGCAGCATCGCCATGGAGGCACTGGGGAATGCCACCACCGGAGCTACAAGACTGGTGGAGAGCTACAAGAATAAGATTATGGCCCACATGGAGTTTAGACTGTCAAAAACCAGCAACACCAAGATCATCATGGCGGCACTGAGGGTGCTGTCCTCCATTATCAGACGCCTGAAGCTTTCTGTCCTCAGTAGACAATTCATTAAAATATCCCTGGAGCATATGGACTATCCGGACGGAGAAGTCCAGATTGCGGCCATTAATCTGTTAAGAGATCTGACAGAGAGCTGCCGCCTTCCACTATTTGGATATTTTACAGATAGACTCTGGAGCTTTATACCAACTTTGCTCCTGAAATTACATAGTGACAACCAGGAGATCGTAGCAGCCAGTACTTCATCTCTGCAGAGCTGCCTCTCCTACATAAAAGGAGCCAACATTCAGGGATTTTTCCGGACGGAAATCTCTCCAAACATCAATGACCTGAAGTCCATCTACAGCTGTCTGGCTCATAACTATCCAAAATTGATGAAGACCCTGCTTCTCCAGACCCCAAGCTATCTGGTCAACTCAGAGGACAAGGAGGCCGTAGTCAGACATGTTGAATTTCTTAAAGATGCCATCAACCATGATGTCATGAAAGACCTGGACTTATATCGTCTCAGCTTAGCTCTGGCCACACTGCACTGCGAAGGCTTCTCATGTAATATCAGAAAAGCCACTGAAAGGGTCGTCTCCATCCTGGCCACCAAGTGGTTTTACATCGGCAGTGCCAACAAATAAAATGCATTTATCAGGGATGAACCGCTGAGGACAGAGACATCAAGGTTGTAGATCACTTCCCCATGTACTATCCAATGGTTGCGAACATCAATATCAGCGGTCAAGACCTGAACACCAATATTAACATCTAGGGGGCAGAGCTAGCAGACTGACTTGCGAACGAGCCTGAGGCCTACATCGAGGAGTGTGAACAAGGCGCGGACTCACCGGCCGGTGGAGTCCAGCGATGCCAGTTATTCGTCAACATTAGATGACGGAGACCAAGGACTTAGCTGGCGAGACAGACTATACAGTCAGTGTATGGGCAGCACGGTGGTGCAGTTTGGGGAATATCCCCGTCATCATATAATAGAGACGGTGTATAATGACAACTCCACATATAATATACAGATTTAATAACACGTCAAAAAATAAAAGTCTACTGTGTTTTATATTGAAATGAATGGAGTGTGCAGCCTGCAAGTGACTGAAGATAATAAAAACTATAGAGCACTCTTTGTTTTTTATTGTAGACTAGATACTTGAATTTTTTACACTGAGATTCATATCCTAAAAGGTTTTTAAGCGGGTCACAAATGGTACAAAAGGTACACCTTAATATAATTTATCTTTATATTGGGGAATGTAAGGCCTATTAACCCCTCCCCGCTTTTGGGCGTGACAATACGTCCAAATTCTAAGTGCGTTCCCGCAATAGGGCGTACAGTCACACCCTGTAGATAAAGCGCGCACAGGAGATGTGTGCGCTTTATCTTCAGCGGCTGTCAGCTGTTATACACAACTGACATGCCGCTGCAATGGCTGCGGTGGCTGTTACCGCTGATCTCAGCCATTTAACCCCTTCAATGCGGCTGTCAATGACGTCCGCCTCATTGAAGCGATTGACAGAGGGAGGGTGCTCCCTCTGTAACCCCTGGGCCCCCCCGTGATGGATCGTGAGTGGCAATTGTTGCTATGGCAACCCGAAAGCCGTTACTAGGCTTCTTGGTTGCCCAGGTACGGTAGCCTATTAGGTTCTGCCCGAGGCAGGACGTAATAGGCTAACTGTCAAATGAAGAATGACAGTTACGATACACTGCACTACATAAGTAGTGCAGTGCATCGTACCGGGGATCAGAAGACCCCAGGTCAGTGTAATAAAAGAAGTGAAAAAAGTAAAAAAAAAAGTTAAAGAAAAATAAATAAATAAAAGTTAATAAATAAGAAAAACAACACTTGCCCTGTTTCCTGATCAACTCCTTTATTATTAGAAAAAAATGAAAATATGAAAAAAAAACTATACATAATAGGTATCGCCGTGTTCAGGACGGCCTGATCTATAAAAATATCACATTATTTTTACTGCACGGTAAACACCGTAAAAAATGTTCATAAAAAACAATGACAGCATTTTATTTTTTGGTCATCTTGTCTCAAAAAAAATGTAATAAAAAGGGATCAAAAAGTTGCAAGTAACGCAAAATGGTACCAATAGAAACTACAGTTTGTCACGCATAAAACAAGCCGTCCCGCAGCGATATCAACGAAAAAATAAAAGAGTTATGGCTGACAGAAAATGGCGACACTAAAACATGATTTTTTAGAAAAGAGTGTTTTTATTGTGGGAACGCAGTGAAACGTAAAAAAATGAAATAAATTTGGTGTCGCTGTAATCGTATCGCCCCGCAGAATAAAGTTAACATGTTGTTTATACTGCACGGTGAACACTGTAAAAAAAAAAAAAAAAGAAACGTGCTGGAATGGCTGTTTTTGGGTTTCCTCATCTCCCAAAAAATGGAATAAATAGTGATACAAAAATCGCATGTACTCCAAAAGGGTACCAATAAGAATTACATCTCGTTCCACAAAAAACGCTCCCTCACACAGCTCCGTCAACGGAGAAATAACACGTTATGACTCTCAAAACGCAATGATGCAAAATGATTCTAAATGACGGCCCAGACTCATTTTTAAGTCCAGTAGAATTTCACTAAATACCCCACATTGTCATTTGCTGGACCCCACAGGTGGACCCTGTAGATGCAGCGGAGATGAGGAAACTTTAGGGCCTTGTGCGGCTTATAGGGCTAGTGAAGAAGTCAAATATAAGGCAATACTGGAGCGCAGATATTTTGTATAATACCCAATAAACCCGGCCTGTGTATAAAGGATTGGTTCAAAGCGTACCACAGAAATCCATGGATTATTCATTCATCCCATTATTACATCATCCTATTATGACCTGATGTACTCCGTCCAGTTTACATATGCCCTGATGTACTCCGCACAGCTTACATATACCCTGATGTACTCCGCACAGATTACATATACCGTGATGTACTCCTCACAGCTTACATATGCCCTGATGTACTCCTCACAGCTTACATATGCCCTGATGTACTCCGCACAGCTTACATATACCCTGATGTACTCCGTCCAGTTTACATATGCCCTGATGTACTCCGCACAGCTTACATATACCCAGTGCCGCATCTACCATGAGGCAATGTGAGCCGACAGCCTCAGGCGGCCGCAGCCCAGCTGAAAGTGGGGGGCGGCATTTTGATCCAGAGACGGACTGGACCGGGGAGGGGGATTATTTTACTTAGCAGACGTGCCCACACTCCTGCTCCTCTCTGACGCTGTATGAAGCACGCGCCACCAGAGAGGAGCAGGTCTGCAGGAGGAGCGGTCGTCTCCTCAAGCCAGTGACCAGACGAATGAGGTGAGACTGCTGTGCAAACAAACTACTTCCTCTCCCTCTCTCTCCCTTTCGTCTGAAGCAGTCGGTGCAGAGAAGAGGGGGAGGGGAGAGTTCACAGCCTCAGCGTCTGCACAGAGGAAGCTCCGTGTCTAGTCCTCCCCTGTGTCACTCTTGTGTCTCCTCTGCCCCCCGTATCCCCCCCTCTCCCCTCCTATCCCCCCCTCTCCCCCCACTATCCCCCCCTCTCCTCTGCCCCCCTCCTCTCCTGTGTCCCCTGTATCCCCCCCTCTCCTCTGCCCCCCTCCTCTCGTGTGCTGTGTCCCCCTATTTGTCTAACAGACCAGCTACTTCTGCAGCTGGTTATAGCTGCTGTCCTGGGATGCCTCTGCTGCTTCAAGAGACTGCATGAGAGATCCCACATAGAAGGTAAGTGTGTGTATGAGTGTGTAAATGTGTGTGTGTGTGTGTGTGTGTGTGTGTGTTTGTGTGTGTGTGTGTGTGTGTGCATATATATATATATATATATATATATATATATATATATATGATTCTCGTCTATATATGAGACTCTGCATTAGAGATCCTACATAGAAGGTAAGTGTGTGTATGAGTGTGTAAATGTGTGTGTTATATATATATATATATATATATATATATATATATAATCTGTGTGTATGTGGATATATATATTTATATATAATCTGTGTGTATGTGGATATATATGATTCTCGTGTACATATGATACTGTAAGGACATTCACACATTGTAGTTTTGCAGCAATAATTTAGAAACTGTTTTTGCTGTGCTTTTGTGTAAATAGTGGGAAAACTGATGTGTAGAGTATATAGTGTATATACTGGTATTGTGTGTGTGTAGACTGTGTAGCAGTATTGTGAGTAGTGTATGTTGCAATATAATAGGCAGTGGCGTAGCTGTAGGGGTCGCAGCGGTCGCAATTGCGACCGGGCCCCGAAGCCAGGGGGGCCCGCAGCACATCAATAAAAAGATACTATAGTAACTCGGGCCGCGGGCCCCTGTTACTATAGTAACTGACAGTACTTACCCTCCTGGTTCTGGAGCGCAGTGCAGGTCCTGACGTCAAGCGCTGTGCGCAGCGCATGACGTCACAGCACTATTCACCGCACACAACATCGTGATCCTGGATAGAGTTAGGACAGAGCTTCCTCCGCGGCTGAAGAGGAGAGTAAGATTAATATCCCTGTCTGCTGAAGCTGATTGGCGGGGTCCGTCTCCCGGGAGCCGGCCAATCAGCTGTTTTGAAGGGGCCGCAGTGTTTGTACGAGAGCTGCTTCCCCTTCATTCCGGTCACATTGTGAATCAGTGTCGGCAATTCACAGTGTGAGCGAGTAAGGGAAATGAAGGGGAAGCAGCTCTCGTACGAGTGCTGCGGCCCCTTCAAAACTGCTGATTTGCGGGTCCCGGGAGACGGACAACGACACATCAGCTATTGATGGCCTATCCTGAGGATAGGCCATCAATTTTTAGGGACTGGACAAGTCCTTTAAGCCTACGATGTAGCAGGTTTAGAGGGCCCATGAGACAGGATCACAGATTGTGTGATGCTGTCTGCTGGGCCCTGTATCTAAGCCAATCACATGGTAGGCTTAGAAACATGGCCCATGTGTGATCCTGTCTGATGGGCCCTGTATTACTGTATAAGATTACTGTCTGCCTGTTATGGTATAAATATACATATATAATGTATTTGGGACCATAAGGAGTGAAATGTTATAAAGGAGAAACGTGTTACAATAGAATGGGTATTTTAGAAAGGTTAAGAGAAGAAATAGTTTGCAGATGCTCTGCCGTCCCTTGAAAATTGCAAACAGATGGTGGTCAATCACTTGACAACCCCCCTAAGCATAAAGGAAACACAAGGGAATACCTGGTGCTCCACCAATGAGCTTTATGGGAAAGGAAGCTGTAAGGCTTGAATATACAGATGACTCATATGTTATGGAATGTTCTTTGTTCGTCTGATGCTATAAGTAGGAATGTTTGTAGTTCAATAAATTAGAAGGATTTTTACCTTGAGAAACGTCTCAGTGTATCTGTTGCTTCTCCGAGCTCGCACCCCCCCACCTGATTTGAACCTGCATGGAGATCAAGGCGTAAAGTGACCTCATTGCGATCACAGAAATTGGCGCCCGAACAAAGACTTGACCAGAAGGACGGCACCCCACCCAGGGGATCTCCCGGGACTAGAGTGGCGACCTCCCGGACGAAGGAACGTGCAGACCACTGCTGCAGCAAGGTAAGAAGACTTAATTCTTACAAACTCTGCTCTGCACCTTCCTGTCTGGTAGGTCACCTTCCCGGTAGTACTCCTAAGGAATAGAGGGGCCACATGAGGGTATTTTTAGTGTAAAAATCTGGTCAAGTCTATATGTAATCCTACCCTCAGGATAAAGTGCCTGATCTCCATGACAGTATTTGTATGAATGTTGTAGAAACCCAGTTTTGTGTCACAAATGCATTTTAGAATAAGGAAATTGTTTTTGGAAAAAAATTCCGATAATCCGGCAAATTACCAGAAACATGTGTACATGCTTCAGGTGACTACGGGGATTATGATAGGCTAAATTTTAGCCCGGAAATCGAAAATTTTGTGCAATCCGATAATCCGGCAAAATACCGAGAACGTGTGTACACGATTGGAGTACTTGCGGGGATTATCATGCACTGATTTTCAGCTCAAAATTCCAGAATTTTCTGCAGTCCGATAATCCGGCATGTCAAATGAACAGCTTGATTTTACGTTTGCCTTGTTATTTGGATTAGGAATATTTGTCATATTACTCTTATGGTGCGGAGGGCACGTACTCGAGTGGTGTCTCAGACGAAGAAACTAAGCTAGCTATAAAAGGACTGTAAAAGGAAGATTCTCTGGCCAGAGTAGAAAGTAAGTACGGAATCAAGCATGGAGGGATACTTGTTTTGCATGTGGGGCAGCAAGACCAGGAGGGCAAAATCCCCTAGGGATATATCCAGTGGTACCAAAAATGAGTAGCACAAACCCCTTTGCCCCCTCACCTCAACAAGTACCAGAACCATATAAACAAACAATAGGGTTGGCCCCTGTAGTGTTGGCAGGAATAACCCCAGTAACAGGAGGAGCCGAGGGCTCAACGGATGAAAGAGTAGAAACTAGAGCGTATAGAGAGAAAAGGGAAAAAGAGGAGGCAGAAGAGAAAGAGGAAAGGGAAAGACATCAGCGTAATATGGAAGCGTATTTACATGCTTCCTCTTCACATCCCAGACACATGATTGAATCGATTCCAGTTGGTCAGTTCCTAAGAATAAGAAGATTATGCTCAACTAGGGAGGACTTTGAGAAACAGTCACTCGATCTCAAACAACGCTTCTTGGATAGAGGCTACACCAAAAGATGTGTCAATAGAGCATATGAGAGGGCACGCAGGTCCACGCGAACTCAACTACTCCACCCTGCCATTAAGAAATCAGATGATTTTAAAATAAGGTATGTTACTACCTATCACAATAAATGGGGGGAAATGCGCAAGTGTTTGTCAAAGCATTGGTCCGTTCTACAAACGGATGGCATTTTAGCCGAAATTCTGCCCATTAAACCGGCATTGGCATCAAGGAGAGCCAGGAACCTTCGGGATACACTTGTCCAAAGCTATCATCGACCACAAATGGCTAAACCTATCTTTGGTGCGACAAAACCACGATGGGGCTGCCGCCCATGTGGTCGATGTATAGCTTGTCCAAATATTGCCAGTGGTGATGACTTTGTAGACTCAAAGGGCGAGACAACATATAAGATTACCTGGCCCATTGATTGTAACACAAAGGGGGTAATCTACTATGCATGCTGCCCTTGTCCAAAAATTTACATCGGTCTCACCACTAGGGAACTGAAAATAAGAACAAGAGAACATGTCAACAGCATTGAGGCAGCGAGGGGTACGGCTTGTGACAATATTGATCTCCTGAAAACCTTACCTCGGCATTTCTTTCTTCATCACAATTGTGCATCTAAAGAGCTTAAAATCAAAGGCATTGATCACGTAGAGCTGGATCTGAGAGGAGGCTCTCTTATGCAAAAATTACTGCGAGTAGAATCTAAGTGGATTTGGAAACTCAAAACAATTCAACCAATGGGCTTGAATGAAACCCTTGGATTTGCAGCGTTCCTGTAAGGGTGTTAGGATCTCTCATGGTGTTGTTGTTTTTAATCAATGTGTTTTGTGTACAGCAATAGCCATTTTTTAATATATGCTTGTTTTTTAGTTTCTCTAGCCTGCCATTTCTGCATGGTGTATTTGCTGTAATCTAACATTCGATTGACCTCCAGAGCCTGTGAAAACCTCTCCCCCTGGACCATCTCAAGGATATATCCACTAGCGGATATCGATTGTACCATACATCTTGAACAGTGTGTTATTATATTTTGATTTAGCACGTCGAACACATAACCATACATCTACCAATCATTTAATGTGCTGTGTGTACGTTACCTGTTAAAAGTCATCTGTATTTATGCATCAACATATGGATCCACGATTTATGCTCTTATGTATTTATTAACACTCAGTCTTATTATTCACTCACATTCATTCACTTTGCTCACTTATTCATAGGTCAATTCACCATCTTTTGTCTTATGTATCCACTTATCAATCTTTATCTTCCGAGTCATGCATATCACTTACCCTCATCACTTTTATCTAATTCGTTCACATACACTCACTGCCAACATTTACGTTCACATTGATTCATTCATCACTTTCAGCTCATTGTTTTTTCACTTCATTTGCACAGCATCTGCGACCATTTGGTTGCCTTAATTTAGTTGTAGTTTTATTTATTTTTTCACTCATTTTGTCCTTTATTGCTTTTTACATCTTTTCACTGGCATCTATATATATCACAACACATGGATATTATAATGTTCTCTCTATTACATTTTGATTTTTCTGTTTACAACACATATTGACATTTATTTCTTTTACAATTCAACATGGATCATGGTTAACAGAGGACATTTATGTTCGATGTACTCATAAGTGTATGTGCATGGCAATTTGTACTGTGGTTTAGGTGTATATATGTATTTTTAACTGAATTTTTATATATATATATATATATATATATATATATATATATACATATAGGGTCACTCTGCTTATATATTTATTTACTTACATGGATTACATTTTTTGGCAGATTGAACCATGTGTATAGTTTTTAGACTTGTTATTTGTATAACACGTGGTCTCTACCGATAGACTACAGTTTTGACAATTTAGACATGTGCATTTGCACCTGTACAGCGGTCACATAGTATACATCATGGACTGGGGTATTTTGAACATTTCTGTATAGATTCTTCTTACATTTTGTTGTATTTACTGGTTTGTCTATATACACATACGTATTTACTCTTCTGTATATATAATATATATTACTTTTACTATTTATGTTTTGTATTGGTTGTGCTTTGTACATTGCTTGACTGTTATGTTTTTACATGGACATACAGGGACTAAGTGTTGTATATATACACATACACACTAGTATCCTGTGTGCACATTGTTTCATTTTAAGCATTGGGTGTCTTCAAACATAAATTGTACCACTTTGCTGTGCTGGTGACATGTACATCAAAGGTATATAATGTTTTATCACAAACTGCCTGGTGGTGACACATAGTCATCTACTTATTTATGCTGCTTTTTGTCCTTTCCATATGCTTTAATTATCATCATGCATTTCTTATTGCATCTTCTCTATTATAAACTATGTAGGGATAGGTGAGGGACAGTTATTGTATCCATCTCATTGCTGCAGTCCTGCAACTTTTTCAATCTGGACGCCTTGCGCCCCTATCGGTAATTGTGTGCGTTGGTTGAGTGTGTTCTTCTTTCTTTCCTTGCTGTGCGGCTGCGCGGGGTCGCGGCTCGGCACTCGGTGTCCTGGTTCGGGTTCTGATGCGGGACGTGTGCTCATTGCACCTCCCGCTTCCGGTCTCGTGACCCGGATGTTGTTGTTCCGGCCCGCGATCTCACGCACACAGCTGTTTCTATTTTTACCTACTTGTTCTGTTCTTGCTGATTCTCTCTGTGGATTGGTGGGTGATCACTTAAAAGGCTGGAGAGTGGGTTATGACACCACCCCCAGACGAAGGCTTCCGGGCCGAAACGCGCGTCGGGGTGGACGCCAGCCACTCACACTCTGTCATGGGTAAGTGACATGTGCATATCATGCACAGCTCATTAGGATATACATTTATACATTTAGTTCCTGTCATTTTATGTACTGCACTTTTCTTTGGAACGGTGATGTACTACTGCCCTAGATACACTGGGTAGACTCATTACCAATGTATATATACCTTTGATGCATTTGTCTCCTAGTACCTCTTAGTGACCCATGTTGGGCTGTTCCTATACCATGTGAAGGATGATTTATTTGCTTATATTCTCTGTATGAAATTACATTGTGAATTATCAAGCAGGAGGCCGAATTACTAAGATATGTATTATGTGAAAGTGATGATAATGTTTAAATGATTTAGTTTCGTGCAGCAGCCATTTTGTCTGGAGTTCCCATCTTGGTTTTATTGTAGTGAATAGAAAAGTCATTGTTCCTTTAATACAAGTAATGTTGATTTCGTATGTTTTATCTTTGACCTTGGTTCCCATGCGAAGATGGACAGGGAGTGAGATGGGAGTGAGATGGGGGGATGGCAAGTATGCGTGAGGGAAGGTCTCCCCCCATCTCCACGAGGACATTCTGTCCAAAAGAGAGATAAGAAACCTGTAAACATAATGTGTGAAGAATTATAATGATGTATTTTATTGTATGCTTTTTACTGAATAACAAATATTGTTACATTGTCTCTGATTGGTTTACCTCAAGCCTACACCCCTTCTGAATTTCAGTTTAACAGTTTGAGTTTGGTAATAAATCCTTCAGATGAGAATTTTGAACATTTCAGCGTGTCTGTGTGTTTTCTTCTCGTCTCTCGATATATATCGGTGAAATATCCTAATTAGGATACTGACTAATGGAGTCTGGCCTTGAGAGTCTGTTGGGACTCGTATAAATTTCAGTCTAATATATTTTGAGCGATGGATTTCCACGACAGTAATGGTGCCGATAAAACCCAGGAAGATTGCACGTCTGATAAGCTGTCACTGGAGAGGTCTGGCTTTGCATCTGTGAATTACAAAAAACCGCGGTAGGTAAGGAGCTTATTCTTACACCATTCACACATGTATTGCGTAAGCCTTGGAATCCAGCTGTCAGAACGTCACTTCTATGGACGAGACTCCTTAGTCAGTGGGTTGAAAGATGGATCCAAAAAAGGTATGTTGAAGCTTTTTGTGTGATGAAGGATTGCAGGTGTGTACGTGATCTTAAACTGTTGATATGAAAGACATGAGAGAATTTTTGCCAGCAAATACATAGTTAACAATTGTGAGAAGTGTTTGGAATGCAGTGACGTAGCGCATGGTGGAGAGAAGTCGTAACTCACATGTGAAGTATTTGAAATGCAAAGAGTTTGGGCTGGACTGTGAGGAAAAAACAAAACTTCTGCTTGCTGCTTTGTTGTAGCGTCATTTGTTATTTAGTTGTGTAAAATTGTTGAGGATTAATAGTTGTTCTGTTACCCGTTTGTCTGGGATTATAGTTGGGAGGTACTGACTGGTATTGGCTCAGACCCATAGAAAGTTGGATAGTTGTGAGTAATATCATGTAGTACCACAGGGGCTTCAATGGTTAAGTCCTGATCATGTAGAATCCAGTGCAAGGAGAAGCAATTGTGTCTATATTGAATTTGCACTCAATACCATTACCCAGTGCAACAGGGAAAAACTTTGAATACTGTATTAGAAAATCATTTATATTTTCCTGGCTCATTGCCAGACAGTGATATTGTGTGTAAGGGTCCATAACCCAGTTGTATGCATTGCCAGACTGGCATAAGGTGGGAATCAGTACAGACTGATTTCTAGCACATGATAATCCGGCATATACACTTTGATGTAAAATAACATCCAAGTAATTAAGTCTGTAGTAGTATAACATCAGACCGCTGGATTGAATACCGTTGTAATATAACATCCTGTATTCATTGAATGACCCTGACACTTATCCCAGGTGCCACCTGTGTCGTAGTAGTAATTACAGTGAAGAACATTGGTATTGGCTCAGACCCATAGCCCGTAAATAAATTATCACCAACATACATAACAGGCCCCTAAACTACAACCCACAGAGTGAACGGCTGAGCGGGGAGGATAATATATATATGTTACCAAATATAATTTGCATGTGAAACCATTGCAAAGTGCTAGAGGAAAGAGTTTGGGATATATGTTACATCACGGGCTCTATGAACTGAAAGACACCCCCCCGGCAGCAAGTGTTCTGCATAAGTGAAGTGTTACCAACTCCTGCTTGAATCAATGGAGGTTCATGAATGTCGATTGTGTTGAAGAATTTGCTCTTGTAATTGTTGATTGGCAGCATTTTGTCTGTTCTTGATGTTCAATACAGTGAGGGATAAGAGGATCCTACTGCTAGAATGTCTGGAGGAACGACTTTTGATATCGTATTGGTAAGACAGTCTAGGAGATAGACTGGTCTGAGATATCTGTCGGCAAACGTGGCCTGTTTGCCTGGAGGTGGGGGATTTACCGGAAATCACCCTACTGCTCTCCGACCATGGGGTCAGGAGGAAGTTGGACAAAGATGCTTTGGGGCACTGGTCCCGGCCAACATTAGAATGAGCAAAAGGAGCTGGGGCTTTAATTATAAAGTATGTGAAGGCAAAATAACACACTGTAAAAAAAAAATTGTTGAAGAGGCTGGCAGCGGTAAGATGGATGTTTGCATGTGATAAAGACAATGGTTTGTGGAAAGTTGAGAAAGGGAGTGGAGTGGCCAGGACAAGGCAGAAGTTAAAAGGACAAAGCAGGTGATTACAGGTGGTTACAAGTAAGATGATGTGAGAAAGAACAATTTAAATACAGGTGTAAATTTTCATTGGAAGAGTGAAGAAAACTGAGCAGCCCGGTACATTGCAGTGACTAACGTGGGTCAGAACGGGGGGAGTGTAATGTGTAATGTGATGTGACATCTGTGTGATGTGTGCAATGTAACATGTGTGATGTGATGAGACATCTGTGTGATGTGTGTAATGTAACATGTCTGAAGTTTGAAACTAATGGCCACAATAAAAGCAGAACTATATTGTATGTTTCCTATTTTTAACAGCAGCAATGTCTAAAAATGTTAGTGTTTTGTGTATGGGGTTAAAATCAGTTCTACTTTTTTTTCATTTTTTTTTATGCAACGTGTTTTATTTTTGCGCAGCGCAGTCGTCTGTAACTACACCAAGCGAGAAAAATATTACAGCCGGCTGGATCTGTTTGTAAAAAGATAAAAGCTATACTGCAGATTAATGTGTTATAATGTGATAAGATTTAATGTTGGAATGTTTTGATGTTGATTCAAATGAATTAAAATACAGATATTGTGAGACACGGGGTCTTGAGAATGTATGTGCCCCCTCTGTTCCCTATTCTTATGTACAGCTTATTGGTTTGCAGTAATTAATATTACCAGATATATTATTTTCTGTGTTATTGAATAACTAATTACATTTGTCTTGTTTTTGTTTTCACACATGAGGCACGTGCTATGGGGCTGCCTAAATGTTATTTTTGAAAATGTGAGATGTTTTACAGGTAAATGGTTGCAGGTCATTTTAAAGATAAAATGTATTTTTGTCAGGAGAAAGTAATCTTTTTTTGTTCCAGGCTGTTGGTTAAACTAGTGCTCCCCCCGATAGAGTGCTTAATCTCATTATGTTAATATGTAGTTTTGAACCCTGCTACATTACTTTCGCAGAGTCCAAATAGGAGGGAATGTTGAAGGGACTGATCAGGTAGTTTTTGTTTTTTGTTCTCCTTTTTACAGGCAATTTTATAACCCCTTCACAGCCAGAGGGAGCTATGCCAAGCACTGCCCTATCCCAGTGGCTGAGAAAGGGTTGAAGATTTCCCAATGGTGAAGGGACTGATCAGGTAGTTTTGTTTTGTGTTTTATTTTGTTTTGAATTAATGAATTTGGTTCTAGGAGATCTACAAAATGTGTATGAGCTTCAAGGAGTAACCCAGATTAAATGTGTATGACAGTAACTTATATTTTGAGGTTTTTCTGTGTAGATGGTTCCAGATCCCCCTCCAGCCCAATTTACACAGGAGGCAGAGGTGACGTCACTCACAGATGAGTCTTTACAGATTTAGATGGGGAGAAGGCAAAACAAAAAAATTGTTTGAATATTGTTTATTTTTATGCCAGATTTCAGTAACATATTTTGTTTGTTTTTGTATTAATCAGGTATTTACAGGACCTGGTGGGTGGGATTTACAAGTGTTCTGGATCATCAGATAAATGTGGAACAATAAAACTCCACCCTTTTGAAATGTTCTATCTATATGTGACATGGGTTTCCAATGTAAATTTGTAATGTAGACATACTTTATCATATACAGCATGTGTAGAACAGGATACGAGGCACAAGGTAAATTACCCAGAAACCACTCTCACCTTCTTGTTCATCTCAAGGAGCGGAGCTGAAGGTGCTCGCTGAGGCTTGTAACCTGGCAGAAGGTAAGACGGCCGAAATATACACTGACTCTAGGTACGCTTTTGGCATCGCCCACAATTATGGGCCCATTGGTAGTAGGAACCTTATTGGATCATCGGGTAAGCCAATTGAGAGAGCAAGAGAAAACAGAACTGACAACAAGGATATATGCAGCCAGGTGTCAGTGAATTGGCTTGTCCCTGGATACAATAACGCCACCACTAGGTTTGTAGCAGCCGGCATGATGTGCGCACGGCATGACATAGGTAAAACAGCAAAGGTACCTGTGAAAAGTGCAGCCCAGCCAGATTAACAGTCCCAGCGACTGCAGAACATACAACTACCCGAGGTAGACGTGTATCACAATGTGCTCGTGTGTGTAGACCTGTTCTCAGGGGGGCCTGAAGCCCGGCCTGTATTTTCCCCACTGCAGACGTTGTGTGTAAGTGACAGGGGAATAGTGTTCTCCCAAGTATTGACCTGATGTTTGTACAATAAGATGTCAGCAGTTCTCCAGATGTTATTCCAAAGTTAGTTTATTTAACAATTGTATTTAAGAAGTGTTGTGGGAATATTAAATACTGAAGTTAAGTTTTATGTAAAGTTCTGGACCAGCCTTAGCATTGGACTATTAGAGTCATGCGTCAGATAAAAGGTACAGAAGTGTAATATTCCCATTTGAATTTTTTTTTAGTGATTTGTTTTTTGTCGTTATTATTGTGAAAGGAAAATTCTGTGCAGTGTTTGTGTGTGTGTGTGTGTGTGTGTGTGTGTATATATATATATATATATATATATATATATAAAGAAGAAAAATGAGTTTGCATGTATCATTTCTAGTTATTGCTCAATGTGAACGTTTGATGTAAAGATGTTATTTGTTAATGTTTTTCTTCAAATTAATTATTTGATTAAGATCAATTAATGTTTATACAATGAAAAAGTTTGTTCTCCACAGGAAGAGTCCAACTGGGAGCGGAAGGCGTGAGAACCAGATTCTAACAGAATGTGGACGGATAAGGGAACGTGAATCGGTAAGACCCAAGGCACTCTTGATGGCTTTTGCATTGATGGTGTATGACCTCACATAGGCCCCAAGACTGCAAGGATCGATTTGGTGAGATCTAATTGGTATGTCCCAGGCTTTACAGCTGTTGCTGCTAAATTCTGTTAGAGCTGTTTGATTTGCCTACAGAACAGTCCTGGCAGACCGGTGCCAACCTTATCATACCCGCCTCCCACGAAGAGAACAGACCTTGAGAGGCCTCCCCATGCAATACAAATTAGAGTAAGAAAAATTGGTTTGTGACATTTGTCAGATAAACATGTGGAATCTGTGTATATTTTGGTGAGCTGGAAATGTTCCAGGCAATCAGCTCAGATCAAGGTACAAATCCTGCTGGAAAGCGTGACACCAAGTGCATATGAAATGTACCCAATAATTACACATCTTCTAGGTGCCCTGTCCGTTGGAACAGAGAAGTTTTTCTTATATAAAAGGTGTTTGTTTGTTTGATTTAGTTTAAGAGCCTGACATTGTTATTGTATGTACTTAGAACGACTTTTATAGTACGTAGATGTTATCACCAGATTAGTAACAATTGACAAGGGTTGGGGTCCCCCAGCAAGTGGCAGTAAACATGAACTAAAAGATTTTTAATACGATGAACTCCATTACTGAGGTGCGGCAGGCGCAGCCGGAGCCAGTACAACGCGTTTGTCATGAACTGACGGCAGTGTCACAATTCCAAGCAGCCGCCAAGACAAGTAAGAAGACAGATGAGCGGAGGGTTTGTGGGGTCACAATAACACCCCACTAATCCGCCTACGTGGGATCTCACACCAGGCTCACAGCATGAGGTGTTGTGTATAGCCCGGTGACGTAAACTAAAAGAGACGGTGTCTGACGGTGTCTGAAAAAGACCAAATCAAGTCCTGATGACATCAGCAAAGATCAAAGTAAGGACCAAAGACCTGAGTGAATCCATCAGCAGTATCAAGTGTTCTAATCAGAAGACAGGACAAGAAGAGGACGATGATGTACATGACTTGTCAATACACTGGTGCGACCCCATACCCTAACCGGACATTGGTGATGGCATCATATTAGTTGTGGCCCTATTGATATATGGTTTGAGTTTCATAATCATAATATATATAATTTCTGTAATTTAATATGAGAAAAAGGGAGGTTTGTGAAGGATGATTTATTTGCTTATATTCTCTGTATGAAATTACATTGTGAATTATCAAGCAGGAGGCCGAATTACTAAGATATGTATTATGTGAAAGTGATGATAATGTTTAAATGATTTAGTTTCGTGCAGCAGCCATTTTGTCTGGAGTTCCCATCTTGGTTTTATTGTAGTGAATAGAAAAGTCATTGTTCCTTTAATACAAGTAATGTTGATTTCGTATGTTTTATCTTTGACCTTGGTTCCCATGCGAAGATGGACAGGGAGTGAGATGGGAGTGAGATGGGGGGATGGCAAGTATGCGTGAGGGAAGGTCTCCCCCCATCTCCACGAGGACATTCTGTCCAAAAGAGAGATAAGAAACCTGTAAACATAATGTGTGAAGAATTATAATGATGTATTTTATTGTATGCTTTTTACTGAATAACAAATATTGTTACATTGTCTCTGATTGGTTTACCTCAAGCCTACACCCCTTCTGAATTTCAGTTTAACAGTTTGAGTTTGGTAATAAATCCTTCAGATGAGAATTTTGAACATTTCAGCGTGTCTGTGTGTTTTCTTCTCGTCTCTCGATATATATCGGTGAAATATCCTAATTAGGATACTGACTAATGGAGTCTGGCCTTGAGAGTCTGTTGGGACTCGTATAAATTTCAGTCTAATATATTTTGAGCGATGGATTTCCACGACAACCATCATTACTGTGACTTCACACTGGTGTATTCAGCCTGTTCGCACAGTGCTGTGCTGTGTGATAGGTGTTCTGGCTGTCCATTTTTTCTTGTGGTTTACATCTCTATTAATTTTATACATGTGTTTATTTTAATTGATTCAATAAACTTTCATTTTTTAACTCATTTTTTCGTGTGTCAGACTCCTAGTTATAGGTTTTGTTGTAATATGGATCAGGGAGAAGCAGCAAGGAAGCTTCCCGAGTCAAAAGATACGACGCAAGCATTAGAAAACCTGGGAAAAAGGTTACAAGTGTTGACAGACCTGTTTGCGACTGAAGCTGACAAGAATTTTAATAAAGATAAGGAACATAAATATAAGCCATGGAACCCTAGGGATGCGTTGACTTTAGTTCAAAAAGCCCCCGACCCGGAGACAGAGCCTGTCCCTTTTTGGAGATATATAGAACAAATTCAGAAAATGTATTCAGCAACATGGGAAGACTTAGTGCAGCTCATACATACCAAAATGGGAATCTATAGCTCTACAGTCATGGATGATTTGGATCCCCCGGTAGGAGGGAATTGGGCTCAGACAGAGCCATCGGGGCAGAACATGGTGGATCAATTGAAAGAATGGGCAGTGAAAAAGCAGGCAGAGCTAGGACTTAACCTGACAGACCTTACGCAAGATGGAAGTGAAACAGTGGAGAAATTTTACGCTAGACTCCAGACAAGCTGGAAAAATATGGGATACAGAAGAGACAACCAACTAGATACTAGACTACTGACAAACTGTTTTGTAGACGGGCTAAAACGACACATAAAAGACGCATTGTTAGTAGCTAGACCCGAGTACCGAAGTTTGGCCCCAGGAGACCTGTTAAAAATAGCACAAGGTATAGAGCAGGGTCAAAAAGCAAAAGGACAAAGAAAGAAACAAGTTGTTGGTGCTGGAGTATACCAGCCTCAGTACCAGCAACAGGAACAGGCACAAAGGCCATTACGGAAAGATATAACTTGCTATAATTGTTGGAAGCAAGGACACATAGCCAGGGACTGTAGAGGTCCAAAACGCCCACGACAGTTCCTGCAAGTGGAGGGCGCGCAGCCTACGGCACCTCCGCAGACACAACAAATGCAAACATATCAGGCATAGGACAGTGGCAATCCCCAGGAAGGGGTAGTAACACAGATACAAGTAGTTTCCTTAGGTCCCGCTCCTACGGTCCCGTTAAAGATAAACGGAGGTCCCTCCATACCCTTCCTTATAGATACGGGAGCAGCCATGACTGTCATCAAAACCCAATTACTTCCTTCCGAGATGTTGTCCCCAGATTATCAAGAATGTGTGGGTGTGGGAGGAGTTGTGGTGAAAAATCAAATAAGTAAACCTGTCACACTCCAATTTGGACCACACAGCTCGCTCGTTACTAGGTTGGTCACTTGTGATACTACTCCGGCTTGCTTGCTTGGTGCTGACCTGTTACAAAAATTACAGGCCACCATCGAGTATTTGCCGGATGGGACGGTAAAACTATGTGGCCAGCTGAATGAGGAGGAGTTGTGTTTGGTAGCGGCTTGTGACACCAATCCATGGAGTACCTCTACGCAAGCATACGTCCAAGCATATACTCCCACAGAGCAAGAACAATGTTTGAAATATGTACCACACAAGTTGTGGTCAAAAAGTCCTACAGATGTAGGCATACTGCCAGTCCCCCCGGTAGAGGTCAAACTGAATCCCAATCATCCACTACCTCAAAAGAAACAATACCCCCTCAGCCAAGCCCAATCAGATGCTATAACCAGTAGCATCAGGGACTTCCTACAAGCAGGAGTACTAAGGGAAATAGTGTCCCCATGTAACACTCCCTTATACCCTGTTAAAAAGAAATCAGAAAAAGGCCAACCTGCAAAATATAGGATGGTCCAAGACCTGAGGGCAGTAAATGCGGCAACAGTTTTTAACACACCGATAGTGCCAAATCCCCATGTATTATTGGCTCAGATCCCAGCAGCATCTTCGCATTTCACGGTGGTGGATCTGGCAAATGCCTTCTTCTCAGTCCCATTGCACCCAGATAGTCAGTATCTTTTTGCTTTCACACATGAGGGAAAACAGTATGCATGGACTGTTTTGCCCCAGGGAGCACATAACTCTCCAAGTACCTATACGGCCGCAATGCAGTCGGTACTTGCAGAATGGGTGCCTCCCGAGGAAATAGTATTATTACAGTATGTTGATGATCTACTCCTTTGCTGTCCCTCCAAACAAGAGTGCGCAGAGGCTTCTGTGTCACTCCTCACGTTCCTAGCTAACCATGGCTGCAAAGCATCAAAAGACAAGTTGCAATTTTGTTGTACTCAAGTTGTATTTTTAGGACACTGTGTAGCACAAGGCACGAGGCATCTCACACAGAGCAGAGTAGAAACTATTGTACAAATACCAGTTCGAAAATCTTTAAATGCTTTACGTACATTTTTAGGTTTAGTCTCTTACTGCAGGCCCTGGATCAGATCAGCATCGATCCTCATGCAGCCCCTGTATGATTGCCTAAAAAGTCAGCCATTCGGACTCACCCCAGAAGCTGAAGAGAATTTTCATAGCCTTAAATTAGTAGTACAAACAGCTCCAGCCCTTGGTACTCCAGACTATGACAAACCCTTCAGGTTGTACTGTACTGAACAAAATGGACATGCCACTGCAGTTCTCACACAAAGTCATGGACCACAGCAGCGCCCGGTAGCATATTATTCAGCTAGACTAGACCCTGTGGCCCGAGGTTCCCCATCATGTGTGAGAGCTATCATTGCTGTAAATTCAATGTTAAACAAGGCCTCAGATTTGGTCCTGGCATTTCCAGTCCAAGTTTTTGCACCACATGATATTACCTCTTACTCAAGTACAGCCGAAGCACTTGTCAACAGCAAGACATTTGAGATTAACCTGTGCACTTCTTCCTGAGCAGGTTACTTTACACCGCTGTACTACATTGAACCCAGCTACCTTACTGCCTTTGGAGCAAGGGGGAGAAGACGTAGGTAAAGTATGGTAACAATTTTTGCCTGAAACTGATGAACATGATTGTATGGCCCTTATGGCCCAGGAAACAGTGGGGTTTGCACATGTAAAAGATACCCCACTCCAAAACCCAGACCTAATACTCTTTGTGGATGGTTCAAGGTATTTTGTAGAAGGATCTTTTCTTACAGGATTCTCACCTACAGCTATTAAAATATTACATGTGCTTTCCCAACCATTGATTTGTTTAATGATATTATTTGTATTGCTTACATGTTTTAATTGTTATGCATTTTGTATAATAAGTGAAGCATTCAATCAGAGGCCTATACGTTATGATGAAAGAATATTGTGAGATTACCCCACCTACATACCTGTGTGAATCAAGTGAAGAAATGGATCGAAGCCTTGCTATCCGGAGATAGAAGTAGCATTGGAATTTAGGTGTTGGTAAAATCACAAAAGGAGGGATTGTTATGGTATAAATATACATATATAATGTATTTGGGACCATAAGGAGTGAAATGTTATAAAGGAGAAACATGTGTTACAATAGAATGGGTATTTTAGAAAGGTTAAGAGAAGAAATAGTTTGCAGATGCTCTGCCGTCCCTTGAAAATTGCAAACAGATGGTGGTCAATCACTTGACCACCCCCCCTAAGCATAAAGGAAACACAAGGGAATACCTGGTGCTCCACCAATGAGCTTTATGGGAAAGGAAGCTGTAAGGCTTGAATATACAGATGACTCATATGTTATGGAATGTTCTTTGTTTGTCTGATGCTATAAGTAGGAACGTTTGTAGTTCAATAAATTAGAAGGATTTTTACCTTGAGAAACGTCTCAGTGTATCTGTTGCTTCTCCGAGCTCGCACCCCCCCACCTGATTTGAACCTGCATAGAGATCAAGGCGTAAAGTGACCTCATTGCGATCACACTGCCTGACCCTGTATATAAGCCTACCTTGTGGTAGGCTTAAATACAGGGTCCCACAGACAGTGTCACACATGGGCCCTGTATCTAAGCCTAACACGTGTTACTAATCATTTTTTGTGTGTTTTCTTACACAAGCTTTTAGATTCCAGGACTACTTCGATGACGGCTTTTTTTATTATCAATAAAATGGTTAATGAGGGTTGTGTGGTTTATTTTCATTTCAATAAAATATTTTTTCTATGTCTTTGTGTTTTTTTTTAAACTTTATTACTACCGACTTAGTAATGGCCGCCGGCTGATTGACAGCGCCCATTGCTAAGGCGGGGCTTAGTGTAAGCCGGTGCAGAGGCGAACACTAACCCTCTTTATTACCCTGGTACCCACCGCCACCAGGGGTGCTGGGAAGAGCCGGGTACGATCCAGTACCTGACCATCTGCAGTGATGGTCGGGCAATGGGGCGACCGCAAGCTGTCGAAGGCCTTATACAGTGACCCTTCCCACCCTGGTAATGCTAGGCTGCGGCTGCTTTATTGTATCTGGCTGGTTATGAAAAATGGTGGGACCCCACGTCATTTAAAAAAAAAAATTACAAAATAATTGAAAAGAATGATGTGGGGTCCCCCCTAATTTTCACAACCAGCCAGATACAACACAGCAGCAGGCAGCATTACCAGGGTGGTAGGGGCCACTGTTTTTGGCCTTCCCCAGCCTGATACTACCAGCCTGCGGCCGCCCCGGTGTCTGGCCGTCACTGCAGATAGTCGGGTACTGGTTCGTACCCGGCTCTTCCCAGTGCCCCTGGTGGCGGTGGGTACCGGGGTAATAATGGGGGTTAGTGTTAGCCTCTGCACCTGCTAACATTAAAGAGGCTCTGTCACCAGATTCTCAAATCCCTATCTCCTATTGCATGTGATCGGCGCTGCAATGTAGATAACGGTAACGTGTTTTTTTTTTTTTTTTAAAACGTTCATTTTTGGCCAAGTTATGAGCTATTTTATATTTATGCAAAAGAGCTTTGAAATGGACAACTGGGCGTTTTTTTTTTCGTTATGTCCAACTGGGAGTGTATTGTGTTTTTAACTGGGCGTGTTTATGTGTATGACGCTGACCAATCAGTGACCAGTCAGCGTCATACACTCCTCAACATCTGCACGCTCCTCTCCTGAAATATTCTGTGCTGCTGTGAACTCTGCTCTTACCATTACGTAGCTCTCAGTCTGTTACCTCTCCTCCACTCCTGTCCTCAATAACACCTTCACATGATTGGCAAGTCACCACCCCGCACAAGATCCGCACGCTCATCTCCTGAAATACTCTGTGCTGCCTTAAACTCTGTGGACAGGTCAGGATCCTGGTTTTTTTTAAATGCTGCTGGGGAACCCGCTCGATCCACTATATAAGGATGCGCCTCCATCCTCTTCTGCCCCAGTCACTTATTCCCAAGCACTGTAAACTTTCAGATTGGTTGCGCTGTGAATATTCGGAGAACGTGATTGGTTTATGTGCAGGGTAATGAACATACAGACAAGCAGTAGAAGACTGAATTCAATGAAATGCTCAGCCCTTAGTCAGTCTTCTACTGCTTGTCTGTATGTTCATTACCCTTCACATAAACCAATCACGTTCTCCGAATATTCACAGCGCAACCAATCTGAAAGTTTACAGTAACAGTATGGGGGTATTATTCAGTAACAGTATGGGGTATTATTCAGTAACAGTATGGAGGTATTATTCAGTATCAGTATGGAGGTATTATTCAGTAACAGTATGGAGGCATTATTCAGTATCAGTATCGAGGTATTATTCAGTAACAGTATGGGGGTATTATTCAGTAACAGTATGGGGTATTATTCAGTAACAGTATGGAGGTATTATTCAGTATCAGTATGGAGGTATTATTCAGTAACAGTATGGAGGTATTATTCAGTATCAGTATCGAGGTATTATTCAGTAACAGTATGGGGTATTATTCAGTAACAGTATGGAGGTATTATTCAGTAACAGTATGGGGGTATTATTCAGTATCAGTATGGAGGTATTATTCAGTAACAGTATGGATGTATTATTCAGTAACAGTATGGGGGTATTATTCAGTATCAGTATGGAGGTATTATTCAGTAACAGTATGGGGGTATTATTCAGTATCAGTATGGAGGTATTATTCAGTATCAGTATGGAGGTATTATTTAGTATCAGTATGGAGGTATTATTCAGTAACAGTATGGGGGTATTATTCAGTAACAGTATGGAGGTATTATTCAGTAACAGTATGGAGGTATTATTCAGTAACAGTATGGTGGTATTATTCAGTAACAGTATGGAGGTATTATTCAGTAACAGTATGGGGGTATTATTCAGTATCAGTATGGAGGTATTATTCAGTATCAGTATGGAGGTATTATTCAGTAACAGTATGGAGGTATTATTCAGTAACAGTATGGGGTATTATTCAGTAACAGTATGGAGGTATTATTCAGTAACAGTATGGTGGTATTCAGTAACAGTATGGAGGTATTATTCAGTAACAGTATGGAGGTATTATTCAGTAACAATATGGGGGTATTATTCAGTAACAGTATGGAGGTATTATTCAGTAACAGTATGGTGTTATTCAGTAACAGTATGGAGGTATTATTCAGTAACAGTATGGGGGTATTATTCAGTAACAGTATGGGGGTATTATTCAGTAACAGTATGGGGGTATTATTCAGTAACAGTATGTGGGTATTATTCAGTAACAGTATGGAGGTATTATTCAGTAACAGTATGGGGGTATTATTCAGTAACAGTATGGGGGTATTATTCAGTAACAGTATGGGGTATTATTTGTAATGTTGGTCTTACAATCTATGTAAATTACTGTGGTGGGGGCTGTGGGGAAGTGTGAGTGTGGCAGCAGATGATCAGGATAAGGCTGGGTTCACACGACCTATTTTCAGGCGTAAACGAGGCGTATTATGCCTCGTATTACGCCTGAAAATAGGGCTACAATACGTCGGCAAACATCTGCCCATTCATTTGAATGGGTTTGCCGACGTATTGTGCAGACGACCTGTAATTTACGCGTCGTCGTTTGACAGCTGTCAAACGACGAAGCGTAAATTGACTGCCTCGGCAAAGAAGTGCAGGGCACTTCTTTGCCACGTAATTTGAGCTGTTCTTCATTGAACTCAATGAAGCACAGCTCAAGATTTACGAGCGTCACAGACGCCTCGTAAATTACTAGGAGGAGCATTTATGTGTGAAACGAGGCAGCTGTAAACAGTCTGTCTTTTCACACGTAAATGCCTCTCAGCGTGTGAACATACCCTAAGAGGCAGTCTGCAGAGTGGCATGTGATGTACTTTGACATGTAGGTGATACTTACGTGTGGGATGTGGGCCCATAACTTGTGTACAGCCCAGGGCCTAAGATAATATTAATCCACCACTGGCATCGAGCCAGCACAGGCAGACCACTACAATACAGCAGGTAGAGCAAAGAAACCAGCCCAGGACGTGCCGCTTCAAAACCGCACTAAGCGCGATCCGTCCTGGACTGGCCTGCATGTAATTGCAGAGAGTGACGCCGCAAATGAGACTGGCTGCCAAGGAGAGATATGGGGCTGTGCAGACTGTACTATTTGCACTGCACTGATTGGCAGTAAGAATAATTCTTTAAATATTTTCCATACTTCAAACAGCACTTTAAGGCTATGTTCACACTGAGTTTTTTGCAGGAGGAAAATTCTGCCTCAAAATTCAGTTTGAGATTTTGAGGCAGATTTTGTCCCTTCCTGCACGTCTTTTGCCGCGTTTTTCGCTTGCGCCCATTGAGTGCTATGGGCAAAAAACTCAGCGAAATACGCTTTCTCTGCCTCCCATTGATGTCAATGGGAAGTCAGAGGCATAAAGGCGTGAAGATAAGGCATGTCCCTTCTTTCTCGGGAGGCATTTTCGCCTTGCTTTTGACGAGTTTTGCGGAGCGGTTTCCGCGCCAAAAAACTCGTCAAAATACTCCATGTGAAAAGGGGCTAACAAATAAACATCAAATGTTTTCCTATTTAAAAAATGTATATATTGCGTGTTTGTGTAAAGCTAGGTTCACCCCTGCATATAGCCTGATGTACTCCTCACAGCTTACATATAGCCTGATGTACCCGCACATATTACATATGCCCTGATGTACTCCACAGTTTACATATATCCTGATGTACTATGCACAGCTTACATATACCCTGATGTACTCCGCCCATATTACATATACCCTGATGTACTCCGCCCAGCTCACATATGCCCCCACATTATAAGCTGAAATAGCACTAATACACTAAGCAAAATCTGCGCTTCAAAAGCCAAATGGTGGTCCAACAGAGCCTGGCAGCGTGCCCAAATGGCAATTTATGACCACATATGGGGTATTCTGGAGAACCCGCTTAACAATTTATGGGATGTGTGTCTACGGTGGTACAAGCTGGGCACAACACATTGGGCACTGAAATGGCATATCTGTGGAAAACAGCAGTTTTCAATCTGCAACATGTAAGGGATCTGCCAGACACAGCTTCTGTGTCGACGCCCGTGGGTAATCAGTCTGCACCTGCTCCTATGTCTGTGAGACCGACTCCATCTTCCACCACTCAGGATGGCAAGCTTAGGAGTGGGAGAGCCTATCACAGCCTGGCCAGAGGGAGCCTGCTCCCGCCCACTGTCTATTTATACCTGCCTTTCCTGTTCCTCCTTTGCCTGTGATTCTGCTCTGCTTGTTTCCTGGTTCTGCTGCTGCTGCTTGAACTACTGATCCTCTGCTTGTTATTGACCTTGGCTTACTGACCAATCTCCTGCTCAGCGTTTTGTACCTCGTGCACTCCTGGTTTGACTCGGCTCGTTCACTTCTCTCGTTGCTCACGGTGTCTCCGTGGGCAGCTTCCCCGTTTCCCTTAGCTTCTGTGTACCCTTGTCTGTTTGTCTGTCGTGCACTTACTGAGCGCAGGGACCGTCGCCCAGTTGTACCCCGTCGCCTAGGACGGGTCGTTGCAAGTAGGCAGGGTCTGAGTGGCGGGTAGATTAGGGCTCACCTGTCTGTCTCCCTACCCCGTCATTACATAATCACAGGCCCATATACCTAGTCTACCCTGGTCCCGGACACAACTATGGACCCCCTTGAGACCCTGGCTCAGCAAATGCAGGGCCTCTCCCTACAGGTCCAAGCCCTGGCTCAGAGGGGCAACCAGCATGATGCTACCCTGGTAGTGCCCCCCACCTCACCTCTTGAACCCCACCTCAAGTTTCCTGACCGGTTCTCAGGGGACCGGAAGACTTTTCTCACCTTTCGGGAGAGTAGTAGGCTCTATTTTCTCTTAAAGCCCCACTCCTCAGGTTCTGAGAGCCAGCGGGTGGGTATAATTATGTCCCGGCTCCAGGACGGGCCCCAAGAATGGGCCTTCTCCTTTGCTCCTGACGCCCCTGAACTTTCCTCCGTTGATCTTTTCTTTTCTGCTCTCGGGCTCATTTATGACGAGACTGACAAGACTGCCTTTGCCGAGAGTCAGCTGGTGACCTTACGTCAGGGTAAGAGACCTGTTGAGGAGTATTGTTGTGACTTTAGGAAGTGGTGTGTAGCTTCTCGGTGGAATGACCCTGCCTTAAGGTGCCAGTTTAGATTGGGTCTGTCGAACACCCTGAAAGACCTGCTAGTTAGCTATCCCTCTTCTTACTCCCTAGATCAGGTTATGGCTTTAGCGGTACGACTTGACCGACGTCTCAGGGAACGACGACTTGAACGTTTTTGTGCCTTCTCCTCTGACTCCCCCATGATGCCTCCCGAGGTTCCGTTGCTTCGTTCTTCCACGGAAGACTCGGATGTACCTATGCAACTCGGGGCCTCCGTGTCCCCCCAACAACGTAGAGAGTTCCGCAGGAAGAATGGTCTCTGCTTCTATTGTGGGGATGACAAGCATCAAGTGAACTCCTGTCCTAGGTGTAAGAATAAGCAGCCGGAAAACTTCCGCGCCTAAGTGATCATCGGGGAGGTCACTTGGGCGCACAGGTATTTCCCGTAAATATGAAACGTAATAAAATCTTGCTTCCCTTTCAGGTCTCTTTTGGTGGTAGGTCTGCTAATATTATGTCTGTGGAATTTGCTATGTCTCTAGCTATGCCATTGATTGATTTGCCTAAACTTATCCAGGTAGTGGGTATCGACTCCACTCCTCTTGCTAATGGTTATTTTACACAGCATACCCCTGTTTTTTAACCCCTTGTTGGCTCCATGCATTTGGAGCAGTGCTCTGTACTGGTGATGCAGGGATTATCCTCCGATTTGGTTTTAGGCCTTCCCTGGTTACAGTTGCATAATCCCACGTTTAACTGGAATACTGGGGATCTTACCAAATGGGGTAATGAATGCATGATGTCATGTTTTTCTGTTAATTCTATTTCTCTCCCTGAGGAGGTGAACACTCTACCTGAGTTTGTTCAGGACTTTGCTGATGTTTTCTCTAAAGAGGCCTCCGAAGTGTTACCTCCTCATAGAGAATACGATTGCGCAATCGATTTGGTACCAGGAGCTAAGCTCCCTAAGGGTAGGATATTTAATCTCTCTTGTCCCGAACGTGAAGCCATGAGAGAGTATACCCAGGAATGCCTGGCCAAGGGTTACATTCGCCCCTCTACTTCTCCGGTAGGTGCTGGCTTCTTCTTCGTAGGGAAGAAGGATGGTGGTCTTAGGCCGTGCATTGACTACCGGAACTTGAATAAGGTCACTGTAAGGAACCAGTACCCCCTTCTTTTGATTCCTCATCTCTTCAATCAGGTTCAGGGGGCCCAATGATTCTCTAAGTTTGATCTACGGGGGGCTTATAACCTTATCCTCATCAAAGAGGGGGATGAGTGTAAGACTGCGTTTAACACGCCCGAAGGTCATTTCGAATACCTCGTCATGCCCTTTGGGTTGTGTAATGCTCCCGCGGTCTTCCAGAATTTCATAAATGAGATTTTAAGAGACTACCTGGGGGTATTTCTTGTAGTGTACCTTGATGACATACTTGTGTTTTCCAAGGACTGGTCCTCCCACATTGAGCATGTCAGGAAGGTGCTCCAGGCCCTTCGGGAAAACAAACTATTTGCTAAGACCGAAAAATGTGTGTTTGGGGTGCAGGAGATACCATTTTTGGGTCAAATCCTCACTCCTCATGAATTCCGCATGGACCCCGCCAAGGTCCAGGCTGTGGCGAAATGGGTCCAACCTGCCTCCCTGAAGGCGTTACAGTGCTTCCTGGGGTTCGCTAATTATTACAGGAGATTTATTGATAACTTCTCGGTCATCGCTAAGCCTCTTACGGATCTCACTCGCAAAGGTGCTGATCTCCTCCACTGGCCTCCTGAGGCTGTCCAGGTTTTTGAGGTCCTTAAGAAGTGCTTTATCTCGGCCCCAGTGCTGGTTCAGCCCAACCAAATGGAGCCATTCATCGTGGAGGTTGACGCCTCCGAGGTGGGAGTGGGTGCTGTCTTGTCCCAGGGTACCAGATCCCTCACCCATCTCCGTCCCTGTGCCTACTTCTCCAGGAAGTTTTCACCCACTGAGAGTAACTATGATATTGGCAACCGCGAACTCTTAGCCATTAAATGGGCATTTGAAGAGTGGCGCCACTTCCTGGAGGGGGTAGGCACCAGGTAACGGTCCTTACCGACCACAAGAATCTCTTTTTCCTAGAATCTGCCCGGAGGCTAAACCCGAGACAAGCTCGATGGGCGTTCTTTTTTACCAGAGTCAACTTTTTGGTCACCTATAGGGCTGGGTCTAAAAATATTAAGGCTGATGCACTGTCGCGTAGCTTCATGGCCAGCCCTCCTTCGGAGGAAGATCCTGCTTGTGTTTTGCCTCCAGGTATAATCATTTCCTCTGTTGATTCTGATTTAGTCTCCGAAATTGCGGCCGATCAAGGTTCAGCTCCCGGGAACCTTCCTGAGAACAAGCTGTTTGTTCCCCTGCAATTCCGGCTAAGGGTACTTAGGGAAAATCATGACTCTGCACTATCTGGCCATCCAAGCATCCTGGGTACCAAGCACCTCATTGCCAGAAACTACTGGTGGCCTGGGTTGCTTAAAGACGTTAAGGCCTACGTCGCCGCTTGTGAAGTTTGTGCTAGGTCCAAGACTCCCAGGTCCCGACCAGCAGGCTTACTATTTTCTTTGCCCATTCCCCAGAGACCTTGGACCCATATCTCCATGGATTTTATCACCGATTTGCCTCCATCTCAAGGCAAGTCAGTGGTGTGGGTTGTAGTAGACCGCTTCAGTAAGATGTGCCACTTTGTGCCCCTCAAGAAACTACCCAATGCTAAGACGTTAGTTACCTTATTTGTCAAACACATCCTGCGTCTCCATGGGGTCCCTGTCAATATTGTTTCTGACAGAGGGGTACAATTTGTTTCATTGTTTTGGAGAGCCTTCTGTAAAAAGTTGGAGATTGATCTGTCCTTCTCCTCGGCCTACAATCCTGAAACTAATGTCTTATTGGGCTTACTCACACTATGTGGAGCCGTGTTTGTTTCTTTGTTTTATCTTTTTAGATCAGGTTACGCTACCCCTGAGGGAGTAGCAACCCGAATTTGGAGGTTTCCATTTCAGCAATCAATTCCCACTGGATTCCAGCAGTCGTGGGGTTGTTTTGGAATTAGATCCTCCTACACTGGCTGCCGCATTGCTTCTCTTCCATCGTTTTCGTTATTGAGAGTTATTCCCTCTCCACCATTTGACCCTTCCCATGATGTTGGATTTTACTGACAACAGAGAACTATTGCGGGAACGCCTTATCTTACAATCAATTGGGGCTGAGATCCCTCCAGCAACATCGTTAACAGTGAGTACAGGATTTACGCCTGAACAAACCAAGTCGATGACTGATCTCTTTTTACTTTTGGAGGACACTTTGAAAAAGGAAGCTCTTGAGAGCATTGACAGTCGTTTCTTGAAATTTTATATAGATGAGAACATTGCCCCCAGGGGTTTAAGAATTTTATTTAATAACCCCTATCCTACTGATAGTGCGTTTAAATTTGATTGGTATCAACATATTGGGCAGTGTAATAAAGGTTTCCTAGAGAGACTTAGAAACAAGAGATGTTCAATTAGTGAGCTACTCGTTTTAGAGATTAATTCCTTGAAAAAGAAACTCATGGTGTTTTATGAACATCAAGATTTTGGCAAATTGGAGATCTCTACTAATAATAGACTAATCCAATTTGAGAATGAACTTGTAATAAAAAAGGCTAACAAACTTAAAAGAGACCGAAATGACTACTCTACGGATTTATTGGGTGATTGGAGAGTGGAGCTTCATCAGCACACCCCCTTACCTAATAATATACCTAACAATCCAAGGACCATTAAACCTTTTCCTAAAAAAAACACTTTCCCTTCGGAGTCTTACCAATACCCGTCTCCCACTTTTGTAAGGTCCCTCAGGAACAATTCCAAATACATTGGTAAAGAATCCCTGAGTGCTGAAGCTTCTAGTTCCTTATGCAAACCTAATACAATTTTTCCTGTGATTAGTTCCAATAGTAAGAACATTAACCCCATGAATGAATTAACTATTCCATCTACGTGTGCTATCCTGACTAATTCTGATGTAGTGAGTACTTCTACTACTTACCAGCTCTCCATTATACCCATTAATGCTTTCAAATCCACGGATCTTGATCTTCAATTATCACGCTTAGATTTACAGTCGGGTGTTCCCCCACCCGTCTGCCCATTGTCTCCACATCTCAATGATTCCACCAATTCCCACAATTTAGACAGTATATCATCACTTATGCAATTATCCATCCACAGTACCCCCAATTCCAATGAACAGCTCGTTTTTTCGGTACATGATATAGAGTCCCCGTTGAATTCTGATAACTCGGTAGGGGCTACACAGCATAATGTACATATCTTAACACATAATGAATTTCCTCCTGATCGACCCTCTACGTCTACTGATAATACCACTTCCACTATTTCTTTTTTGGGCCTTCCATCGGAATTAACTATGCCCCCGATAACTCCGGTATTGAAAAGCAAGGACTGTCTAATACCATACATCTTGAGTCCAAAAATCCAAACTATAACCAGTTTTTTTCCAACAATACAAAAATCTCGACAAAAAGAAAACTAGAAACGGACAGAGATATAGAGGAAAGAGGGGCGGTAGGAAACGAAAACTTGCCACTGCTTCACTTACAGTCAAAAAAACAAAGGAGCATACAGTGAAACTTTTCAATCTGTCTTCATACAAGTTAAATGACTTTGAAACGAGTTGGGTATTGGGTAAGGGGCTCTCGTTCTGTCCAGTGGCCCCTCCTGACACTTTCGAACTTTTTATGGACCTTAATAGGTTTATTAGGAAATTAAGCTTATAGAGACATTTTTCTTTGGCTAAATATTCCTCAGCATCTCCTGTAATGAGTGATATCCTTGAGTATGAGTCCTCCCAAAAGGCTCTAAGTGTGGAAGTACACCCAAAATCTAATTTTTATCCAATTCATCACCAGGGTTCATTTGTTGAAACATTTTCCGCACTGGTTGGTAATGAGTTTCGGGCACTAGACAAACCCCATTTCATGCCGGATAATTTGACTATTAATGAGAGACGAGCAATTAAATCTTTACGTGGTAATGAAGATATTGTTATCCGCTCTGCGGATAAAGGAGGGGGTATTGTCATTCAGAACAAAAGTGACTATTTAAATGAGACCTCTAGGATATTATCAGACAGTTCATTCTATTTAAAATTAATGGTTAACCCACTTCCCACTTATATATGTGAGTATAGGAATTTGATCGATACGGCTTTTCATGATGGGCTTTTAACCAAAAAAGAAAAGAATTTTCTAAATGTATCATGTCCTAGTTTACCATTCATGTATCATCTTCCTAAGATACATAAATGTGTGACTAATCCTCCAGGTCGGCCCATCATTTCGGGGATTGGGTCGCTTACTAGCAATTTGTCTCACTACATCGATTTACATCTCCAACCTTTTGTGCTTCAACTACCATCCTACCTGAGAGATTCTACTCAGTTGATTAAAGATTTACAGGATCTAATAGTCGATCCCTCTTTTACTAAAATATGTTTTTTAACAGCAGACGTCACTGCATTATATAGTAACATTCCTCATGATAAGGGACTTGAAGTGGTGGAATCATTTTTAGCCTCTAATCCTATGTTCCCAATAGCACAAATCCAATTTTTAACCAATTGTGTGGAATATATACTCAAACATAATGTTTTTAGTTTTGGCAAGAATTTTTATAACCAAATAAAGGGCTGTGCTATGGGTTCTAGGTTTGCCCCGGCATACGCCAATCTTTATATGGGGGAATTTGAGGAGAAGTATATCCTCACCGATCATAATTATAGGAATAATATTCTTTTATATAAACGTTTTATTGATGATTTATTCATAGTGTGGAATGGGAGGGAAGAAGAATTGATTTGTTTTATGGAAATGATCAACAAAAATAATTATGGAATATCTTTTACTTATACTTTTTCTGCTACTTGCATTGATTTTTTAGATCTCACCATTGACTATGATAGAACTACTAATAATTTTAACACCAGAACACATTTTAAAACAGTCAATGTGAATAGTTATATTGATTTTAAAAGTGCCATTACCCCCCGTGGATTAGGAATGTGCCGTTTGGACAGTTTAGGAGAATAAGGAAGAATTGTTCTTCTTACCATAATTTTGATAAGGAATGCAATATTCTTGAGGGTAGATTTAAGGAAAAGAATTTTCCAATACAATTAATCAAGGGCGCCCGTTACAGAGCGGCTTTATTGACTCAAAAGTCCTGTGTTGCCCCTGAAAAAATTGTGTCGGCATGTGCTGATTGCACAAATGAAAATGGTAAAATTAATACTAATAAGAATACTAATAAATTCTCAAACAATTTTGTTACAGCTTACAATAGTGGTCATAATTCCATAAGATCAATTTTGTCCAAACACTGGCACATCCTGAAAAACGATCCATTTCTTAAAGAGTTTTTACCAGATAAACCGGGCATAACCTTCAGACGGTCATCAAATTTGAGAAATATATTAGCACCAAGCCGTGTTCGTAATACCAAGTCATTTATTCCCCAAAGATTTTTTCCTAATTTAAATGGATCTTTTAAATGTGGACAAGGACGTTGCTTATGTTGTGATAATATTTCACACAGAGAGCACTCTTTTCGTTCCAATATTACTAATGAAATATTCCCCATTAGAACTTTCCTCAACTGTGCCAGTAACTACGTCATTTACCTTTTAGAATGCTCCTGTCATTTACAGTACATTGGACGGACTATCCAATGTCTGCGGAGCAGAATCAATAAACATAGGCATAATGTTACTAAAGGTTTTCTAAAGCATAGTGTTTCAAGGCACTGTGCTTCCTCTCATAAATGCCAATTTGACAAAATTAATATCACCCCTATAGAACCAATATCCTGTGACGTCCCAAATCGTTTCCAGAAATTAAAACAGAGAGAGAACTTTTGGATTTTCAAATTAGTGACTCTGCACCCGAATGGTTTAAATGATATTTCTGAAACATCCCTTGACTAATAATTTGTTTCTCGGTTTTTTCACATATTCATATTGTTATCTTTCGGCTGATCATTGTTAATAAGTTTGGCTTCTGTCTAAGATTAAATTTATCTCTTTGCTATAATTGGCATTAGGATTTTTCTAAGGAATTATAATGGTCTGATTACATATTTACTTCTGTTGGTCCTGTTGTCTAGTTCTCTGAATCATCCCCTGATCAATAATTCATTTTTAATTCAGTTTAGATCTTACACATATTTACATTGATATACTCTTTTGGTTTATTACTGTAGACAATTGTTGTCGGCTTTTAGATTATTTTTCTAGAGAGACATATATATATATATTTCATATATATACATATTATTTTTTATGTATTGTCTTTTTACTTCTTGCTGCTATTGGCATCATGATTTTTCTGCAGTATAATGGTCTGTGTACACATTACAACCTTTCTTTGGTCCGGTTATTCAGTTCTCGGGAGCTGTCCTTGGTTCTGATTCTCGAGCGGCTACGTGGGTGCCTAGTTGGTTCACCGCCGGGTTTCTGTGTTTTTCTCTGTATTATTGCAGATATATGTTTACATTTTTTCTGTCTATGTTAGCTTCTATTATATCTATTTGAATTTATTTAAATATATCTATTGATTATTCATTATGCTAATAGGTTTTTGACATAACAAAATGTACATTCATGCATTTTTTACTTCTTTTGATCTCATTTATCAATCATTACATATTTTATATTGTATCTTCGTGCATATTCACCATCTAGCTGCTCTTATTTTAGCATTTGATTTTTTGTAGCTACCGGGCGTAAATTTTCGGGCATTTTTATTTGTGGGCTACTTTCTCCCATGTTTTTATTTATTTATTTATTTATTTATTTTATATATTTGTCTTTACATGACTACTAATTATTATTTTTGTTATCATCTTGTGAATATTGGATTTATATATGCCCATCTGAGCCCCCTCTTCTTTCTCTGAGCAGTGTGTTTAAACCTAAATTTTATGTTCCGGCCATTACTAACCTTTCTGCATATGTTATGGTAAATTTTGGGAATATTAACTATCCCGCAAATGTTACGATGTGTTAATATTGTTGTTTGTCTAAGTATTAATGTCATTTGTTGTTTATAGACATTTTTATTTCTGTTAAACTCTAGATCTGTGTACCGATTACGTGATTGGTGCCCTCTGACCTCGATCACATTGGCAGCTTTTTTTCCGCGTGGTGTATTTAAAGCTGCCTTGTTCTGACTGCATTTTATATGGCCTGAGGAAGATGCCGGTGCGGCATTGAAACGCGTAGCCTTCTTACTAATAAATACTATTAATAATTCCTGCATCTTTATTGAGTAGCAGAGCCGTAGCCATATCCCCCTTTTTCTACCTCTATTTGATACTCCTGAAACTAATGGCCAAACTGAGAGGACTAATCAGTCTCTAGAACAATATTTAACAGGTTCCCGACCGCTGGCCGTATTTATACGGCCAGCGGTCAGGGTCTCTGAAGTCCGGCGTATAGTATATATACGGCCGCACTTCAGAGACTGTGCACGCGCGATCGCGTGCACACAGCTCTATGCCCTGGCTGTTGCTAACAGCCATGGGCACTGGGCAGAATGTCAGGGGTCAATCTTTTGGCCCCTGAACATGTGATCGCTGTGACAACCAATCACAGCGATCACATGCATTTCTGCATAGAAAACAGTGTGCACGCGATCGCGTGCACACAGCCCTGTGCCCTCGCTGTTACCAACAGCTCTGGGCACTGGGCAGAGTATCAGGGACCAATCTGATGGTCCCTGAACATGTGGTCGCTGTGACAACCAATCACAGCGATCACATGCATTCCTGCTTATAAAACAGTGTGCACGCGATCGCGTGCACACAGCCCTGTGCCCACGCTGTTACCAACAGCTATGGGCACTGGGCAGAGTATCAGGGACCAATCTGATGGTCCCTGAACATGTGGTCGCTGTGACCACATTTGTTTTATTTTAACTTTTCTGGCAGTAAATCTCCTGCCTCTTTTCTTCTCCTCAAACATTCTTTCAGTTTGAGGAGAAGAAGAGACTCGGGAGAATTGCTGCCAGAAGATTACAGTTACAGTTACAAAAAAATACAGTTACACTCTAAAACATTCTCTGTATAGATAGATTTCTATCTATCTATACAATCTATCTATCCATCTATCTTTTTTTCTATCTATCTACCTTTCTATCTTTTATTCTATTAGAATAGGCAGGTAGGGAGTATATAATTATATATATATCCACATATATATAATATATATAGCAATAGCGGTTTATTTTTTTGTTAGCGGTAGTGTAGATATATATACCAGTTAGTTTGTGTGTTTTATAAAAAAAAAAAAAAAAATTTGTTTAGTTAGTGTTAGTGTTAGTTACGTTAAGGCGAGGAAGTTGTTTAGCGCCGAGGAGGCATACGCCATGCTGTGGTCTGAGTCGGAGACCGCATCAGAGATGGCGTCCGAGATGGAACCTGTTTTAGGTAGTGACGATGACAGCGTCACTTCAGGTTCATCTTCAGGGGACGTTGTCCCTGATGCAGTCGAAACTGCAGAACATGAAAGCGCAGGGCCAAGTAGCGCTGTAGCACGGGACAGCCTGGTCCCTCCAGTCCAGGCTCTTGTATGGGCACCTGCCCCATCTTTTGGGCCTAGAATCCACGGATTTACGGCCATTCCTGGCATAACTGTGGGCAATACAAATTTTGTCCAAATGGATTACTTCCATTTATTTATAACGGACGACATCCTAAATCAGATTGTCCACGAAACAAATTTATATGCCACGCAATATATAAGGCAGAAACCTTCATCCACCCATGCCAGAGATTGGACGCCCACCAATTTGCAGGAATTAAAAAAATTTTTGGGGCTCACCCTAAATATGGGTATTGTCAAAAAGCCCTCCATTAGGTCTTACTGGTCAACAAAACCCGCCCAAGCCACCCCAGTATATTCTGCAGTAATGCCCAGGTCTCGTTATGAGACAATAATGAGGTTCCTCCACTTCAATGACAACGCACAGGCCCCCCCAAGTACCGATGCAAACCGGGATCGGTTGTTCAAAATAAGACCGCTAATAAATTCCCTGAATAATTTATTTCTGCAACTCTACACCCCTGAGCAGAATGTAAGTGTGGACGAATCCCTCCTCAACTTTCATGGCAGACTTAGCTTTCGCCAATATCTACCTTCCAAAAGGGCAAGATATGACGTTAAGCTCTACAAATTGTGTGAAAGCGGGTCAGGATATACCACCGCCTTCAGGATTTATGAAGGGCGGGACCGCACAATAAATGTTCCTGGATGCCCCCCTGATCTTTCCACCAGCAGTAAGATCGTGTGGGAGATAATGCAGCCTCTGCTTCACAAAGGGTACCACCTGTACTGTGATAATTTTTATTCGAGTGTGCCCCTGTTTAGGCATTTGCATGCTGCAAGGACTGGGGCATGTGGTACCATGCGCAAAAACAGAATTGGTTTTCCACAGCAATTAGTGGGGAAGCGCATGGTAAAGGGGGACTCCTGTGCTTATGCATCTGAAGAATTGCTGGCGGTCAAGTTCAGGGATTGCAAAGACGTGTATGTGCTAAGCACGATTCATACCGCAGGAACAGTGGCAGTGAGGGAAAGAGGGGCAACATCGGACAAGCACAAACCAGTGAGCGTGTCCGAATATAACAAGTACATGGGAGGGGTGGATTTAAGCGACCAGGTTTTACAGCCCTATTTAGTAAAACGCAAAACTAAAACCTGGTACAAAAAGGTGGCCATTTATTTGTTACAGGTGGCCGGGCCATCCACAACTCATTTGTGCTCTACAAAAAAAACAGAGGCAGAGACACATACCTGGATTTCCAGGAAAAAATTATTGAAGGCCTCATTTTTGATGATCAGGACACCCGAGAATGCCCCCAGTCTGAGGATGTCACGCGACTGACTGAAAGACACTTCATCAGTCGGATTCCCCCAACAGCAACCAGAAGCAACCCCCAGAAAAAGTGCCGCGTCTGTAGAAAAGACGGGCACCGCAAAGATTCCCGATATTTCTGTCCCTCACAACCAGGCCTGTGCATTGAGCCATGTTTTAAAAAATACCACACTGTTCTGAATTATTAGATTTTAGTTAATTTGTTGAAAATATATTTGCCCTACATTACGTTTTTATTTTTCCCCTGATTTTACTCCAAGGGTGAGGGAGGGAATGGGTGGGGGGTGGATGTCATGTTTGATGTTTTCTAAAGTTCATCTGCTGGAGAGCTCCATTTGCATTAACCTGCAATTTCTTATTTTAGAAAACCCCAAAAAATAAATTCCCATTATACCCCTAGATGAATATTTTGGGATTTCTGCTTCAAGAGCAGATATTTTGGAAGTGTTATAGAAACTCTGTTGAGTTTTGTAAAACCAGCTTTGAAAAAAAGCGATATGTGAAATAAGCTTCTTCTATCCTCCGCCCTCCTACTTCTCTATGTGATAAATAAGGCCACATATTTGGTATCCCCATGCTCAGGAGAAGTGGAAGAATGTGAAAGGAGAAGAATTTTGTCCGTGGTCCATTTTGTGTGTGAAAAATGCTGGTATAAACTGACGCATTTGCTAAAAAATTGCTAATTTTATTTTGATCCATCTTATTCAAGAAACTTTCAGAAGAAAACTGGACTGTCTAAAAATATGATAAACCCCTTGAAGAAAACCTTGTGGGGTCTACTTGTGTGAATAAAGTCATTTATGGGGTGATTCTAATCTTTCAGCAGCATTACGCCCCCCAGAAAACAGTATGCGGCTATAAAATCAAGTGCAGAATTCCTGGACCGAAAAGGCCAAAAAGCCTCTTTTTATGCCAAGCCCTGGCACATGCCCATGAATAAAGCACACATATTTGGTATCCCCATGCACGGGAGAAGAGGAAGAATGTGAAATGCGATGAATTTTGTCCGTGGTCCATTTTGTGTGTGAAAAAGCTAGCATAAACTGACGCATTTGCTAAAAAAGTGCTGATTTTATTTTGTTCCATCTTATTCAAGAAACTTTCAGAAGAAAACTGGACTTGCTAAAAATATGATAAACCCCTTGAAGGAAACCTTGTGGGGTCTACTTGTGTGAATGAAGTCATTTATGGGGTGTTTCTAATGTTTGAGCAGCATTAGGCCCCCAAGAAACAGTATGCTGCTATAAAATCAAATGCAAAATTCCTGGACCGAAAAGGCCAAAAAGCCTCCTTTTATGCCAAGCCCTGGCACATGCCCGCACAGCGAAATTTTTGATCACTTTTCATAAAAAATTTTTTAGAGCTAAGTTGACCATGAAACAGCGATTTTGGCGTTTTACATTGTCTATTTTTTACAGTATTCACCTTGCACATGAAATAACGCTATATTGTAATAGTTCAGACTTTTACGGATGCAGCGATACCAATTTTGTTTACTTTTTTTATCTTTTACATTTCTTTAGGGGGAAAATGGGAAAAGGTTTTTTTTAACTATTTGTTTTTTATTTTTTTCACTACTAAAAAATATTTTTTACTTTTTTTACACACTTTATTAGCCTCCCTAGGGGATTTGAACCAGCGATCATACTAACGTATTGCAGTATATTGTCATTTTTATAGGCTTAAGTTAAGTGAAGGCAGCTCTGGGTGCCATCATTAGGCCCCTGAGCTGCCATTACAACCATTGTCACCCCCCGATCTAACGGGGGGGGGGGTGATGAACTGTCAGAGGGGACTGCCCCCCTTTTTTCAATGCCTCAGATGCTGTGGTCGCGATTAACCGCAAGCATTTGAGGGGTTAAACAGCTAGGAATAGCGCGATCGCTGCTCGCGGCTGTTAGTCCCGGGTTTCCACTGTAAAACACAGCCGACACACGCAGCATATGGAGCGCACTCCAAACATCACCACCCGCACCCGGATGTAATAGCACGTCTGGGTGCGCAAAGGGGTTAATGTTCTCTTTTACGCAAAAGTAATAATTTCAAGAAATTGGATGGCTGGTAAATCCCCAATTGTTATGGATTGGTTGAAGTTGGTTAAGACAATTAAAGAATATGAGAAAATAAGAGCAGACGAGAAAAATTGTATAAAGAAGTGGGAGGAAATATTGGGGATATGGAGTTGATTGGTGTTTTATAGGAAAGTATAAATATTTTTTTTTTCATAAAAAGGTTATAATTCTATGGTACTTAATGATCTTTGGGGTGGGAGGGGGATGGGATTGGGGAGATATGTGTTGTCTGATGTAAATTGTGCAGATAAATTGTTGAGCATTATGATATTTATAATCACTGGATATTGAAATGTTGTAATGTTTTTATTACTGAAATTCAATAAAGATATGTGAAAAAAAAAAAGCATTTGATGTGTGTTAGAATGTAAGGTAAGTGTGAGGTCATCAGTGATGTCATAATTCACCTTCTCTATAAAAGCTGCAGATCAGTCACATTCCGTTGAGCCTCTATAGACCAATAGTTTCTTGCTTTTTGGTACGTCGCTCTCACTTGACTTTTTCTTGAGTCCTGTGACTTCTAGAAATCTTGCTTTATCCAGAAGCTTCAGATCCACGATTCAGAGGTAAGAGGAGAACATGTAGAATGTTTCTTGTGAAGTATTGCAGCGAGTTCCATGTGCTGCCCCTGTAAGAATGTTTCTCTTTCACCCTCTTACTGGGTTAGATTCTAAGGTCAGGCGCAATAAATGACATACAAGATTGAGTGTATAAAAATGTATATTGTATAAAGAGTGAAATGACTGTTAGTTATTCTGAGACTTCTATGGAGATTTGTACATAGCGACAGCCATAAACAATGAACTTTACAGAGACACTTTTTCCTTATCATCAATAATTACATGACACGTTATAGTTACCATCCATGGTCTCCCCACACTCCAGGAAGTCTCCTTTCCAGTATGTCCCTCCTCAAGTGGCCTCCAAGTGGCTCCCCTCATGTCATGCTTGGGTCTTTTATACCCCCTTGTCTGCCCCTCTTAGAGACAAATAGTGTGACCTTCCTGATAAAAAGAACTTCCCCCTCATGTAACATGCGGATATAGAATACTGGTGCCACTTATCAACCACCTTTAGCATTTATGACATCCTGAGTTTGTCCATGGGTAAGGCTGGGTTCACACTACTGGTTAGCACCTGTAAGAGATACCTGTGAACGTCCGGGTCATTTATTGTGAGAATCAGGGTAAACTATAGGAATCTTGCAAACTGATGAGACGCATTTCATTAAGACATGTAACTATTATACCCATGATCCTCCATCTTTGATTTACCCAAATAAAATACTCTATATAATATTACATATAACCTTATATGTGGCTTTCATTTTCTGAAACCTTTAATTTCTTACACCACCAGAGGGTGCAGTGTAGAGGAGTGCCGCTGTCTCCTCTGGCTGCACTGTCCTGTCTCTGCCTTGGGAGGGCGCTCTTTATGCAGTTATCACATGTTTATTGGGGAGGGGGCTGATAATAGAGGACAGAGAAGTCTAGAATCTATTTTCTTTTTGGAAGATGATTTAGAAACAAGTAACCACATGATGATTTCTCGCATCAGCAGATTTGTGGATATGAAGATCATGAATAGAAAACATCAGACATTCTGTGTGGACACAAATCAAGAGCACAGAAATGCTTTGGACACCTGGAATTTGGTGGAAGAAGACGTCTTAGGAGCCTGTGTCCCTTATTTCATCCAGGAGAAGGCGGCTGAAGATCTCTTCACTTATACGGATGTGTTTCAGAAAGCCATTCTGAGTAACCTGTTACCATCTGAATACAACGCCGCCATGTGCCGCTTCTTCATCAGAGTCATCCAGTACCGAAGAGACGCGGCACACTACCTGAAGGAATATATGATCAATGTGCTATGTGAGCACTTGAAGGTGGAGTACATGAAGGGACAATACTATTCCTACGCCATGACTAAGAAGGTTATCGTCTGGCTGAGCATCCTCCATCTCGAAGCGGTGGTCGGGGAACTGAGATACAACATCGTTTATGAGGATTTCAATGCTGCCATTGTCGACACTTTGACAGAAGTGACATCTCTATGTGCTACAGTCATCATGCCACACATCTTGGACATGCTGCCAGTGCTGAGCCGAGTGGTCAAAGACGCTCCTGACCAACTATCTAAGGAGACGTTGTGCTATGCTATAAGGCGTTTATGCGGCAGCATCCAAGAATATATTGGGAAGGGTGGCAGCTGCAAAGTGCAACTTATGAAGGCCATAAGCAACATGAAGGCCAACATTTCCACCTGGTTGCCTGATGTCCATGCTGAGCTTCAAGACTCCACCAAAGTTGCCCTGGAATTCTTTACTGTACCCGAATCATCGGAGAACCAGCCGACCGAGCCGGTCAATGACGAGTTACAGACCCTTCCTCACGCCGAGCTCCTAGAAAAATACAGGGAGCAAGTTGCGGCGGAGAATAAGGAACTGGAAGATACAGAGAAGCAGCGTATTGAGATGAACACGCTTGTGACATCTCTGGTATCTGGCAGGAAAATAACAAAAGATTTTCTCCAGTTTCTACTCAATGCCCTGAAGAATGCGGACCCAAAGGCCAAAATGACAGCAGCTATGTTCTTCAATGAGGCTTTGAAGCATCCAAGGCTTATAAAGCAGAAATACCAAGAGTGCGCAATCCAACATCTGCTGAAGATCATAGAAGAGGACGATAACATCTTGTGCAGCATCGCCATGGAGGCACTGGGGAATGCCACCACCGGAGCTACAAGACTGGTGGAGAGCTACAAGAATAAGATCATTGCCCACATGGAGTTTAGACTGTCAAAAACCAGCAACACCAAGATCATCATGGCGGCACTGAGGGCGCTATCCTCCATTATCAGACGCCTGAAGCTTTCTGTCCTCAGTAGACAATTCATTAAAATATCCCGGGAGCATATGGACTATCCGGACGGAGAAGTCCAGATTGCGGCCATTAACCTGTTAAGAGATCTGACAGAGAGCTGCCGCCTTCCGCTATATGGATATTTTACAGATAAAGTCAGGAGCTTTATACCAACTTTGCTCCTGAAATTACATAGTGACAACCAGGAGATCGTAGCAGCCAGTACTTCATCTCTGCAGAGCTGCCTCTCCTACATAAAAGGAGCCAACATTCAGGGATTTTTCCGGACGGAAATCTCTCCAAACATCAATGACCTGAAATCCATCTACAGCTGTCTGGCTCATAACTATCCAAAATTGATGAAGACCCTGCTCCTCCAGACCCCAAGCTATCTGGTCAACTCAGAGGACAAGGAGGCTGTAGTCAGACATGTTGAATTTCTTAAAGATGCCATCAACCATAATGTCATGAAAGACCTGGACTTATATCGTCTCAGCCTAGCTCTAGCCACACTGCACTGCAAAGGCTTCTCATGTAATATGAGAAAAGCCACTGAAAGGGTCGTCTCCATCCTGGCCACCAAGTGGTTTTACATCGGCAGTGCCAACAAATAAAATGCATTAATCAGGGATGAACCGCTGAGGACAGAGACATCAAGGTTGTAGATCACTTCCCCATGCACTATCCAATGGTTGTGAACATCAATATCAGCGGTCAAGACCTGAACATCAATATTAACATCTAGGGGGCAGAGCTAGCAGTCTGACTTGCGAACGTGCCTGAGGCCTACATCGAGGAGTGTGAACAAGGCGAGGACTCACCGGCCGGTGGAGTCCAGCGATGCCAGTTATTCGTCAACATTAGATGACGGAGACCAAGGACTTAGCTGGCGAGACAGACTATACAGTCAGTGTACGGGCAAGCACGGTGGTGCAGTTTGGGGAATATCCCCGTCATCATATAATAGAGACGGTGTATAATGACAACTCCACATATAATATACAGATGTAATAAAAGTCTACTCTGTTTTATATTGAAATGAATGGAGTGTGCAGCCTGCAAGTGACTGAAGCTAATAAACACTATAGAGCACTCATTGTTTTTTATTGTAGACTAGATACTTTAATTTTTTACACTGAAATTCATATCTTAAAAGTTTTTTAAGCGGATCACAAATGGTACAAAAGGTACACCTTAATATAATTTATCTTTATATTGGGGAATGTAAGGCCTATTAACCCCTTCCCGCTTTTGGGCGTGACTGTACGTCCAAATTCTAAGTGCGTTCCCGCAATAGGGCGTACAGTCACGCCCTGTAGATAAAGCGCACACAGGAGCTGTGTGCGCTTTATCTTCAGCGGCTGTCAGCTGTTATACACAGCTGACATGCCGCTGCAATGGCTGCGGTGTCTGTTACCGCTGATCGCAGCCATTTAACCCCTTCAATGCGGCTGTCAATGACGTCCGCCTCATTGAAGCGATTGACAGAGGGAGGGTGCACCCTCTGTAACCCCTGGGCCCCCCCGTGATGGATCGTGAGTGGCGATTGTTGCTATGGCAACCCGGAAGCCGTTACTAGGCTTCTTGGTTGCCAGGTACGGTAGCCTATTAGGTTCTGCCCGAGGCAGGACGTAATAGGCTAACTGTCAAATGAAGAATGACAGTTACGATACACTGCACTACATTTTACCGACAGCAGAGGGCTCTATGGGGCTGGAATAATCCACCCCATAGAGCCCTCACATCACTATAATGGAAGGATTAGTGTGGGTGGGGGAGGGTCTGAGCGTCTGACTTACTGCAGAGAGCTCCATAGGGGGGGATTCTGCCCCCCCTTAGAGCAGTCAGTCAGATGCTCAGACCCCCCTAACCTTTCAGTATAGTAACTAGTCAGGGCCCTATGTTGGGGGGATAATTCCCCCCTATAGAGCCCTCTTCTGTCAGTAAAACGCCCAGACCCCCCCCCCCCCCACCTTGCAGTATACTCCTGGCTTTGCAGCTTTAGGCTTTGTACTTTGCTTAATTAGCGTGGGAAAGCTACAATTAGGGCTGTGACTGGTGAGTCTCACAGTCACTCCCAGTGCACACTGCATGCAGCAGCTGCGGCAGCCAGTCTGACTGTGAGTCTCCGACCAGTCACCACCCACACGCAGCAGAGAGACAGGATAAACTGATAGTGCGTGTCGTTGAATAAACCCTCAACTACTACAGTTTCACAGGCATTGACTATGAAGCTTCCTATAGTGTAGTGGTTAGCTTGTCTGCCTTACATATGGAGGTTGTTGGTTCAAATCCCAGCTGGGTTTTTTTTTTTTTTTTATATTAATATCTTACTTGTATTGGGCTTTGTTCACACTAGCATTAATATACGTTTACCTCTCTTCCGTGATCAATACGTTAAACGGAAAGCAACTGCTCCATTAGAATTACCATTGCTTTCAATGGTAATTCTTTTGTATTAGTTACTTTCCGTTTGTCTCCGTTCGCTAGGTTTCCGTTCTTTTGAACGGAAATAAAAGTTCTGCAGACTTCACTTTTGTTTCTTTTAAAAAAAACGGAAACTTAGCGAACGGAGACAAACGGAAAGCAACTGATACAAAAGAATTACCATTGAAAGCAATGGTAATTCTAATGGAGCCGTTGCTTTCCATTTAACGTATTGATCCTCTCGTCCTCTGACGGAAGAGCGGTAAACGTATATTAATGCTAGTGTGAAAGAAGCCTTGGGGCCTGTTCACATCAGCATTGGCTTTCCGTTCTGGGGTTCCGTCGGAGGTAACCCCGCAACGGAAAGTTAAACTGAAACCACAGCTTCCGTTTCCGTCACCATTAGCGCAGTCGACTGCGCTATTGATTCCGTCACAAAAACTGAAACCTGCCGGAATGGTGACGAATGGAAACCATTAGCAATGTTTCCGTCACCATTGATTTCAATGGTGACTGAAACGGAAGCTGTGGTTTCAGTTTGACTTTCCGTTGCGGGGTTCACCCGACGGAAACCTCCCACGGAACCCCGGAACGGAAAGCCAACGCTGATGTGAATAGGCCCTAATCCTTCCCCATAAACCTGCCCCCGCTAATTAATATAAATATATTATATAATGTATATAGCGCTGTATCCTGTATCCGTCAGGTCAGCGGGTCCTGCAGGATCGAGCTGTTACCAATCACATCTAAGTTCATAACTTAGATGTGTTCGGTAATAGGTGACCTAATGGATTCAGGTCTCAGCGCTATATACAGCTGCTCTGTATACAGGATACAAAGCAGCTGTATCTCAAAAAGTACAAATCATTTTCAATAAAAAGTAATTAAAACTTGCACCAATCGCATTAATAGATATCTTTATATATCATAGTGACATGTCCGAAGTTTTCATCGGTGGGGGACCGAGCACTGAGGCCCCCACCGATCGCTAAAACGAAGCAGCAGAAGTGCTTGGGTGAGCGCTGTGCCGCTTCATTTATGATCGACTTTCAGCCGAGTGAGCGGTGTACGGACTCCTAGACTTTCTATTGAGCCTGTACACTGCTCCAAGGAAAGCCAAACAGAATTGAAGCAGCACACCGCTCACCCGAGCACTTCTGCTGCTTCGTTTTAGCGACTAGTGAGGGGACTCAGTGTTCGGACCCCACTGATCAAAACTTCTGACATGTCAAAAGTTTTTAAAAAAGTTGTTACACTGTAAAGAGAATCTTTCACCTGCCCACAGATTTGCATTTGAGTGCAGCATGTAATGGTCAGGGCTGCACAAACTCTGGGGCACTTTACATTTTTTTTCCTATCCTCTTTCCTTACTTAGATATCGGTGCCGTTATGTTTGGCGCCGATATTTAAATAACCCCATGAACTGCCAATGGGGCGGTAATTGGCAAGGGGGCGTGTAACATCGCTGTGACAACGGACAATGTCAACAGCAAGAGCTGGAGAGAGGAGAGCATGTGCGCGTGCACACGCTCTCACTCTTCAGCTCTCGGCAGGCAAGTACAAGACTGTGATCTCAGGTGAAAGATCAGTCTTGTCGCCCTTGTCTGCCGAGAGCTAAAGAGTGAGAGCGTGCGTGTGCGCACAGCTCCGATGCCATGAAACAGAAGAAGAAGAATTCACACTCTTCTTCTGTTCCTTAGTGGTGGCGGAGCTGCGCGCTCGCGCACACGCGCTCTCTGTCCAGCTCTTGCTCTGAAACTGTCTGTAGCTGATTGGACAGTGTCACAGCGATGTTACACTCCCCCTTGCCAATTACCTCCCCATTGACAGTTCAGGGGGTTATTTAAATATCGGGCGCCAAATATTACAGCACCGATATCTAAATAACGAGGGAGGCTAGGAAAAAAATGTAAAGTGCCCCAGAGTTTGTGCGGCCCTCCCCATTACATGCTGCACTCAGCTGTACATGTATGGGGAGGTGAAAGGTTCTCTTTAAAAGAAAGGTGTTATCATTATTTTTTTTTTATTTGATATGTTTTATTTTATGGGCCTAATTTTTCTAATTATTTTAATATGTTCCCGAAGGTAGCTATTTATTCACATGTCTGTGGGGGCAGCCAACTTTATTTTTATTTTTCATACTGCTAATTTTTGTTTTGTAGGTTCCGCTGGACCATTTGGACTACATCGTAGATTCGTTGGACTACTTCGCTGATTTAAGCTTTTTTTCTTTTTTTTTTAATAAAATGGTTAAAGTGGATTGTGTGGAAGAGTTATTTCAATAAAATAAATTTCTTTATGGCTCTGTTTTTTAATACTTCATTACCGCCTTAGTAATGGCTGCTGTCTGATTGAGAGCGTCCATTACTAAGAAGGGGCTTAGTGTTAGCCAGTAATAAGGCCATCACTAACCCCTATTATTACCCCGGTACCCACCGCCACCAGGAGTACCGGGAAGAGCTGGGTACGATCCAGCACCCGACCATCTGAAGTGAAGGGTACTTGGGTGGCCGCAGGCTGGTACTATCAGGCTAGGAAGGGACAATGGCCCTTCCCACCCTGGTGATGCTCGGCTGCTGCTGCTGCTGCTTTATTGTATCTGGCTGGTTATGAAAAATGGAGGGGATCTCACGTAATTTTTTTTTCAATTTATTTTTAAAAAAATGACGAGGGGTTTCCCCAATTTTTCATAACCAGCCAGATACACTAAAGTAGCTGCAGCCTAGCATCCCCAGGGTGGGAAGGGCCACTTTTTTGGCCCTTCCCAGCCTGATAATACCAGCCTGCGGCCTAACCGTCGTTTCAGATGGCCAGGTACTGAATTGTACTCGACTCTTCCCGGTATCCCTGGCGGCAGTGGGAACCGGGGTAAAAATAGGAGTTAGTGATAGCCTTTTTACTGGCTAATGCTAAGCCCCAGCCTTAGTAATTGAACGCTGTCAATCAGACAGCTGCCATTACTAAGGCCATAATAAAGTATTTAAAAAAAACAGACATAAGATTTTTTTTTTATTGAAATCAAAACTCCCCCATGCAACCCTCTTTCACAATTTTTTTATTTTTTAAAGTAGATCATTGAAGTGCTCCAATGAATCTACGACGTAGTCCAAACGGTCCAGCGGAACCCACCAAAAAAAAAGTTAGCAGTATAAAATGTAAAAAAAAAATGTATTTGCCACAATAGAAACCCCTGCTCCGCCGTTTGCTCTTGTAGGCCACAGCCTGGTTTAGGCCTGAGGCCTACAAGAGATCGGGAGCACGCTGATGACGTCAACTGCCCGGCACGATGACGTCACTGCATCATGCAGACCACGCCGGGCCACTGAACTCGGTTAAAAATCATAAGTCAATTAGGTAATAAAAAGGGGCCATAGAAGATGTTAAACCATTTTCAGTGTTAATGCTGCGTTGCTGATCTATGATACTAAAGTAATACAGTAAAAAGAGTTCTTTAAATCTTTTCTATACATTAAACAGCACTTTACAAATAAACAACAAATGTTTTCCTATTTTTTTTTTTTATATATATTGCGTGTTTGATGTGTAAAGCTAGTAATGAGAAAACTCCGATAGATTGGGGGGGGGGGGCTCCTTTTTTTAGTTCGCCTCAGGCAGCAGAGGGGCTAGGTTCAACCCTGCCCTGATGTACTCCGCCCAGTTTACATATACCCTGATGTACTCCACCCAGCTTACATATACCCTGATGTACTCCACACAGCTTACATATACCCTGATGTACTCCTCACAGCTTACATATAGCCTGATGTACGAGCACATATTACATATGCCCTGATGTACTCCACAGTTTACATATATCCTGATGTACTATGCACAGCTTACATATACCCTGATGTACTCCGCCCATATTACATATACCCTGATGTACTCCGCCAACTCACATATGCCCCCACATTATAAGCTGAAATAGCACTAATACACCAAGCAAAATCTGCGCTTCAAAAGCCAAATGGTGGTCCAACTGAGCCTGGCAGCGTGCCCAAACGGCAATTTATGACCACATATGGGGTATTCTGGAGAACCCGCTTAACAATTTATGCGATGTGTGTCTACGGTGGTACAAGCTGGGCACAACACATTGGGCACTGAAATGGCATATCTGTGGAAAACAGCAATTTTCAATCTGCAACATGTAAGGGATCTGCCAGACACAGCTTCTGTGTCGACGCCCGTGGGTAATCAGTCTGCACCTGCTCCTATGTCTGTGAGACTGACTCCATCTTCCACCACTCAGGATGGCAGGCTTAGGAGTGGGAGAGCCTATCACAGCCTGGCCAGACGGAGCCTGCTCCCGCCCACTGTCTATTTATACCTGCCTTTCCTGTTCCTCCTTTGCCTGTGATTCTGCTCTGCTTGTTTCCTGGCTCTGCTGCTGCTGCTTGAACTACTGATCCTCTGCTTGTTTTTGACCTTGGCTTACTGACCACTCTCCTGCTCAGAGTTTTGTACCTCGTGCACTCCTGGTTTGACTCGGCTCGTTCACTACTCTCGTTGCTCACGGTGTCTCCGTAGGCAGCTGCCCCGTTTCCCTTAGCTTCTGTGTACCCTTGTCTGTTTGTCTGTCGTGCACTTACTGAGCGTAGGGACCGTCGCCCAGTTGTACCCCGTCGCCTAGGACGGGTCGTTGCAAGTAGGCAGGGACTGAGTGGCGGTTAGATTAGGGCTCACCTGTCTGTCTCCCTACCCCGTCATTACATAATCACAGGCCCATATACCTAGTCTACCCTGGTCCCTGACACAACTATGGACCCCCTTGAGACCCTGGCTCAGCAAATGCAGGGCCTCTCCCTACAGGTCCAAGCCCTGGCTCAGAGGGACAACCAGCATGAGGTTACCCTGGTAGTGCCCCCCACCTCACCTCTTGAACCCCACCCCAAGTTGCCTGACCAGTTCTCAGGGGACCGGAAGACTTTTTTCTCCTTTCGGGAGAGTTGTAGGCTCTATTTTTGCTTAAAGCCCAACTCCTCAGGTTCTGAGAGCCAGCGGGTGGGTATAATTATGTCCCGGCTCCAGGACGGGCCCCAAGAATGGGCCTTCTCCTTGGCTCCTGACGCCCCTGAACTTTCCTCCGTTGATCTTTTCTTTTCTGCTCTCGGGCTCATTTATGACAAGACTGACAAGACTGCCTTTGCCGAGAGTCAGCTGGTGACCTTACGTCAGGGTAAGAGACCTGTTGAGGAGTATTGTTCTGACTTTAGGAAGTGGTGTGTAGCTTCTCGGTGGAATGACCCTGCCTTAAGGTGCCAGTTTAGATTGGGTCTGTCGAACGCCCTGAAAGACCTGCTAGTTAGCTATCCCTCTTCTGACTCCCTAGATTAGGTTATGGCTTTAGCGTTACGACTTGACCGACGTCTCAGGGAACGACGACTTCAACGTTTTTGTGCCTTCTCCTCTGACTCCCCCATGATGCCTCCCGAGGTTCCGTTGCTTCGTTCTTCCACGGAAGACTCGGATGTACCTATGCAACTCGGGGCCTCCGTGTCCCCCCAACAACGTAGAGAGTTCCCCAGGAAGAATGGTCTCTGCTTCTACTGTGGGGATGACAAGCATCAAGTGAACAACTGTCCTAGGCGTAAGAATAAGCAGCCGGAAAACTTCCGCGCCTAAGTGATCATCGGGGAGGTCACTTGGGCGCACAGGTATTTCCCGTAAATATGAAACGTAATAAAATCTTGCTTCCCTTTTAGGTCTCTTTTGGTGGTAGGTCTGCTAATATTATGTCTGTGGAATTTGCTATGTCTCTAGCTATGCCATTGATTGATTTGCCTAAACCTGTCCCGGTAGTGGGTATCGACTCCACTCCTCTTGCTAATGGTTATTTTACACAGCATACCCCTGTTTTTTAACTCCTTGTTGGCTCCATGCATTTGGAGTAGTGCTCTGTACTGGTGATGCAGGGATTATCCTTCGATTTGGTTTTAGGCCTTCCCTGGTTACAGTTGCATAATCCCACGTTTAACTGGAATACTGGGGATCTTACCAAATGGGGTAATGAATGCATGACGTCATGTTTTTCTGTTAATTCTATTTCTCTCCATGAGGAGGTGAACACTCTACCTGAGTTTGTTCAGGACTTCACTGATGTTTTCTCTAAAGAGGCCTCCGAAGTGTTACCTCCTCATAGAGAATACGATTGCGCAATCGATTTGGTACCAGGAGCTAAGCTCCCTAAGGGTAGGATATTTAATCTCTCTTGTCCCAAACGTGAAGCCATGAGAGAGTATATCCAGGAATGCCTGGCCAAGGGTTACATTCGCCCCTCTACTTCTCCGGTAGGTGCTGGCTTCTTCTTCGTAGGGAAGAAGGATGGTGGTCTTAGGCTGTGCATTGACTACCGGAACTTGAATAAGGTCACTGTAAGGAACCAGTACCCCCTTCCTTTGATTCCTCATCTCTTCAATCAGGTTCAGGGGGCCAAATGGTTCTCTAAGTTTGATCTACGGGGGGGCTTATAACCTTATCCTCATCAAAGAGGGGGATGAGTGGAAGACTGCATTTAACACGCCCGAAGGTCATTTCGAATACCTCGTCATGCCCTTTGGGTTGTGTAATTCTCCCGCGGTCTTCCAGAATTTCATAAATTAGATTTTAAGAGACTACCTGGGGGTATTTCTTGTAGTGTACCTTGATGACATACTTGTGTTTTCCAAGGACTGGTCCTCCCACATTGAGCATGTCAGGAAGGTGCTCTAGGCCCTTCGGGAAAACAAACTGTTTGCTAAGACCGAAAAATGTGTGTTTGGGGTGCAGGAGATACCATTTTTGGGTCAAATCCTGACTCCTCATGAATTCCGCATGACCCCGCCAAGGTCCAGGCTGTGGCGAAATGGGTCCAACCTGCCTCCCTGAAGGCGTTACAGTGCTTCCTGGGGTTCGCTAATTATTACAGGAGATTTATTGATAACTTCTCGGTCATCACTAAGCCTCTTACGGATCTCACTCGCAAAGGTGCTGATCTCCTCCACTGGCCTCCTGAGGCTGTCCAGGCTTTTGAGGTCCTTAAGAAGTGCTTTATCTCGGCCCCAGTGCTGGTTCAGCCCAACCAAATTGAGCCATTCATCGTGGAGGTTGACGCCTCCGAGTTGGGAGTGGGTGCTGTCTTGTCCCAGGGTACCAGATCCCTCACCCATCTCCGTCCCTGTGCCTACTTCTCCAGGAAGTTTTCGCCCACTGAGAGTAACTATGATATTGGCAACCGCGAATTCTTAGCCATTAAATGGGCATTTGAAGAGTTGCGCCACTTCCTGGAGGGGCTAGGCACCAGGTAACGGTCCTTACCGACCACAAGAATCTGGTTTTCCTAGAATCTGCCCGGAGGCTAAACCCGAGACAAGCTCAGTGGGCGTTATTTTTTACCAGATTCAAATTTTTGGTCACCTATAGGGCTGGGTCTAAAAATATTAAGGCTGATGCACTGTCGCGTAGCTTCATGGCCAGCCCTCCTTCGGAGGAAGATCCTGCTTGTGTTTTGCCTCCAGGTATAATCATTTCCTCTATTGATTCTGATTTAGTCTCCAAAATTGCGGCCGATCAAGGTTCAGCTCCCGGGAACCTTCCTGAGAACAAACTGTTTGTTCCCCTGCAATTCCGGCTAAGGGTACTTAGGGAAAATCATGACTCTGCACTATCTGGCCATCCAGGCGTCCTGGGTACCAAGCACCTCATTGCCAGAAACTACTGGTGGCCTGGGTTGCTTAAAGACGTTAAGGCCTACGTCGCCGCTTGTGAAGTTTGTGCTAGGTCCAAGACTCTCAGGTCCCGACCAGCAGGCTTACTATTTTCTTTGCCCATTCCCCAGAGACCTTGGACCCATATCTCCATGGATTTTATCACCGATTTGCCTCCATCTCAAGGCAAGTCGGTGGTGTGGGTTGTAGAAGACCGCTTCAGTAAGATGTGCCACTTTGTGCCCCTCAAGAAACTACCCAATGCTAAGACGTTAGCTACCTTGTTTGTCAAACACATCCTGCGTCTCCATGGGGTTCCTGTCAATATTGTTTCTGACAGAGGGGTACAATTTGTTTCATTGTTTTGGAGAGCCATCTGTAAAAAGTTGGAGATTGATCTGTCCTTCTTCTCGGCCTACCATCCTGAAACTAATGGCCAAACTGAGAGGACTAATCAGTCTCTAGAACAATATTTAAGGTGTTTTATCTCTGACTGTCAATATGATTGGGTCTCCTTAATTTCCAACGCCAAATTTTCCCTTAATAACCTGGTCAGTAACTCGTCAGGGGTCTCCCCCTTTTTCTGTAATTTTGGGTTTAATCCACGGTTCTCCTCCGTTTCACCTGGTAGTTCCAACAATCCCGAGGTAGATGTCGTTCATCAGGAACTGTGCACAGTCTGGGCCCAGGTTCAGAAGAACCTAGAGGCGTCCCAGAGCATACAAAAGACTCAGGCAGATAGAAGACGTTCTGCTAACCCCTTGTTTGTGGTCGGGGATAAGGTGTGGCTATCGTCAAAAAATTTGCGCCTTAAAGTCCCGTCCAAGAAGTTTGCTCCCCGGTTTATAGGGCCGTACAAGGTCATTGAAGTCCTTAACCCCGTCTCCTTCCGACTGGAGTTGCCCCCGTCTTTTCGAGTACACAACGTGTTTCATGCCTCCCTCCTTAAACGCTGCTCCCCGTCCTTGGCTCCCTCGAAGAAACCTCCGGTCCCTGTTCTCACCCCTGAGGGGGTAGAATTCAAGGTGGCCAAGATTGTGGACAGCAGTATGGTCCAAGGCTCCCTCCAGTACCTGGTCCATTGGAGAGGATACGGGCCTGAGGAGAGGACTTGGGTACCCGCCCGGGATGTTCACGCTGGGGTATTGCTCAGGAGGTTCCACCTTCGTTTCCCCAATAAGCCAGGTCCACCTAGAAAGGGTCCAGTGGCCCCTCATAAAAGGAGGGGTACTGTAAAGGATCTGCCAGACACAGCTTCTGTGTCGACGCCCGTGGGTAATCAGTCTGCACCTGCTCCTATGTCTGTGAGACTGACTCCATCTTCCACCACTCAGGATGGCAGGCTTAGGAGTGGGAGAGCCTATCACAGCCTGGCCAGACGGAGCTAGCTCCCGCCCACTGTCTATTTATACCTGCCTTTCCTGTTCCTCCTTTGCCTGTGATTCTGCTCTGCTTGTTTCCTGGCTCTGCTTCTGCTGCTGCTTGAACTACTGATCCTCTGCTTGTTATTGACTTTGGCTTACTGACCACTCTCCTGCTCAGCGTTTTGTACCTCGTGCACTCCTGATTTGACTCGGCTCGTTCACTACTCTCATTGCTCACAGTGTCTCTGTGGGCAGCTGCCCCGTTTTCCTTAGCTTCTGTGTACCCTTGTCTGTTTGTCTGTCGTGCACTTACTGAGCGTAGGGACCGTCGCCCAGTTGTACCCCGTCGCCTAGGATGGGTCGTTGCAAGTAGGCAGGGACTGAGTGGCGGGTAGATTAGGGCTCACCTGTCTGTCTCCCTACCCCGTCATTACACAACATCTATTGTTTACTCATTTTTGCAAAACACTTGTGCGGTCAAAATGCTCACTACACCCCTAGATAAATTCTTTGAGGGATCTAGTTTCCAAAATGGGGTAATTTTTCAGGGGTACCACTGTACTGATACTATAGCTCAATTCAACATGGTGTCAAAAAACGAATCTTAAAAAATCTCCACTCCAAATACTAAATGGCGGTCCTTCCCTTTAGAGCCTTGCTGTGTGTCCAAATAGCAGTTTATGACCACGTGTGGGGTATTTCCCTACTCTGAAGAAGTTGCTTTACAAATGTTACGGTGCTTTTTCTCCTTTATTTGTTGAGAAAATGAAACATTTTTAACTAATGCTGTGTCTTATTGGAAAATAATGTAATTTTTCATTTTCACTGCCCATTTCTAATAAAATATATGAGACACCTGTGGGGTCAAAATGCTCACTATACCCCTAGATGAATTCCTCAATGGGTGTAGTTTGCCAAATGGAGTCACTTTTGGGTAGTTTCCACTGTACTGGTACCTAAGGGGCTTTGCAAAAGCGACATGGCGCAGAGAAACCAATCCAGCAAAATCTGCTCTCCAAAAGCCAAATGGCGCTCCTTCCCTTCTGAGCCCTGATGTGTATTCATACTATACTTTATTACCACATATGGGGTATTTCCGTACTCTGGAGAAGTTGCTTTACAAATGTTACGGTGATTTTTCTCCTTTATTTGATGAGAAAATGAAACATTTTTACCGAAACCTACGTCTTAGTGGAAAAAATGACCATTTTCATGTTTACTGCCCAATTCTAATGAAATCTATGAAACACCTGGGGGGTCAAAATGCTCACTACACCCCTAGTTGAATTCCTCTAGGGGTGTAGTTTCCCAAATTGAGTCACTTTTGGGGGGTTTCCACTGTACTGGTACCTTAGGAGCTTTACAATTGAGACATGGTGCCGAGAAATCAAACCAGCAAAATCTGTACTTCAAAAGCTAAATGGCGTGCCTTCCCTTCTGAGTCCTGCCGCTCCCCCAAACAGCCGTTTATGACCACATGTTGGGGATTTCCGTACTCTGGAGAAGTTGCTTTACAAATGTTGGGGTGCTTTTCATCATTTATTTGTTGAAAAAAATAAAAATTTTGAGGTAAAGCTACATCTTATTGGAAAATAATGTAATTTTTCATTTTCACTGCCCAATTCTAATGAAATCTATGAAACACCTGGGGGGTCAAAATGCTCATTACACCCCTAGATAAATTCCTCAAGGGGTGTAGTTTCCTAAATGGAGTCACTTTTGGGGGGTTTCCACTATTCTGGTACCTTAGGATCTTTACAAATGCGACATGGTGCTGAGAAATGAGTCCAGCAAAATCAGCGCTCCAAAAGGCTAAATGGCGTGCCTTCCCTTCCGAGTCCTGCCGCTTTCCCAAACAGCAGTTTATGACCACATGTTTGGTATTTCCGTACTCTGAAGAAGTTGCTTTACAAATGTTGGGGTGCTTTTCCTCATTTATTTGTTGAAAAAAATAAAAATGTTGAGGTAAAGCTACATATTATTGGAAAATAGTGTAATTTTTCATGTTCACTGCCCAATTCTAATAAAATCTATGAAACACCTGTGGGGTCAAAATGCTCACTACACCCCTAGATAAATTCCTCAAGGGGTGTAGTTTCCTAAATGGAGTCACTTTTGGGGGGTTTCCACTATTCTGGTACCTTAGGAGCTTTACAAATGCGACATGGTGCTGAGAAATGAATCCAGCAAAATCAGCGCTCCAAAAGGCTAAATGGCGTGCCTTCCCTTCCGAGTACTGCCGCTTTCCCAAACAGCAGTTTATGACCACATGTTTGGTATTTCCGTACTCTGGAGAAGTTGCTTTACAAATGTTGGGGTGCTTTTCCTCATTTATTTGTTGAAAAAAATAAAAATTTTGAGGTAAAGCTACATCTTATTGGAAAATAATGTAATTTTTCATTTTCACTGCCCAATTCTAATGAAATCTATCAAACACCTGTGGGGTCAAAATGCTCACTACACCACTAGATGAATTCCTCAAAGGGTATAGTTTCCCAAATGGAGTCAATTTTGTGGGGTTTCCTTTGTTTCGGCACCACAAGACCTCTTCTAACCTGACATGGTGTCTGAAATATAATTTAAGAAAAGGAAGGCCCAAAAATCCTCTAGGTGCTCCTTTGCTTCTGAGGCCGGTGTTTCAGTCCAGTAGCGCACTGGGGCCACATGTGGGATATTTCTAAAAACGTCAGAATCAGGGAAATAAATATTCAGTTGTGTTTCTCTGGTAAAAATCTTCAGTATTACAGGAAAAATGGATTCAAATGGAATTTCTGCAAAAAAAAAAATGAAATTTGCAAATTTCCCTTCCACTTTGCTTTAATTCCTGTGAAACGAATAAAGGGTTAAGAAACTTTCTAAATGCTGTTTTGAATACTTTAAGGGGTGCAGTTTTTAAAATGGCATGATTTGTGGGGGTTCCTACTATATAAGGCCCTCAAAGCCACTTCAGAACTGAACTGGTCCCTAAAAAAATAGGCTTTTGAAATTTTCTTGAAAATTTGAGAAATTGCTGCTAAATTTATAAGCCTTGTTACGTTCCTAAAAAATTAAAAGGATGTTCAAAAAAAGATGCCAATATAAAGTAGACATATGGGAAATGTTAGCTAGTAACTATTTGGTGTGGTATAACTATCTGTCTTACAAGGAAATACATTTGAATTTAGAAAATGCTAATTTTTTGCAAATTTTCTCTAAATTTTGGTGGTTTTCACACAAAAATATTGAATATATCGACCACATTTTTTTACTAACTAAAAGTACAATATGTCACGAGAAAACAATCTCAGATTCGCTTGGATAGGTAATAGCATTCCCAAGTTATTACCACATAAAGTGACACATATCAGATTTTAAAAATGAGGCTGTGTCATAAGGTCCAAAAGTGGCTGCGTCCTGAAGGGGTTAAAAACTACACCCCTTAAGGCATTCATCTAGAGGTGTAGTGAGCATATTGACCCCATAGGTATTGTGTAAAAGGTAATGCGCAGCAGATCGTGATTTTCAATTTTCATAACATATATGTCAATTCAGTGTCTAAAATATTGTGCCCAGCATGTGCCACCGAGACACACACCCCATAAATTGTATTGTGGGTTCTCCAGGGTATGGCAATACCCTACATGTGGCTGTTATCTGTTGCCTGGGCACATGGCAGGGATCAGAAGGGAAAGATGAGGGGGATAAGCTGTGCGGAGTGCATCATGGTAAATAAAACTGGGTTAAATAAAAAATCATGGGATGTATGATAAATTTTAAAAAACTCTATTATACAGAGCCCTGTTTTTTTCGGGACACGTGTCGCATTTGTTTGTGTCCTTCCTTATCCCCCTCTTATAGCAGACTTTGCACCTCTTTTGATTCTTTCCCTTCTTGGCAGGTTGGTACGATGCGTGTGGCCTCGCTTCCAGAAATACTGGGTGCCACCCCTTCTTGGTCGCTAAAAATTAGGTTTTTGATAACCAACTCTTGAAAATCCAGGAAAGTTCCCCTCTGGCCTGCCCATCTTCGTAGCACGTACGCATTGTACAATGCCATATGTATGATGTGCACGGCCATCTTATACCACACCCTCGATTTCCGCAGTCCACCCCTCCCATGTACCTGTTATAATCCAGGATGCAATCTGGTTTGGGGGTCTCTGTACTGGTACCTCGTACTGGTACATGGGTACTGGTGTGGCCATGTATTGTTGTCAATACAAGGACATCTCTCTTGTCCTTGTACTTGACACACAATATGTTGCTGCTAGAATGTGCCCCGCTCTCATCCCCTCTGTTTGCAATGTCTTAGGGAGGCCTCTCAGATTTCTTCTAGCAGTGCCGCATGCCACAGGACTTCTGGAAGCGAGGCACTTGAAGAGTGGAACGCTGGTAAAAAAAATATCCAGGTAGAGGTGGTAACCCCTGTCCAGCAGTGGGTGCACCAAATAAGACACAATTTTTGTGTTATCTCCCAGTAAGGGGGGCATTTTGGGGGCTGAATACTGGTTGTCCTTCCCTTCATATACACTATATTTGTAAGTATACCCTCATACACTCTCACATAGCTTATACATCTTCACGCCATACCTTGCCCTCTTATACAACAGGTACTGGCGGAATTGAAGCCTCCCTTTAAAGTGTACCAGGGGCTCATGAATAGAAATACACTTCACGGGGGTGAAGCGAAGTATTGCCTCATAACGCATCCTGGACATGGCCATGTGGTACATCGTGGTGTGGTATAACATGACTGTATACTCCAGTAGGTCCTAATGGACGGCTTTTTCAGAAGCCCCATGTACAAGTGAAGTCCCCAGAACTTGCCCAACCCTGCTGCGTCTACAGGGGTCCACCTGTGGGATTGGGCATAAAATTATGTGGGGTTCTTAGTAATATACTGTTGGGCATATAAATTTGTGTGGGACACCATAAGCTCTATAAATTCATCCGTGAAAAAGAACTTGAAAAAGTCCATCTCACTGAGCACTGCCGTATTAAATTTGATCCCCCCGGCTACTCGTATACTCAGGGATTTGGGGCTCATAATTGTCTGGTGTGCGGGTCCAAATGGGGTCACTTCGCTCGGGGGTTTCACCTGTGGTGTTGGTGCTGGGATGTCTCCTAGGGGATCCCTCCTCTTCATTACTAGAAGAGGAGGTTGACAAATAAAAAAGTCTCACCATCCGACAAGTCTGTGTCGGAGGCAAGAAATACATAGGCCTCTTTGGCAGAAAATGACCTTTGGGATATCTTTATTATTTATGTGCTTATACACGTGTATTGTGTATACAGCAAAAAAAAAACAACTTTTGAAAATAAACAAAATATATACTTCCTAACTAGAAGCAATAGGCTGCTACCTAAACTACACAAAACTTTTTTACTGTTTTTTTATAGAATGAGTGGACTTCCCTACACTAAACCTAACTAGGACGAGGGTTCCTAACACTAAACATAACTAGATTTTTTTTAATCTTCTCTGACGCTAAGCCTAACTACAGCGACGATTCCCTGACACTAAAACCTAACTAGATTATTCCAAGCTTCCTTGACACTAAGCCTAACTACGGTGACGGGTGCCTAACACTAAAACCTAACTAGATTATTCCGAGCTTCCCTGACACTAAACCGAACTGCAGTGATGGATCCCTCACGCTAAAACTAACTACGGTGACAGATTCATGACGCTAAACCTAACAACGCTTTTTGACAGTTGCGGACACTAACTAACCATAATACTAAACTAACTAGATGAATACTTTCTAAACTAACTTGTTTTTTTAAATTTTAATACATTTATATATATATATATATATATATATATATATATATATATATATATGTATATATATATATATAATATAATATATTATATTATTATATTATTTTATAAAGAAAAAAAAATCCCCAGGGACCAAGAAATGTGGCCCTGGAGACTAAGAAGTGATCAGTGATAGGAGATCACTGACCAAAAACATGGGGGTGACAAGGGGAACACAAGGAGGAGGACAGGAGTGGGAAGTGGATGGAGGAGGTAGGAAGCAAAAAAAGCATAAACATTTCTTTTCACAGTTTTTTTACAACAATTCTCCCGACACAACCGTTCTGAACGACTCTCTAATGCCAACAGAGAAGTTCAGGGCGGGTGCGGGAGGACAAGATGTGAGGGGCAGAAAATGAAGTATGCGATCACCGCTATTGGTCAGTAGTCACTGGTCAGTAGCGGCGATCTCTGAGGCGGGACCACCACAATAAGTCCCGGGGTATTCAGCTGTGATAGCCTGCTGTCGGAAACAGCAGTTATCACAGCTCAAACACGCGCCAGGGAAAATCGCGCTGTGTTAAATACCCGCAGTGCTATTACTGAGCTGAGCGTGAACGATGCGCTCAGCCCGACGTAATAGTACTGAGCTGAGCGGGAAGGGGTTAATATTATCCAACGTTTATATTATACCCCAGATATACTTAATAAAATGTGAGTTACAGAAGATTCAAACCGTACGAGACGCCATCAGCCTCTGGCTGACTTTTTACACATTATTTGGGAGTGTCTATTGATTAAGACGGGAATAAATATTTGAAGAAGTGAGTAATAAGATCAAACGGAATATTCCTAGAACCGCAGTATTGGCTCCTCTAGGTTGCTCTTCTGAACTTATAGGGGCAGAATTTTTGAGAAATCAAATCAAATTGCCTCTTAACCCGTTCGGCACAAAGCCATTTTTTTATTTTTCATTTGAATTTTTCCGTCAATAGAGCGGTGTGAGGGCTTATTTGTAGCAGGAGGAGTTGTCGTTTCTTTGGTACCATTTATAGTTCCATATAATGTGCTGGGAAACGGAAAAAAAATTCATTGTGGGCTGAAGTTGGAAAAAAAGTGCCATTCCTCAATTGTTTTTTGGCTTTCGTTTTTACGGCTTTCACCGTGCGGTACAAACGACAACTTATCTTTATTCTGTGACTCAATACGATTACGGTGATACCAAATTTATATACGTTTTTTTATATTTTACTACTTTTATTGATAATAAACATTTAGTTAGAAAAAAAATGTTTTGTGTGGCCACATTCTAAGAGCCATAACTTTTTATTTTTTCACTGATTGAGCAGTGTGAGGGATTATTTTTAGCGGGATGAACTGTAGTTTTTATTGGTACAAGTTTTTGGAACATAGAAATTTTTGATCACTTTTCATAAAACATTTTTAGAGCTAAGTTGACCAAGAAACAGCGATTTTGGCGTTTTACATTTTCTATTTTTTACAGTATTCACCTTGCACATTAAATAACGCTATATTGTAATAGTTCAGACTTTTACGGATGCAGCGATACCAATTTTGTTTACTTTTTTTTATCTTTTACATTTCTTTAGGGGGAAAATGGGAAAAGGTTTTTTTTAACTATTTGTTTTTTATTTTTTTCACTACTAAAAAAAATATTTTTCACTTTTTTTACACACTTTATTAGCCTCCCTAGGGGATTTGAACCAGCGATCATACTAACGTATTGCAGTATATTGTCATTTTATAGGCTTAATGTAAAGGATCTGCCAGGCACTGCTTCAGGGTTAACTCCCAGAATTAATCAGTCAACACCTGAGTGTACATCCCTGAGACAGACACCAGCTTCCTCCACTCAGGCTGGCAGGCTTAGGAGTGGGAGAGCCTATCGCAACCTGGCCAGACTCAGCTAGCTCCCGCCCTCGGTCTATTTAAGCCTGCTCTTCCTGTCCATCTGTGCTTGTGAATTCTTTCCTTGAGGTTTCCTGGCCCAGCTACAGCTCCTGCTACTTTTTGATCCTGCTCCATACAGACCCTGGCTTACCGACTACTCTTCTGCTTTTCGCTTTGTACCTCGCACTCTCCTGGCTTGACTCGGCTCGTTCACTACTCTGTTGCTCACGGTGTTTCCGTGAGCAACTGCCCATTTCCCTTGCTTGTGTTCCCTTGTTTGTTTGTCGTGTTTGTCATGCACTTACTGAGCGCAGGGACCGCCGCCCAGTTGTACCCCGTCGTCTAGGGCGGGTCGTTGCAAGTAGGCAGGGACAGAGTGGCGGGTAGATTAGGGCTCACTTGTCCGTTTCCCTACCCCCCCCCACCATTACAAATTCACAAGCCCTATACCTAGTCTACCCTGGTCCCTGACACCATTATGGAACCCCGTGAAACCCTGGCTCAGCAAATGCAGGGTCTCTCCCTACAGGTCCAGGCCCTGGCTCAGAGGGTCAACCAGCCTGATGCTACCTTGGTAGTTCCCCTCACCGCACCCCTTGAACCCCACCTCAAGTTGCCCGACCGGTTCTCAGGTGACCGGAGGGCTTTTCTCTCCTTTCGGGAGAGTTGTAAGCTTTACTTTCGCTTAAAGCCTCACTCCTCAGGTTCTGAGAGCCAGCGGGTGGGTATAATTATGTCCCGGCTCCAGGAAGGGCCCCAAGAGTGGGCCTTCTCCTTGGCTCCTGGCGCCCCTGAACTTTCCTCCGTTGATTGTTTCTTTTCTGCCCTCGGACTTATTTATGACGAGACTGACAGAACTGCCTTTGCCGAGAGTCAGCTGGTGACCTTACGTCAGGGTAAGAGACCTGTTGAGGAGTATTGCTCTGACTTTCGGAAGTGGTGCGTAGCTTCTCGGTGGAATGACCCTGCCTTAAGGTGCCAGTTTAGGTTGGGTCTGTCGAACGCCCTGAAAGACCTGCTAGTTAGCTATCCCTCTTCTGACTCCCTAGACCAGGTTATGGCTTTAGTGGTACGACTTGACCGACGTCTCAGGGAACGACAACGTGAACGTTTATGTGTTTTTTCCTCCGACTCCCCCATGATGCCTCCCGAAGTCCTGTTGCTTCGTTTGTCCCCTAAAGACTCAGAAATACCTATGCAACTCGGGGCCTCCGTGTCCCCTCAACAACGTAGAGAATTCCGCAGGAAGAATGGTCTCTGCTTCTACTGTGGGGATGTCAAGCATCAAGTAAACAACTGTCCCAAGCGTAAGAATGCTGCCAGAGAGCTCCCGCGTCTAAGTGATCATCGGGGAGGTCACTTGGGCGCACAGGTATTTCCTGTAAATATGAAACGTACTAAGATATTGCTTCCCTTTCAGGTCTCGTTTGGTGGTAGGTCTGCTACCGGCAGTGCCTTCGTGGATTCAGGGTCCTCTACTAATATCATGTCTGTGGAATTTGCTATGTCTCTTGCTATGCCTCTGATTGATTTGCCTAAACCTGTTCCGGTAGTGGGTATCGACTCCACTCCTCTTGCTAATGGTTATTTTACACAGCATACCCCTGTTTTTGAACTCCTTGTTGGCTCCATGCATTTGGAGCAGTGCTCTGTACTATTGATGCAGGGATTATCGTACGATTTGGTTCTAGGTCTTCCCTGGTTGCAGTTGCATAATCCCACGTTTGACTGGAATACTGGGGAGCTAACCAAATGGGGTAATGAATGTTGTACGTCATGTTTTTCTGTTAATTCTATTTCTCCCCCTAAGGAGGTGAATACGCTACCCGAGTTTGTTCAGGACTTCGCTGATGTTTTCTCTAAAGAGGCCTCCGAAGTATTACCGCCTCATAGAGAATACGATTGCGCTATCGAATTGGTACCAGGAGCTAAGCTTCCTAAGGGTAGAATATTTAACCTTTCCTGTCCCGAACGTGAAGCCATGAGGGAGTATATCCAGGAATCCCTGGCCAAGGGTTACATTCGTCCCTCTTCTTCTCCGGTAGGTGCTGGCTTCTTCTTCGTAGGGAAGAAGGATGGGGGTCTTAGGCCATGCATTGACTACCGTGGCCTGAATAAGGTCACGGTAAGGAACCAGTATCCCCTTCCTTTGATTCCTGATCTCTTTAATCAGGTTCAGGGGGCCCAATGGTTCTCTAAATTGGATCTACGGGGGGCGTATAACCTTATTCGCATCAAAGAGGGGGATGAGTGGAAGACTGCGTTTAACACGCCCGAAGGCCATTTCGAATACCTCGTCATGCCCTTTGGGTTGTGCAATGCCCCTGCGGTCTTCCAGAACTTCATAAATGAGATTTTGAGAAATTACCTGGGGATATTTCTTGTAGTGTACCTTGATGACATATTGGTGTTTTCCAGGGACTGGTCCTCCCACATAGAGCATGTCAGGAAAGTGCTCCAGGTCCTTCGAGAAAACAAACTGTTTGCCAAAATCGAAAAATGTGTATTTGGGGTACAGGAGATACCATTTTTAGGTCAAATCCTCACTCCTCATGAATTCCGCATGGACCCTGCCAAGGTTCAGGCTGTGGCTGAATGGGTCCAACCTGCCTCCCTGAAAGCGCTACAGTGTTTTTTGGGGTTCGCTAACTATTACAGGAGATTTATTGCTAACTTCTCGGTCGTCGCTAAGCCTCTTACGGACCTCACTCGCAAGGGTGCTGATGTCCTCCATTGGCCCCCTGAGGCCGTCCAGGCTTTTGAGACCCTCAAGAAGTGCTTTATCTCGGCCCCCGTGCTGGTTCAGCCCAACCAAAGGGAGCCATTTATTGTGGAGGTTGACGCGTCCGAGGTGGGAGTGGGGGCCGTCTTGTCCCAGGGTACCAGCTCCCTCACCCATCTCCGCCCCTGTGCTTACTTTTCTAGGAAGTTTTCGCCCACGGAGTGTAACTATGATATTGGCAACCGCGAACTTTTAGCCATTAAATGGGCATTTGAAGAGTGGCGCCACTTCCTGGAGGGGGCTAGGCACCAGGTAACGGTCCTTACCGACCACAAGAATCTGGTTTTCCTAGAATCTGCCCGGAGGCTAAACCCGAGACAAGCTCGATGGGCGTTGTTTTTTACCAGATTCAATTTTTTGGTTACCTATAGGGCCGGGTCTAAAAATATTAAGGCGGATGCACTGTCGCGTAGCTTCATGGCCAGCCCTCCTTCGGAGGAAGATCCTGTTTGTATTTTGCCTCCAGGTATAGTCATTTCCTCTATCGAGTCCGATTTAGTCTCTGAAATTGCTGCTGATCAAGGTTCAGCTCCTGGGAACCTTCCTGAGAACAAGCTGTTTGTTCCCCTGCAATTCCGGCTAAGGGTACTTAGGGAAAATCACGACTCCGCACTATCTGGCCATCCAGGCATCCTGGGTACCAAACACCTCATTACCAGAAATTATTGGTGGCCTGGTTTGCCTAAAGACGTTAAGGCCTACGTCGCCGCCTGTGAGGTTTGTGCCAGGTCCAAGACTCCCAGGTCCCGACCAGCGGGCTTACTGCGTTCGTTGCCCATTCCCCAGAGACCTTGGACACATATCTCCATGGATTTTATCACCGATTTGCCTCCATCCCAAGGCAAGTCGGTGGTGTGGGTGGTGGTAGACCGCTTCAGTAAAATGTGCCACTTTGTGCCCCTCAAGAAACTACCCAACGCCAAGACGTTGGCTACCTTGTTTATCAAACACATCCTGCGTCTCCATGGGGTCCCCGTCAATATTGTTTCTGACAGAGGGGTACAATTTGTTTCATTGTTTTGGAGAGCCTTCTGTAATAAGTTGGGGATTGATCTGTCCTTCTCCTCTGCCTTCCATCCTGAAACCAATGGCCAAACGGAGAGGACTAATCAGTCTCTAGAACAATACTTAAGATGTTTTGTCTCTGACTGTCAATTTGATTGGGTTTCTTTCATTCCCCTCGCCGAATTTTCCCTTAATAACCGGGTCAGTAACTCGTCAGGGGTCTCTCCCTTTTTCTGTAATTTTGGGTTTAATCCACGGTTCTCCTCCGTTTCACCTGGTTGTTCCAACAATCCCGAGGTGGAGGTCGTTCATCGGGATCTGTGCACAGTCTGGGCCCAGGTTCAGAAGAACCTAGAGGCGTCCCAGAGCATACAGAAGGCTCAGGCCGATAGAAGACGTTCTGCTAACCCCCTGTTTGTGGTCGGGGATCTGGTGTGGTTGTCATCCAGGAACTTGCGTCTCAAGGTTCCGTCCAAAAAGTTTGCTCCCCGGTTTATTGGGCCGTATAAGGTCATTGAGGTCCTCAGTCCTGTCTCTTTCCGGCTGGAGTTACCCCCGTCTTTTCGTATACACAACGTGTTTCATGCCTCCCTCCTGAAACGCTGCTCCCCGTCCTTGGCCCCCTCGAGGAAACCTCCTGTTCCCGTCCTCACCCCTGAGGGGGTGGAATTTGAGGTGGCCAGGATCGTGGACAGCAAGATGGTCCAAGGCTCCCTCCAGTACCTGGTCCATTGGAGAGGATACGGGCCCGAGGAGAGGACTTGGGTACCCGCCCGGGATGTTCACGCTGGGGTATTGGTCAGGAGGTTCCACCTGCGTTTCCCCAGTAAGCCAGGTCCACTTAGAAAGGGTCCGGTGGCCCCTCATAAAAGGGGGGGTACTGTAAAGGATCTGCCAGGCACTGCTTCAGGGTTAACTCCCAGAATTAATCAGTCAACACCTGAGTGTACATCCCTGAGACAGACACCAGCTTCCTCCACTCAGGCTGGCAGGCTTAGGAGTGGGAGAGCCTATCGCAACCTGGCCAGACTCAGCTAGCTCCCGCCCTCGGTCTATTTAAGCCTGCTCTTCCTGTCCATCTGTGCTTGTGAATTCTTTCCTTGAGGTTTCCTGGCCCAGCTACAGCTCCTGCTACTTTTTGATCCTGCTCCATACAGACCCTGGCTTACCGACTACTCTTCTGCTTTTCGCTTTGTATCTCGCACTCTCCTGGCTTGACTCGGCTCGTTCACTACTCTGTTGCTCACGGTGTTTCCGTGAGCAACTGCCCATTTCCCTTGCTTGTGTTCCCTTGTTTGTTTGTCGTGTTTGTCATGCACTTACTGAGCGCAGGGACCGCCGCCCAGTTGTACCCCGTCGTCTAGGGCGGGTCGTTGCAAGTAGGCAGGGACAGAGTGGCGGGTAGATTAGGGCTCACTTGTCCGTTTCCCTACCCCCCCCCACCATTACACTTAAGTTAAGTGAAGGCAGCTCTGGGTGCCATCATTAGGCCCCTGAGCTGCCATTACAACCATTGTCACCCCCCGATCTAACTGGGGGGGGGGGTGATGAACTGTCAGAGGGGGCTGCCCCCCTTTTTTCAATGCCTCAGATGCTGTGGTCGCGATTGACCGCAGCATTTGAGGGGTTAAACAGCTAGGAACAGCGCGATCGCTGCTCCCGGCTGTTAGTCCCGGGTTTCCACTGTAAAACACAGCCGACACACGCAGCATATGGAGCGCACTCCAAACATCACCACCCGCACCCGGATGTAATAGCACGTCTGGGTGCACAAAGGGGTTAATGTTCCCTTTTACGCAAAGGTAATAATTGCAAGAAATTGGATGGCTGGTAAATCTCTAATTGTTATGGATTGGTTGAAGTTGGTTAAGACAATTAAAGAATATGAGAAAATAAGAGCAGACAAGAAAAATTGTATGAAGAATTGGGAGGAAATATTGGGGATATGGAGTTGATTGGTGTTCTATAGGAAAGTATAATTATTATTTTTTCATAAAAAGGTTATAATTCTATGGTACTTAATGATCTTTGGGGTGGGAGGGGGATGGGATTGGGGAGATATACGTTGTCTGATGTAAATTGTGCAGATAAATTGTTAGCATTATGATATTTATAATCACTGGATATTGAAATGTTGTAATGTTTTTATTACTAAAATTCAATAAAGATATGTGAAAAAAAAAAAGCATTTGATGTGTGTTAGAATGTAAGGTAAGTGTGAGGTCATCAGTGATGTCATAATTCACCTTCTCTATAAAAGCTGCAGATCAGTCACATTCCGTTGAGCCGCTATAGACCAATAGTTTCTTGCTTTTTGGTACGTCGCTCTCACTTGACTTTTTCTTGAGTCCTGTGACTTCTAGAAATCTTGCTTTATCCAGAAGCTTCAGATCCACGATTCAGAGGTAAGAGGAGAACTTGTAGAATGTTTCTTGTGAAGTATTGCAGCGAGTTCCATGCGCTGCCCCTGTAAGAATGTTTCTCTTTCACCCTCTTACTGGGTTAGATTCTAAGGTCAGGCGCAATAAATGACATACAAGATTGAGTGTATGAAAATGTATATTGTATAAAGAGTGAAATGACTGTTAGTTATTCTGAGACTTCTATGGCGATTTGTACATAGCGACAGCCAGAAACAATGAACTTTACAGAGACACTTTTTCCTTATCATCAATAATTACATGACAGGTTATAGTTACCATCCATGGTCTCCCCACACTCCAGGAAGTCTCCTTTCCAGTATGTCCCTCCTCAAGTGGCCCCCAAGTGGCTCCCCTCATGTCATGCTTGGGTCTTTTATACCCCTTTGTCTGCCCCTCTTAGAGACAAATAGTGTGACCTTCCTGATAAAAAGAACTTCCCCCTCATGTAACATGCGGATATAGAATACTGGTGCCACTTATCAACCACCCTGAGGCGCAGCTAGACGTCACAGGGGGACGGGGGGAGCACATCTAAGTGGGCCCCAACCCAGTAGGCCCCCCACACGGTATAATGCCACATGTTTGCCCCCACACAGAATAATGCCCCCATAGCTGCCCCCACATAGTATAATGAACCCTTAGTGCCCCCACAAAGTATAATAACCATACACACACACACACACACACACACACACACACACACACACACACACACACACACACACACACACACAACAGTATAATGCCCTTATAGCTTTCCCACACAGTATAATGCACCTATAGCTGTCCCCACATAGTATAATGCCCATATAGTGCCTCTCACACTGTATAACGCCCACATAGTGCCTCTTACACAGCATAACGCCCCATATCTGCCCACATACAGTATAATGCCCCCATAGCTGCCTCCACACAGTAAAATGTCCCCATAGATGACCCATACAGTATAATGTCCCATAGCTGGCCCATATAATACAATGCCCCCATAGCTGCCTCCACATAGTACAATGCCCCAATAACTGCCCTCATACAGTACAATGCCCCTATAACTGCCCTCATACAGTATAATGCCTCCAAAGCTGCCCAAATAGAGCAAACTTGCCTATTGCGGCCCCCATTATAATGCCACCTTAGCTGCCACTACACAGCATAGTGCCTAATAAAAAATAATAAAATAAATATTTACCCATCCCCATTCCCACGACGAAAGGAGGAGATCCCTCTGCTCCACCGCTCTGTGCAGTGTGTGGCTCTGGCGCAGACAGGCATGATAACGTCACTACATCGCGCCCGTCTATGTCAAGCCACTCATAGCTGCAGCTGGCATTATACAGTAAATGCTGGAGCAAGGAGCCGTCGGCTACGTGCTCCAGTATTGAATTCAACTGTATCTGCGTCCTGAGGACGCAGATACAGTTGAAACAGGGACACACCACCGCTGGGCGACCAACCCTTGGCCCCTCCATTTCAGTGGGCCTGGAGCCACCGCCCCCCCCCTCTGCCCCCTCGCAAGCTACGCTACTGCAACCACCTTTATAGCATTTATGACACCCTGAGTTTGTCCATGGGTAAGACTGGGTTCACACAACTGGTTAGCATCTGTAAGAGATACCTGTGAACGTCTGGGTCATTTATTGTGAGAATCAGGGTAGACAATAGGAATCTTCAATACTGATGAGGCACATTTCATTAAGACATGCAACTATACCCATGATCCTCCATCTTTAATTCACCCAAATAAAATACCCTATATAATATTACATATAACCTTATATGTGGCTTTCATTTTCTGAAACCTTTAATTTCTTACACCACCAGAGGGCGCAGTGTAGAGGAGTGCCGCTGTCTCCTCTGGCTGCAGTGTCCTGTCCCTGCCTTGGGAGGGCGCTCTTTATGCAGTTATCACATGTTTATTGGGGAGGGGGCTGATAATAGAGGACAGAGAAGTCTAGAATCTATTTTGTTTTTGGAAGCTGTTTTAGAAACAAGTAACCACATGATGATTTCTCGCCTCAGCAGATTTGTGGATATGAAGATCATGAATAGAAAACATCAGACATTCTGTGTGGACACAAATCAAGAGCTCAGAAATGCTTTGGACACCTGGAATTTGGTGGAAGAAGACGTCTTAGGAGCCTGTGTCCCTTATTTCATCCAGGAGAAGGCGGCTGAAGGTCTCTTCACTTATACGGATGTGTTTCAGAAAGCCATTCTGAGTAACCTGTTACCATCTCAATACAACGCCGCCATGTGCCGCTTCTTCATCAGAGTAATCCAGTACAGAAGAGACGCGGCACACTACCTGAAGGAATATATGATCAATGTGCTATGTGAGCACTTGAAGGTGGAGTACATGAAGGGACAATACTATTCCTATGCCATGACTAAGAAGGTTATCGTCTGGCTGAGCATCCTCCATCTCGAAGCGGTGGTCGGGGAACTGAGATATAACATCGTTTATGAGGATTTCAATGCTGCCATTGTCGACACTTTAATAGAAGTGACATCTCTGTGTGCTCCAGTCATCATGCCACACATCTTGGACATGCTGCCAGTGCTGAGCCAAGTGGTCAAAGACGCTCCTGACCAACTATCTAAGGAGACGTTGTGTTATGCTATAAGACGTTTATGCGGCAGCATCCAAGAATATATTGGGAAGGGTGGCAGCTGCAAAGTGCAACTTATGAAGGCCATAAGCAACATGAAGGCCAACATTTCCACCTGGTTGCCTCATGTCCATGCTGAGCTTCAAGACTCCACCAAAGATGCCCTGGAATTCTTTAATGTACCCGAATCATTGGAGAACCAGCCGACCGAGTCGGTCGATGACGAGTTACAGACCCTTCCTCACGCCGAGCTCCTAGAAAAGTACAGGGAGCAAGTTGCGGCGGAGAATAAGGAACCGGAAGATACAGAGAAGCAGCGTATTGAGATGAACACGCTTGTGACATCTCTGGTATCTGGCAGGAAAATAACAAAAGATTTCCTCCAGTTTCTGCTGAATGCCCTGAAGAATGCAGACCCAAAGGCCAAAATGACAGCAGCTATGTTCTTCAATGAGGCTTTGAAGCATCCAAGACTTATAAAGCAGAAATACCAAGAGTGCGCAATCCAACATCTGCTGAAGATCATAGAAGAGGACGATAACATCTTGTGCAGCATCGCCATGGAGGCACTGGGGAATGCCACCACCGGAGCTACAAGACTGGTGGAGAGCTATAAGAATAAGATCATTGCCCACATGGAGTTTAGACTATCAAAAACCAGCAACACCAAGATTATCATGGCGGCACTGAAGGTGCTGTCCTCCATTATCAGACGCCTGAAGCTTTCTGTCCTCAGTAGACAATTCATTAAAATATCCCGGGAGCATATGGACTATCCGGACAGAGGAGTCCAGATTGCGGCCGTAAACCTGTTAAGAGATTTGACAGAGAGTTGCCGCCTTCCGCTATTTGGATATTTTACAGATAAAGTCAGGAGCTTTATACCAACTTTACTCCTGAAATTACATAGTGACAACCAGGAGATCGTAGCAGCCAGTACTTCATCTCTGCAGAGCTGCCTCTCCTACATAAAAGGAGCCAACATTCAGGGATTTTTCCGGACGGAAATCTCTCCAAATATCAATGACCTGAAATCCATCTACAGCTGTCTGGCTCATAACTATCCAAAATTGATGAAGACCCTGCTCCTCCAGATCCCAAGCTATCTGGTCAACTCAGAGGACAAGGAGGCCGTAGTCAGACATGTTGAATTTCTTAAAGATGCCATCAACCATGATGTCATGAAAGATCTGGACTTATATCGTCTCAGCCTAGCTCTAGCCACACTGCACTGCAAAGGCTTCTCATGTAACATCAGAAAAGCCACTGAAAGGGTCGTCTCCATCCTGGCCACCAAGTGGTTTTACATCGGCAGTGCTAACAAATAAAATGCATTTATCAGGGATGAACCGCTGAGGACAGAGACATCAAGGTTGTAGATCACTTCCCCATGTACTATCCAATGGTTGTGAACATCAATATCAGCGGTCAAGACCTGAACATCAATATTAACATCTAGGGGGCAGAGCTAGCAGTCTGACTTGCGAACAAGCCTGAGGCCTACATCGAGGAGTGTGAACAAGGCGCGGACTCACCGGCCGGTGGAGTCCAGCGATGCCAGTTATTCGTCAACATTAGATGACGGAGACAAAGGACTTAGCTGGCGAGACAGACTATACAGCCAGTGTATGGGCAGCACGGTGGTGCAGTTTGGGGAATATCCCCGTCATCATATAATAGAGACGGTGTATAATGACAACTCCACATATAATATACAGATGTAATGACACGTCAAAAAATAAAAGTCCACTCTGTTTTATATTGAAATGAATGGAGTGTACAGCCTGCAAGTGACTGAAGCTAATAAAAACTATAGAAGGGGCTGGACAGAGCCTGCAGGGCTGAAGGGGAAGTCTCCATGACCTCCCTGGTAGGGAAAGGGTTAACAGGTGAGGGAGAGTTGGAGGGAGTTGGAGGGGGGGGGGGTCAGGGAGGAGTCAGGGGGCCGTTGCTGCTCTTCCCGCTGTTTTTCGGCATTGAGCCGGAAGCAGCGGGAGGAGTAGCACAAGTAAGGACAAGCTCCCCGTTGCCCGCGCTCTTACTGTATGTCGGAGGTAGTTTTGTTAGAGCAGCTGCGTGCTGCTGCTGTGCACCACGGTCCCGGATGGCTGGAGGAGACCGTGGCTGCATTAGCGAGGATCCCGGACGCCGTGTTGCCACGTCAGGCCCGGCGTTCGGGGTCTGTTGCAGGAGACAGGCTCCCCTCCCCAGGCCCCCTTCCTAGCATGGCGGCGGGGGGGGAGTCGGCAACAACTGCTCCTGTCCGGAGCAGGCAGAGAGCGTTGCCGGGGGTGACGGCGACGCAGGCCGGGTCGACCCGTCCCTCCCGGCGGTCTCGACCTCCAGAGCGCCTCAGTCCTGAGGCAGTCCCGCGGACACGGCGTCGCAGAGGGAGCCCGATCTCGGACGCTGCAGGCCAGGCAGCTGGGGGGACCGCCCCTTCCCAGGCCCTGCGTCCTGGCAGGAATCCCAAGCCGC